>NC_081371.1:58502103-58832103 GCF_030684315.1 Stegostoma tigrinum
TCTCTCTCACACACACACACACACACACACACACACACACCCAGTCTGATCACACACACACACCACACCCAGTCTGATCTCACACACACAGCACACCCAGTCTGATCTCATACACACACCACACCCAGTCTGATCTCTCACACACACCACACCCAGTCTGATCTCTCACACACACCACACCCAGTCTGATCTCTCTCACACACACACCACACCCAGTCTGACCTCTCTCTCTCACACACACACACCACACCCAGTCAGATCTCTCACACACACACACAAACACACACACAGTCTGATCTCACACACACACACACACCCAGTCTGATCTCTCTCTCACACACACACACACACACACACACCCAGTCTGATCACACACACACAGCACACCCAGTCTGATCACACACACACCACACCAAGTCTGATTACATCCACACACCACACCCAGTCTGATCTCACACACACACACACCCAGTCTGATCATACACACACACCACACCCAGTCTAATCTCACACACACATCACACCCAGTCTAATCTCACACACACACCACACCCAGTCAGATCTCTCACACACACACACACACACACACAATCTGATCTCACACACACACACACACACACACACCCAGTCTGATCTCACACACACACACACACACCCAGTCTGATCTCACACACACACACACACCCAGTTTGATCACACACACACACACACACACCACACCCAGTCTGATCACACACACACACACACACACACACACACACACCACACCAAGTCTGATTACATCCACACACCACACCCAGTCTGATCTCACACACACACACACACACACACACACACAGTTTAATCTCAAACACACTCACACACAAACCACGCCCAGTCTGATCACACACACACACACACACACACACACACACACAACACCCAGTCTAATCTCACACACACACACCACACCCAGTCTAATCTCACACACACACCACACCCAGTCTGATCACACACACACACCACACCCAGTCTGATCTCACACACTCACACACACACGCATACACACACAGTCTGATCTCTCTCTCTCTCTCTCTCTCTCTCACTCACACACACACACACACACACACACACACACATAATAATAAAGCACAGTGTCCCTGTCTCCACCTCATTTTGCAAACTGGTCCAAATCTTTTGCATCACTACAATTACTATAGTTACTGTAATATTCCAGCATGGCTCACGTCAAAGCAGTTCAAAAATCATTTTTAAAACAACAATGTATTGTGTTATTGCTCATCTACCACCACAATGCCCTATCTGCTTGAATTTGCTCTCTTAACCTATTTCTCTTCTGACGCGCTGTACCTACTGAAAGCAGTAAGTGTTGCTATGGAAACGTGCATGGACCAAAGCCTCTTCAGAACACATGGAGCGTTCTTTGTTCCTATCATACTTGAACCTTCATCCTGGTATCTCCATCCATTACATTAATGGCTGTATCCCATTACAAATTTTATCCTCAAACTTCATTCACTGCAGCTTCACAATTGGTCTATTGAGTGAAAACACCTTTTTGATCTAGATTATTCTTGTGATGTATTTAAAATGAACATGGTGTCAGCAAGAAATCAGTACCTCGCAAAATATTTAATGCCTCTAATGTAACCAAGTCTGTAAAGCAATGTTTACCTTTTATAAAATTGTGCATCCGGTACCCAGCTGTAATGTATGAAAATCAATATCACACCTAGGTGTGTCACATATCCAAAATGACATGGTCTAACATGATTGGATTTCATTAATTACATAAAATTTTTCAGAATTCCCATCATACACCAGATTTGAAATTTCACTGTGTCATCAAAAGAGAATTTTTTTGTTGCTGCGCCATACAGTTAAAACACCTTTTACAGTTAAAGATAGCAGGAACTGCTGATGTTGGAGAATCTGAGACAACAAGGTGTGGAGCTGGATGGACGCAGCAGGCCAAGCCGCATCAGAGGAGCAGGAAAGCTGACGTTTCGGGTTCAGACCTGAAACATCAGTTTTCCTGCTCCTCTGATGCCGCTTGGCCTGCTGCGTTCATCCAGCTCTACACCTTGTTATTTCAACAGTTAAACTTTTCTTAATCTCGGGACTGATTCAGATCACTTCTTCAAAAAAACAGCTGGAAATCTGGCTTCAAGAGATACATTAGATCACCAGCAAGCAGCCACAAATATAGTTGATAACAAAAATTGTGAAATTCAGTCACTTTCTGCACATGGGTAGGAATCCAATGCTACTTTTATACATAAGACCATGAGACATGGGAGCAGAAATTAGGCCATTCAGACCATCAAGTCTGCTCCACCATTCAGTCATGGCTGATAAGTTCCTCAACCCCATTCTCTCACTCTCTCCCCATAACCCTTGATCCCCTTGATAATCAAGAACCTATCTATCTCACTCTTCAATGTACTCCATGTCCTGGCTTCTACAGCCTTCTGTGGCAGTGAATTCCATAGATTCACCACTCCCTGGCTGAAGTAGTCTCTCCTTATCTCTGTTCTAAAAGGTCTTCCCTTTACTCTAAGGCTGTACCCTCGGGTCCTAGTCTCTCCCACCAATGGAAGCATCTTCCCAACACCCATTTTGTCCGAGACATTCAGTATTCTGAGAGATTCAATTAGATCCCCCCCTTCTAAACTCCAATGAGTATAGTCCCAGAGTCCTCAAACACTCCTCATATGTTAAGCTTGTGCACATGTGAAAGCCATTGAAGTATAATCGACATTAAAAAAGCAACATGTAAACCATGAAGAGGGGCAACCCTGTCAGACAGTGGCCCTGAGACATTGGCTGTTCCCATGATTCCAGATTTATTTCTACTTTGGATCACGAGTTTCTGTGGTGGGTCTTCACGTGAATGAACAGATCGATTCTTGACCTGCAGGTATTCGGGAACATGGGGCAGGGCAGAGAGTCAAAAAATCGAAGAACACGGAAACAGATCCTTCATTCCAACCAGTCCATGCTGAGCCTGATCTTAAACTAAATTCGTCCCATCTGCCTGCTCCTGGCCCATATCCCTCCAAACCTTTCCTAGCTATGTACTTACATGTCCTTTAAATGCTGTAATTGTACCCACATCCATCATTTCCTCAGGAAGATCATTCCACACGTGAGCCACCCTCTGTGTAAAAAAATTGCCCTCATGTCTTTTCAAAATTTCTCTCCTCTCACCTTAAAAATGTGGCCCCCTAGTCTTGAAATCGCCCATTCTTGGGAAAAGACAACTTCCACGAACCATATCTATACCTCTTATTGTTGTATAAACCTCTATAAGGTCACCTTTCAAGCTCCTACGCTCCAGGGAAAAAAGTCCCAGCCTATCTGTATAACTCAAACCTTCCAAACCTGGTAACATTCTGGGAAATCTCTCCTGAACCCTCCGAGCTTAATAATATCCATCCTATAACCGGGTGACCAGAACTAGACACAGTATTCCAGAAAAGGTCTCATCAATGTCCTGTGCAACCACAGCATGACTTCTCAAATCCTATACTCAAAGGGCTGAACAATGAAGGCAAGTGTGGTAAATGCCTTTTTAACTGCTCTGTCTATCTGGGACACAAACTTCAAAGAATTATGGATCTGAACCCCTCAGTCCCTCAACACTACACAAGGCTCTACCATTAATTGTATACTTGCTTCTTCTTTTTCCTCTTCTAGATATTTTCGAATCAAACCATTTACAGATGCTATTATACTCCTCTGCAACGTGTGGGACTTGAACCTAGGCTTTCTGGTTTGCAGGTAGGTACCCTACCACTGTGCTACAAGAGCTCTACTTTTTCTGGTTTTTTTTTCTATTTTGCTAATCAATCTGTTCAGAGATGTTATTACGCACCTCTGGGGCAAGTTTTTTTTATTTATTAACAGGATAACAGCTTCGCTGCGAGGCAACATTTAATTTCCATCCCTAATTGCCCAGAGGGCAGCTAAGAGGACTCCTGCATGGCCCACCTGCTCTCCAGCAATACTGACCACAACTACAGATTCATAGTCTCTCAACAGGCAACAGCTGCTGTGCTGGGAGGTGTTCAGACATGGGAACTCCTGTCCAAATTTTGAGTCCCCTCAAACTCTAAATGTCTCCCCAAAACAGATTCAAAGTAGGCATTCCTTCAGCTTTTCACTAATTATTAATTTTCCATTCCCACTTTGGCTCCGTTTTACTCTTCTTTTGAAGTTAAAAGACCAAACATCCTTCAAAGGAAACTTATTGCATCTTGCTGCAAAGAAAAACTGTGTAGCTAAGATCAATATTAGATCAAATATGGCTTAGCATGAAAGTTAATTTTAGTCCATGGTTAGTATATTCACATTCTTCTTTCTGACTACGATGCAAATCAGAAAGTCGATGTGTCAAGCTTAATTTCCACAGCTGGAAATTCCTCTATAAAAGCTAATACTGTTGCTGTATGAATATGGGGATTCTATATCTGTACGAAGAATATGAGGAATCTACATCTGTACAATAATTTAGGACTTGTAATATGGAGATAATGACATTGCATAAAAGAAATAAATTCAAGCTTTCTTTCTGCAATTATAATCTTACTGATGTTGGATCACCAAAGCACAATAGTTAAGTATGAACAACTACAGAAGAAAAATCTCAAATCGGAATAAAAGGGAAGTATCTTTGTGTTGAATCAGAAGTATAGTGATTATAAATAAATACATTGGATAAACAGGGCAGTTCAGCCTTACCAGAACAAGACAACCCTGTTAAACCCTTTTTTCCAGAATGCTCGAGCAGTCTTTCCCCATCCGGGATACAAATCATCTTGGAGCATCATATCTGTGACCTTCATTGAGACAAAATGGAAGCAAGTATTAAGTGATTGCTCAGAGGATTATTTGTTCTATTTTTTCATTTGCCCTTGGCTATGTTTTTGCTTCCCCACGGTCAACAAGCTCTATTAAGAGTCCAAAGAAATTTCAACATTTCAATCTATAGTTTTAATGCAGCGTGTAGAGAGCTCATTTTGTGGGAAATGTGGTGTGCAAGGGCACCAAAGATTTGACTAAAATTTTATATTACTGTGATACAACATTGATAATTATACACAAACATGCTGTGATCTTTGTTATATAATAACATCTCTAATGATGTTATTATATGTTATTATACTATCTAATGACAGTCACTTTCTTTGGGAGCAAACGTTTTCCATTCCTCTGCATAATCCAATATCGAAATACCAATAAAAACTGAAGCAATCAGATGGGACAAACGTACAGTGCAGCATGTTCATCATAGATTCATACACAGTTGTACAATCAGTCCCATGTCACAGCTGGTTCGCTAAAGGTAAAGAAGATCATTTGCTGCTAGGGAGAAGACAAATCTGAATGCAGATTGCAGGGAGGCAATGGCCTGGTGGAATTATCACTGGACTTTAATCCAGAGGCCCAGAGAACATTCTGGGGATGCAGGTTCAAATCCCATCATAGCAGATGGTGGAATTTGAGGTCAATAAATATGTAATGACAACCACAAATCCATTGTTGGGAAACCCCACCTGGTTCACTAAGGTCCTTAGTGTCATCCTTACCTGGTCCGGCCTACGTGTGACTCCAGACCCGCAGCAATGTGGTTGACTCTAAACTGCCCTTTGGGTAATTAGGGATGGGCAATAGATGTTGCCTAGCCAGCAACGCCCTCATCCCATGAATGAATAAAGGAAAAATGAACACACGGCTGCCCTGGCAAAAACCTCATCGAAACCCGAGTAGCAGTTGGCTACAATGACCAGTAAATTGGATACAGTGCAAGTGTCAGGCTCACCTAGCCCTGTTGGAAATACAGCTCTCTTTAATGGAAAGTCTGGAGATACTTTCTTAATCAACCTGCTCAGATAAGCCATTGTGATCAGAGATAATGGGAACTGCAGATGCTGGAGAATTCGAGACAACAAAGTGTGAAACTGGATGAACACAGCAGGCCAAGCAGCATCTCAGGAGCACAAAAGCTGACGTTTCGGGCCCGTCCCTCTTTTCTGGTGAAGGGTCTAGGCCCGAAACGTCAGCTTTTGTGCTCCTGAGATGCCGCTTGGCCTGCTGTGTTCATCCAGCTTCACACTTTGTTGTCTCAGATAAGCTATTGCGTATTTCTGGAGCAAGTGGGACTTGAAGTTGGGTCCCCTGGCCCAGAGAGAGGGATACTACCACTGTATCTCAAGCACCCTAATAATACATCAGACCACTTAACAGAATATCTCAAATTAATTGATACTGGGTTGTGCTTCTAGAGGGAAGGTGGTGGTAATAGTGGGAATACAACGAGACCAGTAATCTGGATGCCCAGGGCAGTGTTCTTTAGGGTCCTTGTGGTGCAATGGTAGTGTCCATATATCTGATCCAGGAGGCCTTGGTGCAAGGTGCACCTGCTCCAGATTTGTGTCACAACATGTCTGGACAGGTTGATTACAAATCTATAGACGCTATGTGCTATACGACCTGACATCCCACCGAGTCTGGTGAACTCCGTATTTGAAATGAAAGATACAGGGAGATTTTCAGAGGAAAAAGTTTGCAAATGATACCAAGGTTAATGGTACAGTGGACAGTGAGAAAGTTATCTAAGATTACAAAGAGATCTTGATCAATTGCGTCAATGTGCTGAACAGCGGCAGATGGAGTTTAATTTGGACAAAAGCGAGATATTGCATTTTGGTAAAACAAACAAAGACTTGTGACTCTATTTGAAAAAAGGGTTTCTAGGGCTCATCTGGTGCAGTGGTAGTGTTTCTTTGTCTGAGCCAAAAACTCAACTCTCACCTGCTCCTGAGGTGTGTTGTCACATAGACGAACAGGTTGATTTGTTTTTAAAGAGTTGGGTTTTCATTTGGTTATCTGTGTAATTGACAAACTGGGTGGTTGGTTTCTGAAATCAAAAAAAAGCTGAGTATCAGTCAAGGGCCTTATGATGCACTGATAACATCTCAACCTCTAGACAAGAGGGTCTGGGCTTACATTCCACCTGTCCTGGGTACCTTATAACACGTGCAAACAAGTCAATTAAAATGACTAGATGAGGACTCATTCTTAATCGTGCCAGACCAAACTAAGGGCTGGGTTTCTTTTACTGTGGAGCTATGGACTTGGTAGATCCCATATACATTGGTTGAAGGAGGATAAGCCCCTTTTCCTTTATTTCAATAAAACTTCCTTCTATCCTTTTGGTTGGCTTGAACCCACACTCCTGATTTTTGAGCATCCGGTGCGGGAGGGAGCAGGCAGGTCACAGGATCACCTCATGGACCTGCTCCTGGGCCTGGCAAAAATGGCCATCAGTTGATCCAGGCAGCAGTTGCAATTCTCCACTGCCTGCCTCTCTTCATAGCTACATGTGTGTAAATCCTACTGGCTTTGAAGGCTTCAAGGATGAAAGCGTGCTGCAGGAGCTGGGGGGCACAACTGTGGTGGAGCATAAAGTCCCCCACCAATACTATTTTGATTTAGTCTCCATTCCTCTCTCCCCACCGCGCCCCCGCAGCCCCCCCCCCCATTGTTCTTTCCTCTCTGGTTTTTGCTTCCTTATTCTTGGTTTCACACAGGTAGGAAAGTTGACTTCTTGATATGAAGAGAATCCAGAAGAGAAGGATAGAAACCAATATTTATATTGAACTATATTCTGACAAAACAAACAAACAGTTGTAAATCTTAGAATACCTACAGTGTGGAAGCAGGCCATTCAGCGCATTCAGTCTACACCAATCCTCTGAAGAGGATCCCAACCAGACCCACCCCCATCCCTGTAATCCTGCATTTCCCATGGCTTAGCCACCTAGCCTGCACATCTCTGGACAATTTAGTATGACCAATGCACCTAGCCTGCACACCTTTGAAATATGGGCGGAAACCAGAGGAAACCCATGCAGACACACGAAGAATGTGCCAACACAAACAGTTGCCCAAAGGTGGAATCGAACCTGGGTCCCTGGTACTGTGAGGCAGCAATGCTAACCACTGAGCCACCCTGCTGTACTTGGAATGTCTTCTTCTGTCTGATTCAATATATGGATACACACCCACTGGCTAACTGTCCAGCATGGCCTTGTGTGTGAAGATAGATGCTCTGTCTGCCCCATGGCATATCAAAGGGCTCTGAGATTAACTTCCCTGGCAGGGATCCAGACCTTCAGAGAGATTAGTTGCCTAGCTAATGAAAGCATGCCTCATTCCCAACCACATGATGATCCAACCCAAGATCCTTTGGCCAAACTCCCACAAAGATCCAGCAGTAAATATTGTTTCATTTAGAATGGAGGCAACAAGGATTTTCCCATCCTTGCTGTTACAGGTGACATCCCTGAGTCATCGGTGCCTCCCAATCGGATTTGGAGGGACTCCACAAACTTTGGTGGTCTAAGCAACTCCTGACAGAAACTTGGAGTCCCTTTTCCATCGGTTGTACACTCTTACATGTTTTATTTACTTATCCCATCCGTCAAGTCATATGCATCAAAACAATGATTTAAAATACATGAATTTTATGCAAAATTGTTAATGCTGACAATTATGGAAAACAAAATGAGAAAATCCATCAAACTGCAAGCAAAATGTCACAAAAGACAAAGGTACACCAATTAGATTATTCAATCGACTCTATCACAAATTATTAACAACCTCAAGTTATTTATTAAATGATTATGGCAAAATGTCTCTACTTGTACATGAAGAATTATGGCCCGAATTATAACACATTCACTGTCAAGAGTGACAGTTTTATATTTATTGACATTACCGGAATTAAATAGTCCCTTTTATATTTCTGCAACAAATTCACATTCCCTGTCTTTCAGCTCAAACAGTTTCAATCATTAGTTATTATCAATATTACTCCAGTTAAATAAGAACAATTTTATTCACCTAACTTGATAAATTACTTTAGTGGAGATTTTATTATTTCCCAAAGTCAAAAAAATTTGAAAATATTAATCATGATTGAATGCTGCAGCAGAGAAATAAACTGTATGGATGTTCAAACCTATCCTGCTTTTCTCTCACACTCAAACCATTGGTGTCAATCTGGTTTTCTTCATACCATTAATTCAACGCATAAAGATTCCACAAGGCACCTCTCAGAAAAAGTAGTAAAACTTACAGGTGGCTGGGGGAGAATCATTTCTCTGGATTTTGATTAACTGCAAAACGATGGTGTTAAGGAATAGAAAGCGTTTTGTTTTGCAAACTTTCAAACTGCTATATTCAGATAGTTTGGTTTATCAGATTTTGTTTTACTCTCTTTCGTAAAATAAACTTCTGTTTTACCATTACAACCAAATCTGCAGCCAGACATAATTATGCTTTAATAAAAGACCACCATATTAAATTTTAAGAGCAACATATGATCTATCAGGCTGGGTTAGTAATGACATTAGTTGGGATCATAACGAAACCAAAGAAAGCAAATTTATCAAACAGCTTGGTCAAAGAGATAGTATTTAAGAAGTAAAGGAGGCGACAAAGGTGTAAAGGATCCCAGAGTATGGGATCTAAGCAGCAGACTACAATGCTGCTAACAAAAACAAAGTTGCTGGAAAAGCTCAGCAGGTCTGGCAGCACCTGTGAAGGAGAAAACAGAGGTCTGGTGGCCCTTTCTCAGAACAGTGTCTGTGTATAATGCTGCTAATGTCACTTTGGGATTAAAATATATGGATGAAAAGTTTGAATTGAAAGTGTTGGAGGGCCAAAGCCAATGTACGTCATCAGGAATAGTTTTGCATCTCCACTTCAATTTTCACTTTCATGAGAGATAAAACAAAAACTGTGAGAGAGCATGAAGTGCAAATGCTGGAGTCAGAGACAACACAGTGCGGAGCTGGAGGAACGCAGCAGAATAGGCAGGATCAGAGGAGCAGGAAAGTTGATGTTTCGGGTCAGGACCCTCGGAATGTTAACTTTTCTCTTCCTCCCATGCTGCCTAGCCTGCTGTGTTCCTCCAGCTCCAAACTATTAAACTGTATTTTGTTGCAGTTTTAAAAATACAACATTATAATTAAGAAATTGTATGATACTTGCATTCAGATACAATATACATCATAGAATCCCTACAGTGTGGAAACAGGCCCTTCAGCCCAACAAGTCCACACCAATCCTCAGAGCATCCCACCCAGACACCTATAACCCACCTCATCTTCATCTGAACACTATGATCCATTTAGCACAGCCAATGCACCTAACCTGCACATCTTTAGATTGTGGGAGGAAACCGGAGCACCCAGAGGGGACCCACAGAGACCCGGGGAGAACGTGCAAACTCCACACAGACAGTTGCCCGAGGGAGGAATTCAACCCAGGTCCCTGGTGTTGGGAGGCAGCTAACCACTGAGCTACCGTGCTAAAAGTCCTGTTACAAAACCAGTTAATGACATATCATGCAGAATTTCCCCAGGCAAAACAAGGGAGTGGTAATTACAGTAATTACCAATCAGGAGACGAAATTGGGGAAGAGGGAGTGTTTTATTGGGTTTTCCTGGCATTAGAGCAGCCCCTTGTCAGTGACCAAGCCCAGCAGTTCTGTGCAGTTCAAGCCCCAATGGGTTTGGGAGCAGGGAAGATCATACCATGGTCCAAAAGATGCTTCCAGGAGGAACTCGCCTCTGCACAAAAAGGCCTGCGAGCTTTGGTCCTCATTGCAATTCCTATTTCATGCATAGTTCCAAGGGCACCTCCATCTCAAGGCTTCTCAACGTCTCTTTGCAACCTGAGCAATGCCCACTTCTCCTGGTGGCACTGCCAACCTTCAAAGCTTTAGACCCGCTGTTTGCAGAGCCTGCAGCGTCATGAGTATGTTCACCATCAATAACTGGATGGGGGTCCTGCAGATGATCTCTGAATTAGCTGTCTCTGGAAAGATCATGTAGTGTTACAGAATTCATACTGTCGATGACAGATCCTGAATTTAACCCCAGTGATAGAATATTTTCAAAGGCAGTAATACTCAACCAAGAGTTCTGCTTGTTAACCGCACCAATAAAATAGGTTATTTTTTGATAACCACAATGCATTATTTTATAAAATATACTGCACTATTTATTTGATGTCAGTAAAAGAAATTAGATGTTTAGAATAATGACCTTATAAACCAATGCTGGGAGCCTCAGAATTCTGGCTTGAACAAACCATTTTTACAACAACAGGAACAAAACATTACATACAACAAATGAATAGATATATTACAAAGTCAGTTTGATTCAGTATCAGTAAAAACATTACTTCAGTGACATTTTTTTAATAGTATGTTCTACAAATAGCCAAGTAATAATTGCCTGTTGTAAAAAAATGAATATAGGGACTGTTTTCAAATTCTTGTGTTGGAGGTTTATGTAATGTCATTTCCTGACAAACCTTTAATGAGAAAAAGCAATATTGAGCTGACATTTGTGAGCAGCAAGCTCTGTGATAAGATGATAGTTGCCAGCTATGAACAGGCTCCTGGGTGTTTGGCAGTTGTTTGTTATCCCCAGGCTGCTTGGAGGTATATTTGTTGGCTATGTTTTCAGATCAATGTCAGGTCAGTCACAGTCACGTAGAAAGTCTCACATAGGTATTTCAGGCTGGAATTCCATTACAGAAAGGACAATTGCCTTTTAATTTTTTCTGAAAAAAAAACTCAACTCTTGTCATTGGGATTTCTTGAAAAATTAAGACAGGCCATCTCAATTTCAAGGTTAATATTAGCTCTGCCATCTACTCCTGCAGTGCAGTGTGAAGCCTTTACAAGCAGAGAAACTGCTGCTGCAGTAATAATGATGTCTAATCTATGTTGCCACAATTGAAAATGTCCAACTACATTTACTTATTCATTTGACATTTAACTATTTTAAAAGTATTTCTTAGTTAAGGAATATTGATCTGACAATGTACTCGCTTGTCTCATTTCTCAGGGACATGTATTATATGTATATATATTATTTATATCAGACCTATGCACAGGGAAATCATGCACCTTCACTTGTGCACAGGAGATATTGAAGCTGGGACTCAGAGACGGTGTTTAGACGGGATGTATCCTGAAGTTAGTAAAGTATTTGGCTTGGTAGTTAAACAGCGACCAGGGCGAAAGAATGGAGTCGTGTGCGCATAGACATACTGCGGCATTATGTTGCTAATAAGAAGCAATGCTAGATTGTGAATGCATGTATCAGTGCATAGCAGCCTTTTAAAATGACCCAGGCAGATGGGATGCCAGTTTTTCCACAGATATCTGGTGAGGGAAAGTTGTACTGGGAATCGAGCATGGTAAGGTGGTGCTAGAATTGGATATGAGGGTCATCATGGGGGATAAGTGACTAATGAGGCACAGTCAGTATGATGTGGTAAGAAATCTCACTGGACCTTACGATGAGAAACTTTCCAAAATCACAACTCAACTCACAATCAGACACAGCAGGAACTGCAGATGCTGGAGAATCTGAGATAACACGGTGTAGAGCTGGATGGACACAGCAGGTCAAGCAGCATCAGAGGAGCAGGAAAGCTGATGGCTCAGGCCTAGACCAGTCTTCAGAAGACTCTTCTTTCTGAAGAAGGATCTAGGCTCAAAACGTCAGCCTTCCTGCTCCTCTGATGCTGCTTGGCCTGCTGTGTCCATCCAGCTCTACACCTTGTTATCTCATCTCACAATCAGCTAAACAAATGCGAGATTCACCCCATTGTGTTTAATGGCATCCAATAATGGCACGTCCTTAACAGGTAATTTAAACAAGTGGGTGTCACAGCGGAGCCTGAACGAAAACTGTCCAATTCAGAAACATTTGTTGTTGAATTTGGGGTCATGAACTGTATTTATCAACAGTCTCTGTTTCACACCAGAGGTAACCTTGTGATAAGTAAATATGGCACGAGAGTCCTCTAGAGACAGGCTCTTCTGTTGCTTTTAAAATGACCGTAATTCATCTTCTAAAATTCAGCTAGGATTGGATATATTTACTCAGACACTCTATCTGAGATAAATTTAATTGCAAATCTTACCTAGGTGTGCAACTATGACCCTCTGTACAATACGAGTGATGAAGTAGAAAAAGACTACCAAACGGCCTCATAGATGAATTTGCTTTATTTTCAATTTTGCAGCAAGGGTTTTGTAGCTCACCTGGATTATGAATTACATAAAAATAAATCTAATTTGCCATATGTACAGAAAGTGAGGTCCAGTAAGTAGTTATGGCACTGATGCCCATTCCGCAATCAATTCAGAAAATGTAGATATGATGGTATTGGTTTAGTTTACATTTTCTTAGATCAAAATTGACAAATAAACATTGCTGATCATTTAATGTAGCTCAGTTTCTCAAACTGACATCAGGCATTGGGATGGTGCCTACAAGTACATTGAGTATCTAATTGTATTTAAATTTGTAAGTTGCTTTAAAGCATCAGTGGCAAACATGATATGCAACATGTGATGTTTCACTTGGGAAACATTTGACTTTCACATGGATTGATATAAACCAAATCGCATTCAGCAACACAATCACCAAAGCCCTTCAACATTTCTGCATGATGTCATTTGAAGTCCCAGAGAAACTGACCCTGAGCAAGAGTTTACTGAATTTCCTGCTTGGATTCTTTAAGTAATGAATGATGCAAACTATTCCTGCATAATTGACACAGTGCCCCTCTTTAAATTGTTATGAGAAGAGAAAGAAGCGTTTTGTGTTTTCTTAGCTCTCCACCATTGACAGAATGAGATACGTTCCTTAAAAATTATCTTGCTATTTCTCAAACAAATGGTCCGTTTAAGAACCAGTTTTTTTTACTTTAGAACCAATCAACTTCAAAGAACAATTCTTTAGTCAGACCACGACTGTTATAACTTCAAACAAACTGAACATGAGAGCAAACTGAAGTTTGGATCATGGCAGATACATGATAGTAAAATAGAAGTTGTTGCAGATTTCTTACAAGTCACATTAGAAGTGTAAGGAAAGCCTGGTTGACTACAATGAAAAATATTGACACAATGAGACAATGTCCAGCGAATGTCTACATCACAGAAATATCTCAGTGTGGAAGGCAAGTCTACATATGGAGAACATATATTACTGTATACACAAACTGATGACTTCCAGCTTTATAGTTATTATCAAGTTAAACTTGATAATAACTGGGATGGAATATAAAAGCAGCGATGTGCTTCTGAGACTTTATAAAGCTCTAGTTAGGCCCCATTTAGGATGCTGTGTCCAATTTTGGGCCCCACACCTCAGGAAGGACATACTGGCACTGGAGCATGTCCAGCAGAGAGTCACACGGATGATCCCTGGAATGGTAGGTTTAACGTATGATGAACGGCTAAGGATCCTGGGATTGTATTCATTAGAGTTTAGAAAGTTGAGGGGAGGTCTAATAGAAACTTACAAGATAATGTATGGCTTAGAAGGGGTGGATGCTAGGAAGTTGTTTCCATTAGACAGGGAGACTAGGACCCGTGGGCACAGCCTTAGAATTAGAGGGGGTAAATGTAAAACTGAAATGAGACGACATTTCTTCAGCCAGAGAGTGGTGGGCCTGTGGAACTCATTGCTGCAGAGCGCAGTGGAGGCCGGGACGTTAGATGCCTTCAAGGCAGAGATTGACAAATTCTTGATCTCAGAAGGAATCAAGGGCTACGGGGAGAGTGCAGGGAAGTGGAGTTGAAATGCCCATCAGCCATGATTTAAATGGCGGAGTAGACTTGATGGGCCGAATGGCCTTACTTCCACTCCTATGTCTCATGGTCTTACGGTCTAAACAAAAGCACTCCATCTAGTGTTTGGCTGTGAGCTAATTCAGCCTTCACTGTTACCAGGTCCCAAAAAGCAGCGAGTCGACAGCTGTAACTGGCTTTATATATATCAGAGCTTCCAAGTGCATGTATAAATATGTAGATACACTTGCCTCAGCTTAGGTTAGCTGAAACAGTTCATTTGTATTATGGTCCAGAAGAAACACATGCTCCCAATAAAAAAATTAAATAAATGGTATACATGTTTGCCATATTTAATATCATGCGGTCCACAGTCTCATGAAAAGTTAAATGGTGTTCTAGTTTAGATTTCTTTTACTTAAAACCCAGAATGCCATGGTCAATGTCAGCACATACAAAGGAGAGACCGCCTCAAAATAGCCACGGTCAATTTCAAGAAGGCTACAATTGTAGAGTGGCAAAAGATTGGCAAAGAACTGGAAAAGGCATGGGAGTTTGTTTTTTAATGTAGTCTATTGTTTTTATTTGGAGTACAGGGTCTGAAAGAGTGATGGATACAGATCCAACAGTAACTTTAAAAACAAAACAGTTTAAATTCATGAAAAGGAAGTGTTTGCAAGGTTGTGAGCAAGAGAAAGGAAGTGGGACAAATTGCTTCATTCTTTCTAAGAGATGGAACATGCTTGATGAACTGAATGGCCTCCTCTGAATCTACTGATTTGAAGGCATGAAAGCATAGTCTGTGTTTATCTGAACTAATGCAGCGTATTGACACTTACAAATGACAGTTTTGAATTAATAAGATAACTTGTGTAGAATCATAGAACATTCATCCAGACAAGACACCGAGTGTCTGTTAACATCTTTCATCATGAACCATTTGAGTAATCCCATTCTCTTGCTTCCTGTTTGTATCCTCCCTTTCATCAAACAATAATCTAATTCAATTTTTAAAAAAATAATTTATGCTATGACAATAGTCATTAGCCAGCAGGTTCACATTCTAACCAATCTCACCATAAAAAAAACTTATTTACCAACAGTCCCTCTACAGTTTTGTGAACTTAATGCTCAGGAAACAATCAGACTCTATTTCTTTGATCAGTGCTCCTCATATCCATTAAGGTTTCACTCCATCACCCTTTAACTTCTCAGCTCTTGTGATGAAAGTGCTCAACTTCTCAGTTCCTTGGTGACTACCTGGTGACTCTACGCTACAGCTTTTCCATTGTTCCTAGTTGCCTGCTCAGCCCAAACTGTAGTTTACATGCATTAAAGAAAGGAAAAGAACCATACAGATGTGAGATAATTACAGCAAAATGAAAAATGAAATTGACTGTTTGTACTGTCACTGTTTTTGTTCCTTTCATTTTCCAAAGGAAGTAAAATGAGATCAAAAGACTTGCAAAGACCAAATGGTTCGCCTTGGAAGTGATTTGCTGCGAGTGAATTTATGCTAATTCTGTTTACACTTCTCTCCATATACTTAAAAGTAAATCTAATAATTCAATTCATGTAACCAACCCAATCAACACTTGATAATCAGTTAGTGTATATTCAGCTGTGTTTCAATAATCCCACTCCTTGCAGAATCAGAAATACATAATTAATTAGACACCCTAATTTTGACACTAATGAAGCAGAATGCCTACCTTACCCTCATGCTCATGTGCCACCTCCACCCCCACCACAAAACTACAAACACAGTCACATTCAATTCATTTGACAGGACTTCCAGAAATCTTTTTAATTTCATTTGAAAAGAAAACAGGATTGCACTCACTTTTTTTTAAAAAAATTGCATTGACGAGGGTGACAGCTATTAGTATTAAACACCAGACTGTGTTTCTGCTTCAGACCCACTGAACCTGAAAACATTAACTCTGATTTCTCTTCATAAATGCAGTCAGCACTGCTGGGTTTTTTTCCAGCAATTTCTACTTCTGTTTCTAATCTCCAACATTTGCAGTTCTTTGGTTTTTGTTTTGGAATGTGTTTCTTATTTTAACCACTGAGTGTAAGCAGTTTTTTTTAAAGTGTGCACACCACAGAACAAGAGTCTCAGTGAGCTAATGAACAACAGCAGTTCTCATCGATTGGTGTAAACAGCACTGAGTTGCAAATATGGAGAATGTTTTGTCTTGTGTCTTGATATGAGAAGCAATAAAACATTTTGCTTAATATTTCTTCATTTTTAATTAAAGCAGCACAAAGTGCATGCTGGTCCAGAAATCACATGAAATTTTTGTTATCAGAGACAGTCAGGTAAATGGCTAAAGTGCCATGTTTGTCCTTTGGGGGACTCTGAAGTTTGGTGAGTTTGAACAGGATTATGTCGTAGATAGAAACAGAATGAAATATGTAAATGGAAAGGTCTTAAAACATACAAACGGGGTGGCCATGGGTACCCGCATGGGCCCAAGCTATGCCTACCTCTTCGTAGGTTACGTGGAACAATCCCTCTTCCGCGGCTACACAGGCCCCAAACCCCACCTCTTCCTCCATTACATTGATGACTGTATCGGCGCCGCCTCATGCTCCCAAGAGGAGCTCGAACAATTCATCCACTTCATCAACACCTTCCACCCCAACCTCAAGTTCACCTGGGCCATCTCCAATACATTGCTCACCTTCCTGGGCCTCTCTGTCTCCATCTCAGGCAACCACCTACAAACCAATATCCATTCCAAGCCCACCGATTCCCACAGCTACCTAGAATACACCTCCTCCCACCGACCTTCCTGCAAAAATGTCATCTTCTATTTCCCAATTTGCCTCTGACATATCTGCTCCCAGGATGAGGCATTCCACTCCTGCAAATATCAGATGTCCTCGTTTTTCAAGGACCACAACATCCCCCCCGCAGTGGTCAAGAACGCCCTCGACCATGTCTCCCACATTTCCCACAACTCATCCCTCACACTCCCTCCCCGCAATAACAACCAAAACAGAATCCCCCTCGTCCTCAAGTGCCACCCCACCAACCTCCGGATCCTACGCAACATCCTCTGGCACTTCCGCCATCTACAATCCAACCCTGCTACCAAAGATATTTTTCCCTCCCCACTCTCATCTGTTTTCCGGAGAGACCACTCTCTCCATGACTCCCTTGTCCACTCCACACTCCCCTCCAGCCCCAACACACCTGGCACTTTCCCCTGCAACCGCAGCAAATGCTACACCTGCCCTACACCTCCCCCCCTCACTCCCATCCCAGGCCCCGAGACTTTCCATATCAAGCAGAGGTTCACCTGCACATCTGCCAATGTGGTATACTGCATCCACTGTTTCTGTTGTGGCCTCCTCTACATTGGGGAAACCAAGCGGAGGAACACCTACACTTGGTCCACAATAAACAACAGCACCTCCCAGTCGCGAACCATTTCAGCTCCCCCTCCCATTCCTTAGACGACATGTCCATCCTGGACCACCTGCAGTGCCAAAACGATGCCATCCAAAGGTTGCAGGTGCAACACCTCATATTCCGCTTGGGAACCCTGCAGCCCAATGGTATCACTGTGGACTTCATAAGTTTCAAAATCTCACCTCCTACTACCGTATCGTGAAACCAGCCCAGCTCATCCCCCCCCCCCCACCAACCTGTCGTTCCTCCCACCTATCCCCTCCTCCCGCCTCAAGCCCCAACCCCATTTCCTACCTACTAACCTCATGCCACTCCCTTGACCTGTCCTTCCTCCCTGGACTGACACATCCCCTCCCTAACTCCCCACCTACACTCAAATTTACTGGCTCCATCCCCGCCTCTTTGACCTGTCTGTCTCCTCTCTGCCTATCTTCTTCTCTATCCATCTTCTATCCGCCTCCCCCACTCTCCCTATTTATTTAAGAACCCCCTTCCCCTCCCTCATTTCTGAAGAAGGGGCTAGGCTCAAAACGTCAGCCTTCCTGCTCCTCTGATGCTGCTTGGCCTGCTGTGTTCATCCAGCTTCACACCTTGTTATCTAAAATTGACAAAGTTCCTTCAACTCCACAAAGTTTCAGTGATCCTGAGCACTGAAGTTTCTCTTTCATAAATCTTACCAGATTTTAATAACTGCCAGATTACCATGCCTAGTTTCATCTTCGGGTATATTCTGAAAACTGATTTTGTTATCTTTCTTGACATTATTGCCTCTAATAACTCAGGGCGCCGAACATATAGGGTCTATGAGAAGTGTTCCTTGCAGATTGATTGAATGACATGGGTAACTGTTGGAATAATAATTTCATACATATTCTACAAGTTGTTGAATTAACAGGTGGAAAATTGCTGCCATTCATACTTCAAGAAGGAGAACAGACTTTGTACTATAACGTTTGAGTTTGAACACAATGTTAGAACAATAGTTGACACATTTTTGGATGTTGACGTATTCCGTTTTGCAATTTATCAGGTGTTTAGTTTTCATTTCATCTAATCAACTGCAAAAACAGGCTTCCATCACTTCTGTTTGTACAAACATTAAAAGAAATTGCTGGAAGACTCAGCAGGTCGGACAGCATTTGTGGGGAGAAATTGGAGTTAACGTTTCGAATCTAGTGATCCTTCTTCAGGATAGCAGTTTCTGTTTCTCTTTCTGATTTTCAGCATCCGCAGTTCTTTGGGGTTTTTTTTAATTGCAAAAACATTAATGCAGGTTTAATATCTCATTCATGTAGACAACTGTGCGGATTGGAGTTAGCGGTATCAGTACATATATGATTGCACGAGTAGAATGAAATTCAAGCTAGAGAATTGAATTACCACAAAAGGAGTTGCTCCACTAATGAAGAGCCATCCATAACAGGAACCAAACGCATATTAGAGACAATGTAACATCTACCAAAAGCTTTGGCCATAACCTAAAAGTAGCATTTTTTTAAACCTTTACTTACTTAGACTATGTATCAAAACTCTCATGCATTGAAATAATGTAATGTCGGCAGATCACATCGCAAAATGAAGCCCCAAATATTTAATATCACCAAAGAGATGCAAGGTTATGGGATGGTGAATTTTCCAAATGGCTAGGATGAGGTAGGGAGAGGCACCAGCAAAATCCCAGCTACTTGCAAAGTATATAGTTCCTTGAAGTTTATGTGACAGATAGGCAGGTTGGTAAAGAAGGCTTTTAGCACACTTGCCTTCATTGAATGTACCTGCAAGTAGACGACATTGGGACATCACGCTGCGGTTGTACAGGACATTGATGAGGCCTCTTCTGGAGCACTGTGTGCAGTTCTGGTCACCCTGCTAGAGGGGGGATATTATTAAACTGGAGAAGCTTCAGAAAAGATTTACCAGGACGTTGCTGGGAATCGAGGGTTTGAGCTATAAAAACATACTGAATAAGCTGGGGCTTTTTTCACCGGAGCACAGCAGATTAAGGGGTGACCTTTTAGAGATTTATAAAATCACGAGGGGGGAGTTCAAAACTAGGGAGCATATTTGTAAGATGAGAGAAGATTTAAAAAAGGACACAAGGGACAACTTAACACAGCGTGGAGCTGCAGGAAGACAGCATCGGCAGTTCTTACTATCTGTGAATGAGGGACAACTTTTTTCTATTTTACTCAGTGTGGCTCTCACGTGGAATGAATTGCAGAAGACGAGGTGGGTACAGGTACAGTGACAATGTTTAAAAGACATTTGGATAAATACATAAATAGTGACAATTTGGACGGATATGGGCCGAGCACACACAGCTGAGACTAGTTTAGTTTCGGAACATAGCGTGGGCTAGTTGGAACAAAGAATGTGTTTCTGTGCTGTATGTCTCTGTGGCCACTACATAAAGTGTTTGGGAAGGTCTGTCAATCGTGAAAAGCACCATATAAGTGCAAACTAGAGTACAGAGCAAACTGGAGAAAGACCAACGCATGCCTGTAATCACAAACGTAGCCCTGAATGTTTACAGGCTGATTTCAGGAAGAGACAATGTGTGTAAGATGGGAACAACATTGGTGAAGGTAAATTAACGTGAACAACCTAGATACTATATAGAACAAACTAAATTAAACCTGTCAAAATCATGTATCATTCGTGTTTTGTTATTGCATCTATCTTTCCAACTTGTTATTGCTTTAGTGGTAAGATCGGGGATGCTGAATATTGAAAAACAGATCCTACAGCAGTCAGTTATTTGTAAAGATAGTGCAGGAGTTAATTAGACCAAGTGAAACAAATTGTGTGCCCCATGGGAAATGCTGTACTAATGGAGCCGAAAAAAAAGTGTTATTCAGGCACTTAGGATATTCACTAAAAGCTGCCTCGTAATGCTTGCTTCATGATCACTCAACAAGACCAGATCAATAAGAGTTTAAGGAGAATTGTACCGTCATTTGTTGAAGTCTAACACAACCAACAGACAAATTTCCTTGATGCTCAAAGCTAAATTGCCTTGGGCAAATATTGATGCATTTTAATTTAATCTTCCATTGATAACTCTTTTTTTTAAATTTATGACCAGCCAAATGCCGTTGTCAACCAGCAAGAATTAAAATTTAAAATGTATTAGATCAGTTAACTGGTATCAGGGCTGTTCTGCAGCAGCTCCATGTTCAGGGTGCGTTACAGATTTAAAAGGCAGAACTTTTGGTGGAACAAATAGGAAAACACTGCCTGATTTTTTAGATTAGATTAGATTCCCTACAGTGTGGAAACAGGCCATTTGGCCCAACAAGTCCACACCGCCCCTTGATATATCCCACCCAGATCCATCCCCCTATAACCCACACACCCCTGAATACAAAGGGCAATTTAGCAAGGCCAATCCACCTGGCCTGCACATCTTTGGACTGTGGGTGGAAACCAGAGCAAACCCACGCAGATGCAGGGAGAATGTGCAAACTCCACACAGACAGTCGCCCGAGGCTGGAATTGAACCCGTGTCCCTGGTGCTGTGAGGCTGCAGTGCTAACCACTGAGCCAGCGTGCCACCCCAGGTTTACAGGTTCAGGAGAAGGAAGACAAATTCTAGAGGTACATCCTGCTGGTGGCTCTTGACAGCCAGCACTGCCCTATGCCCACACACTTGGCCAATTAAACTGGAAAATTATTAGCTGTGAGAAAATTAACTAAAGGCCATACGTTTGGTGTTAGGAAAACCTAATCTATTCTTTTCAACAACATCATCCATCAAAAAAGGAAAAACAAAGATTTTCCCGGATCTGAAAAAAGTCAGTGAAATACTGTGCAAGTCAGTTGGCGTCTGTGGACAGAATGGCATTTCAGTAGTGGATGTTCAGAACTAGAGTATGATCAGCAGTGTTTTGGGTGAGCTGAAATTTGTAAACAGGTCAGTTGGAAGAATATCGCAAAAGTGAAGAAAGGCGTGATGAAGGATTTATTGATAAATGAGCTCAGATAGAGGCGGAATCCAGAATGTTAGAGGTTAAAGCATGTGGCCTTTCTAATGGCAAGGTTATGGACTTCAAAATTCTGCTTGGGATTGTGAATAATCTAGTTCAGCTTTTCCCATGGATGTTCCCAACTAATGCAGCAGTATTTCATTGACAATGCGAGATCTTAAGTATTTGCACAAGTTGAACTTATTCAGTATTTTATAAATAGAAATAATGAATGTCTAAACAACAGCAGAAAATTAAAATTCTGATTCGAGCAGTGATTTTGTTTCCTCTTCTCATCTACAACAATGAGAGCCACTTGTTTTCAGTTTAGTGTTGTGTATTCAGGTTTGTCTCTTTCTCTAAGGATATGACATCGAAACGGTACTCAATGCCATGGAACAGCTTTCATTCAAATGTATGTCCTATCCAAACAACAACGAGCTAGCACATGCTGGCGGTTCTTTGAATAGGGATAATTATGTCGATGCAGATGGTGATTGTATTTTCTTTGAGAAAAGGCAAGGAACACCCAGTAATTGAATTCTTTGCATAATTTAGGATACAAAGCATCAATATAACTTCAAATTTGTCAACCAGTGGCTCAAATGTAGATTATTTTTGACAAAACAGCTGTGAAAATACGTATTTCTAACATTTAAAATATTATATATTAAAAGTTAAAAACAAGCTTTAGAACAATGCATTGTGAAAAACTAGGAGACATTTTTGTTTTTATTTAAATTACAGCAATATGTGCAATGATATTTATGGGTTTTTTTTAAATCCCAAAAGGACTGGACTAAGTTGCAAAATGTTCTTTGAGACTATTTTCCACAAAGTATTCCCACAGGGATCTTTAAGCTACAATTAAACCACAATAATCCATAAATTTACCAAACAAAATTAGATTCCTGATCATGTTTCAGTGTAACTGTATGTATATATACACTGCCCTAAGCTTTCAAAGGCTTGATAGTATTTTCATACCTAGTCAGCTAAAATATTACATCTACACACATATCCCCAGTCAGAAGCCTGTAAATTCTAGTTAGTGTCCTGGCTATGTTACTGAACTAGAAATGTAGGGACTTCAATCCCCATCACAAGAGTTTTGGAAAGTGAATTTAGTTTTTAAAAAAAATGAAATTAAAGGTTGTTATCATAGAAGTGTTTTTGAGCTTCAGTACTGTTATAAAAGCTCAAGTGGTTCACTAATGCACTTCAGGGAAGTAAACTGGCTGTCCATACCCACCTTGGCCTTTTTAAAAACAGTCCCACATCAACATGCTTGGCTTTTAACTGTCTTCTCACATAAGAACACAGAAAACAGAAGCAATAGATGACCATTAAGCCTGTCCAGCCTACTCCATCATTCAGTACAATTATGGCCAATCTTGGGCTTCAATTCCACTTTCTGCAAACTCTCCCTATCTATTGATTCCCTGAGGTCAAAAATCTGCCAATCCTGGATAAAATGTATTACTGAAAACAAAGAGACTTACTGCCAAAGCTTTTATTTTGCACTCACGAGGACAGACAAAAGAATACCAAATTTCAAAGAGAAACAAGGTTTATGCCTAGAGAAAAAGGGTGCTGATTGGTTCTGGCAACCAGGTATTGATTGTTTTAGGCAGTGCAACGGAGAACACACCAGGGAATGGATGGTCCCCAGGCTTTTATTCAATTTGCTGAAGCTTTAGGTTTGCATGGAAAAAGCTCTGGGATGAATATATGTTGCTACCAACAATCTACGTTGCAAGCTCAACTAATCATTTTAAATTAAACTAGTCTAACACTTATCACACTGACAGTTGTTCAATAAGTGCTGTCCAAACACAGAATCACACCCAATGTCGGACATCATATTCTGAGTTTTGCAAGCAGGGCTGATTGAGGAAGTCAAACTATAAGACAGAGGAGAAGAAGTAGGCCCAAAAACAAAGTTGCTGGAGAAGCTCAGCAGGTCTGGCAGCAACTGTGAAGGAGAAAACAGAGCTAACATTTCGGGTCCGGTGAGCCTTCCTCAGAAGAAGTAGGCCATTCAGCCCACCGAGGCTGCTCCATCATTCAACAAGATCATGGCTGGTTTTATGGCACTCAAATACATTTTCTGGGCTACTGCCGATAACCCTCGATTCTTTTACTGATTAAAAAATCTGTCTATCTCAGCCTTGAAGGTACTTAATGACCCAGCCTCGCCTGTCCTCTGCATGAAAGAATTCCAGATTTACTGCCATTTGACAGAATACATTTTTCTTTATCATTCTGAAATTATGCCCTCTGGTCCTAGATACTTCTGAAAAAGGGGAAGCAACTTTAGATTAGATTAGATTAGATTCCCTACAGTGTGGAAACAGGCCCTTCAGCCTAACAAGTCCACACCGCCCCTTGAAGCATCCCACCCATACCCATCCCCCTATAACCCCCACACTCCTCAACACTACGGGCAAATTTAGCATGGCCGATCCACCAACTTCTCCATACCTACCCTGTTCCCTAAGAATCTTGTCTGTTTCAATATGGTTGACCCTCATTCTTCTTAACTCCAAGAACACAGGCCCAACAGACATTACTCTGCTCGTTGCAGATAGTGCTGTTTGACACAATGCAGCAATCGTTGGAATGGACAGTCTACACACTTGGCTCAATGCCAGCACTGAAAGTGACGCACAATAATACGTCTTTGTGTAGGAACACAGCAGAGTGACACAGAAACAACAGTGAGCTATTCAACATCTTCAGCCTGCTCTGCAATAATGGGGTATCCATTAACACACAGGATAGCTTTGAGATGCCCTATTTTGATATCAAATTAGCATAGGGAATAAATGGCCCAGTTCTACTCAGAAGGTTGGGGGTAAAGACAATCTTATAGCACATGGAGCTGTAGGAATCCCAAAGTCTATTCTGAAAATGGTGAAAAAGGGAAATTCATTAGTCTGCACCATTTCAAAGGTGAATTTGATTGCAGGATGAAGTTTGTTCCATGAGAAACACATTTTAATGGAATTGACTCCAACCTATTATATCTTATATATTTCTGACACATTGCTAATACTTTTGCTGGATTCGCTACTCATTTTGACGGCTCCATCCAGTATTCAAATTCACCTTTGAAATGCAGTAGTCTAATGAGCTCCCCTTCAAGATGTTAAGAACAAGTATTGAAGGATCTGGAAACAGGGAGTTAATTTACAGATTATTCACAATCTGACTGAGTAGCAGAGCAGATTGAAATAGCTGAGTGCCCTTCTCCTGTCACAAAGCTTTCTAAGCAACATTTTTCCTCATGAAACACACACCAAAACAACCAATCTGATTGATCTTGAAACAGAAAATTATAAATACAATGTATTAAAAGTACAACTGTAATTATGGATGATTTCAATAGATTGGGCAAATTAAATCAGTAACAACACTGTAGGCGAGGAATTCCTGGAAGGCATGAGATAGTTTTCTAGATCAATACATTGAGAAACCAAATAAAGGTCAGGCTGTCTTACAGTGGGTAATTTGCAATGAGACAGAACTAATTGGCAATCTAACTCTATAAGGAAATAACCCCAGTCTTTTCAGTCTCTCTCCATAACTAAAACTCTCTAGACCAGGCCGCAAGTTGGTAAATTTCCTCCACACCCTCCCCAGTGCTATAATATCCCTCCTACAATGTGGACTCCAAAACTGCTCACAATACTTTATTAGTGGCCTAACTAACATTGCAGATCACGTCTTTGCTCTTAAACTCTACGCCTCAGTTCATAAAGGCAAATATACCATATGCCTTCCTGACCACTTCATCACCTGTCCTGAAGAAGGGTAGGCCTGAAACTTTAATTCTCCTGCTCCTCTGACACTGCCTGACTTGCTGTGTTCCTCCAGCTCCACAAGCATTGACTCTGACTCCAGCATCTGCAGTTCTTGCTATCATCGATGTCCTTATACTTAAAGGGACCAGTGTACATGCACACCATCGCTCAGTGCTTCCCAGGGCTTCTTTTTATCATTCATTCATAGGATGAACGTTTTGCTAGCTAGGTCAGCACTTAATGCCCATCCCTAATTACCCAGAAGGCAGTTAAAAGTTAACCAAATTGCTGTAGGGCTGGACTCTCATATATGCCAGGCCAGGTAAGGATGGCAGTTTCCTTCCCTAAAGGCCATTAGTGAACCAATGGGATTTTCCAACAATTTACAATGGATTCATGGTATTCATTGGACCCTTAATTCCTGATTTTTATAGAATTCAAGCTCCACCATCTACTGTGGTGGGATTTGAACATACGCTATATAATGGGGGCTTGAGTCTTGGAGGTATCATGTAGCTCAGTTGGCTTGTCAGTTGCTTTGCAAAGCAGTGTGGTGTTGACAACATGAGTTCAATTTCCACCACTACTGAGGTTACCATGAAGGACTCTCCTTTTTAACCTCTCCTCTCACCTGAGGTATGGTGGCCCTTGAGGAGAAATGCCTTCAGCAAGAGAGTGGGGAGCCTGTGGAATTCTCTGTCACAGAAAGCGGTTGTAGCCAAAACACTGAATGTTTTCAAGGAGGAGGTAGATACAAGTCTTAGAAATAAAGGGATCAAGGGAAATGGGGAGAAAATGGGAACAGGGGACTGAGTAAGATGATCATCCATGATCGTATTGAATGGAGGAGCAGGGTTGAAGGGACAAATGATTTACTCCTGCTCCCATGTTTCTATCCACTTATAATTCATGGGATGTTATAATGGACAAAATTGTTAATGCATTTACGTACAAAGCAATTAATTGTGTTAGGAGGCCTTGAGGGACATTAGACGTTATAGAACCAAATATTTTATGATGTTGTGGTCACAATGCATTTTATTCTTCTCTTTGAGAAGAAATATTGATATTTATAACTGCTGCAATACTACAGACATTGGTAACAGTAAATTGCAGCAGACAGACAGCTGACTCAGGCCACTCTATTGATGACAAATCTGCACAGGTTCAGTGACAAAAAGGGAGTACGGGTATAAGCCTAGATCCTTCTGTCCCATGGTGTCTAGTTTTATCACAAATGCATGGTCATGTGCAGACCTCCTTTGACAACATCAAAAGTAAAGATTCACTGTAATGTTTCTAGAACTGCTCATTTTAAGTGTGGCTTTGTAGCAGACTGAAATATAACCATGCTTTTTACAGTGCAGACGAGGGATCTTTGCCGTTCTTACCTCAATTACACTGCTACTTTCACTCACAATGCAACAAGATGAATACAATGGCATACACAAGTCTTCATCCTCAAAAGGTATTCATTTCTGGTTGCAATTTCTATACATGGTCACACTTCTTATCCTAAAACTCAAGTTATTTTCTTGCAAATTTGAAAGCCCTGTTAAATGAGGTGGTTTCAGGTGGTTTCAGCTGCTGCATTAAAGAGTTATGCCCAAACCTAAGGTCAGAAATGGGACGTTCACTGATGATTTCACAGCATTCCCTCTCACCCTTAGAAACTGAAAGTGCCCACACCAGCATGTAGCCTGACCTGGACACCTTCAGGCTTGGGTTAACAAGCAAGCCCCATACCTTCCCAGTGCAAGGAAATGAGCATGCCCCAGCAAGAATAAATGTAACCACTTTCCCTTTATGTTTACCACAGTATTCCCACTACAGGTACCCTGACCAACAACATGCCAGGGGTTACTACTGACTGTAAACTTAAACAGACCAATCGCATAAACACTGTAGCTACACAAACACGCCAGAAGTTGCTAAACCTGTAACACGTAGCTCACCTTGCAAGAACAAGTCAACCATGCCATGACACAGTCTCGATTTGTTTGGATGAGTACAGCTCTTAAAATGGCCAAGAGGTTTGACACTATCCAGGACAAAGCAACTCACCTGCTTGGCACCCACCCACCACCTGGGACATTCATTTCCTCTACCACCATTGCACAGTGCCAGCAGTGCCGAGTCTCCTTTGGGCAGCACTTTCCAAACACACCACTTCCACTATCTAGTTGAATAAGGACAGCAAATGCTTCAGAATACTACCACTCTCAATTTCACATCCAGTGCATTCACCATCCTGGCTTTGAAATACATCCCTAAAATTTGTGCTACTGGGTCAAAAATAGCTCTGTGGGTGCACTAAAACAATAGGAGTTGCAGATTTTCAAGACAATTCATCAAAACCTTCTCAAGAGCAAGTGCTGACCTTCCCAACAATGCTTACACCCAATTACTGAACAAAAAAATCTCATGCTACCTTTTAAAGGATCTCTGAGTGCACTGTAAAACATGACTGGCAGGGAACTGCAGATGGAAGCCTCGAGGATAAATGAGAATGTAACAGAATAAATAGGGCTAAGAAATGTACATATACAGCCAACCTATTTGTTTAATAATGCATTCTAATGACCGTGACTCGTATAATGTTTTAACCACTTGTTCTTTATGAATCGATATATATCTAGATAACTCTAAGGCATGCATATTGAAACCAAAACATCCTATTTAACATCTGTTCAGTGGTTTTACAATATGTGCAGTTACTATGGATACCGATACAATGTATGATGCATAAAATATTTTTGCCATACATACCAAACATTTCTTATATTAAATCATTTGGTCCGTTAATGTCTTACATGGCATTTAAAGATAGATTTTCCACAACATCTACAGCAGACAATCAGACCACACCAACCTGTGCATGGGCTCAGTAGTTATTCTGAGAATAAAAGTGCAAACATCCCCTCCAAGTTCTTTCACTATACCTCTTTAATCAGCAGCATTTAACTATTCATCTGCATTCATCCACTAATGAGTACAATTGTCAGGACAGGGAATTCCATTTCACTGGTCTGTGGGCTCGTTTATGGCTGATAAGCCAAATCCTAGAGGTGCATCTCCACCCGCACAATTATTTAACATTTAACTCTATAAAACACATTTCCCCTCACTCACCACCAAAACACCGCCATGACATGTCTCTTTCATTTCAGGCTTTAATCTGGAACAATTAGTTTTCTTGGAGGATGAAGAGGATATTGACATGGGATGGATCCTTACCGTGTGTCATCATGGCATAAGATCCCTCCTTTTTCCTGGCAGGGTTCTATGAGGCTTCCTTAATCCAGTATGGTAGAGAAAAAACATTCGATAATGTAATATGAAGAAATTTGTGTCTGAATCAAGAGGTAGTTTATTCCACAAAAACAGCTAAGTTACATATTACAATTAAACATTATTGCAAGGAAATGAAACTCTCTCTTTTTGATGTTCACTGAGGCAGGGTGAAATCTTATGGACAAGAAAAGAATAAAGAGCAGTCTAAAGAACAGGAAATTATTTTGCTACTACCCAGAGAAGGAATTTTACTTTCTATAAGGATAGCAGCATCAGTTCCACACTTGCTTCAGAGTGAGGCTGGAGAACAACATCTCTAGCACTCACTCAATCAGAAAGCAGAAGTGCACCATGTTCAATACAGAGTGAGTCTTCTGGGCCAGGATGTAAGAAGATCTCACATAATGCTATGATCTACAGGCTGGATGTAAAATTGGACAATTACAGGATGTTCATAATGTTATACCTGTCCACTGACCAACCAAAACACTTAGATTTGATTACTTCGAGGGCTTAATTTCTGAATTTTCATTTTAATTGGTTTTGAATCCTTGATTCAAAGAATTACTATTCTTTAGGTAATCTGTGTTACTAACATGAGCTTTCTTCTTCATGTTAATCTCCTGCAAATTTAGATGAAGATTTGTGATCCCTCTCTGTTTCACAGCAAATGTAAGGTCATTACTCAGTAGAGCTCAGTGGATCTTGGAGCTTTGAACAGTTCTACAAGTGACATTGGTTTCCTCCAACGAGGTGTCTCATGTCAATTAGAGTCACAGAGACATACAGCACAGAAATAGACCCTTCAGTCCAACTCGTTCATATGCTGTCCAGCTAATGCAAATTAATTTAGTCCCATCTGCCAGCATTTGGCCCATATCCCTCTAAACCCGTCCTATTCATATACCCATGCAGGTGCCTTTTAAATCTTGTAATTTTACGAACTTCCACCACTTCCTCTGGTGGTTTATTCCAAAATGCAGCACCATCAACATGAAAAAGTTGCCTCTTAGGTCACTTTTAAATCGTTGCCCTCTCATCTTAAATCTATGTCCTCTAGTTTCAGACACCCCTACCCTTGACTATCCTCCCTACCCATGCCAGTCATGATTTTATAAACCTCTATAAGGTCACCCCTCAGCCTCTGACGCTCCAGGGAAAATAGCCCCAGTCTATTCAACCTCTCCCTGTACCTCAAATCCTCCAACTCCGGCAACAACCTTGTAAATCTTTTCCAGACCCTTTCAATTTTAACGGCATCTTTCTTGTAGCAGGGGGACCAGAATTGAATGCGGTATTCCAAAAGTGCCCTAACTAATGTCCGATACAGCCGCAATATGACTTCCCAACTCCGGAGTTTTCTGGAGAGCCCACTCTCTCCGTGACTCCCTTGTTCGCTCCACACTGCCCTCCAACTCCACCACACCCGGCACCTTCCCCTGAAACCGCAGGAAGTGCTACACTTGCCCCCACACCTCTTCCCTCACCCCTATCCCAGGCCCCAAGATGACTTTCCATATTAAGCAGAGGTTCACCTGCACATCTGCCAATGTATACTGTATCCATTGCACCCGGTGTGGCTTCCTCTACATTGGGGAAACCAAACAGAGGCTTGGGGACCGCTTTGCAGAACACCTCCGCTCGGTTCGCAATAAACAACTGCACCTCCCAGTCGCAAACTATTTTAACTCCCCCTCCCATTCCTCAGACGACATGCCCATCATGGTCCTCCTGCAGTGCCACAATGATGCCACCCGAAGGTTGCAGGAACAGCAACTCATATTCTGTTTGGGAACCCTGCAGCCCAATGGTATCAATGTGGACTTCACCAGCTTCAAAATCTCCCCTTCTCCCACCGCATCCCAAAACCAGCCCAGTTCGTCCCCTCCACCCACTGCATCACACAACCAGCCCAGCTCTTCCCCTCCACCCACTGCATCCCAAAACCAGCCCAGCCTGTCTCTGCCTCCCTAACCTGTTCTTCCTCTCACCCGTCCCTTCCTCCCACCCCAAGCCGCACCTCCATTTCCTACCTACTAACCTCATCCCACCTCCTTGACCTGTCTGTCTTCCCTGGACTGACCTATCCCCTCCCTACCTCCCCACCTATACTCTCGTCTCCACCTATCTTCTTTTCTCTCCATCTTCGGTCCGTCTCTCCCTATTTAGTCCAGTACGCTCACCCCATCCCCCTCTCTGATGAAGGGCCTAGGCCTGAAATGTCAGCTTTTGTGCTCCTAAGATGCTGCTTGGCCTGATGTGTTCATCCAGCTTCACACTTTGTTATCTTGGATTCTCCAGCATCTGCAGTTCCCATTATCTCCTACACTGAATGCACTGACTGTACACACCAAGTGCCTTCTTCACTATGCTGCTGACCCGTGACTCCACTTCCCAGGAGCAATGAACTTGCACGCCAAGGTCTCTCTGTTTGACAACACTTCCCCAGGATCTTACCATTCAGTGAATAAGTCCTGCCCTGATTTGCTCTACCAAAATGTAGCACCTCACATTTATCTGGATTAAATTCCATTTGCCACTCCTCGGCCCATCTGATCAAAGTCCTGTTGTACTCGAAGGTAAACTTCTTTGCTGTCCACTACAGTGTAATGAGAACACTGGCTGTGTCTGCACAGAACTTGTAATTCTGTGTAATCTTTCTTTGCCAACCTCCAAGGCTTCAGTGTTATGTGACAGCCCATACTTGTGCTTTTTTGCGGTATCATTCAGATGGTTCGACTGCTCGAATACTTGTACAATTTTGATCTGTTCAAACTTCTTTTGATACTCAATTTTAATCTTCTCTTTGACACTCCTCAGGTCTAGAAACTCAAGAATTTAGGCTCTGCTCATTTATTAAAGGAGACTCCAATGCCTCCATTGGCTCGCTGATGGGAGCTGCTAATTATGCAGATTTATAATTTCTGAATGTTCAATATTGGCTTGATCCAATTTGGATTTAAGCATTTCTTTTTCCCTGGATAGGTTCTCACTGGCTGCATATAGTTTTTGAGTTACCTCTTGGTGGGCTGTTTCCAAGGTTTATAAGCTTACCCTGAAACTTACCACGCCAGCAGTGACATTCAAATGCCATATTATTTATTTGTGTGATAAGCAGAATGTCTTTCTGCCAGCTCCTTGCTAGTGTTGAAAACCATTCTGTTGTTACTGCATAGCATCAGCATGCAACAGTTGAAGGTACCTTACCATTTCAGCGTAATTATAGGTTGACTGGGCCCCTTTCTCAGGGCTGAAGCTGATGGCCTTAAGCCTGTTCGTAAATTTGAGACATACAGTGAGAAATGATCTGATGGAAGAAGCCATTTTTCTACAGAATGCCCTATTTCAGCATCAAGTGAAAAAATGTTGAAATCCTGTTACATTAGTATTCTTCAAATTGACTGAATAAGTCCTAGTCAAAAAACTTGAACAAAATGGAACACCTTTGCTATATACATTTGTAAAATTACTTCATTATTTTATAGGGCAAATTAGTTTGTCACGTCGTGTTCCCATTCCTTAAGAAAGTAAAAGCCATGGCATGTTCAATTATCTATGAAGTAAAGTTCGATTAAAACTGAGAGGTTGGGTTAAAACACCTTTCCTTCTTATTTGTTTGACATATTCAAGTCAATATTTGAAATTTGTTGGCTGAGAAACTGCGCTTCGATTTCTTTGAACAATTCAATTAACAGTTCACTCTCTCTGCCTGCCAGACATTCAGTGCGCATGGAAAGATGTTTATTCCTTTGATATATTGGGCAATAAATACATTTAGCTTTAACTGAATCAGTCTGTCCATTGTCATTGTACCATTTATATATGTATGCTCTATAAGATTCGCGTATTGTAAACTGTTAAAGTCGACCCCATGCTCTTATGTACATAACCAGCAAACTTCAGCTTTAAAATATTACATCCTAATACTGTCTAGGGATATTTTTCATTTATTTGTTGCACTTCACCAGAAGTGCAGATTATAAAGAAAACAATGCACAGCAACAAAGTGAAACTGAACAATTTCTGTCCCTAGCATTTTAAGTAACACATATGACAAAAAGTTATATCACAGAGTAGATGATGCACACTTCCTCTCTACTTATATCAATTATGAAAGGCTGTATTTTTAAGCTCTTAAAAAATAAACAGAAAAGTTCTCTTTGTCCTAAATACCATGTACTGCAGGCTCAATCACACCATAATAGCAATTATATATGAAAAAAAATCAGTCTTAGTCAATATTCTTCCATTGGTAAAAACAATGATTGGAGAACCAATGTGAAGAAAAAATGAAGTGACAAAATGATTTTTCAATGCCATACAACAATTCATCGAAAATCAATAAAATGTGAAGCTGGAGGAGTACAGCAGGTCAGACAGCATGTGAGTAGCAGGAAAGTCAATGCTTCAGGTCAGGACCAGTCATCAGAACTGGAGAGGGGGAACGGAGCTCAGAAATAAATAGAGGGAGCGGGGGTGGGGCTGGGAGAAGGTAGTTGGGATGGTGACAGCTGGAGGCAGCTAGCGGGTTGTAGAGATTGGTCACTGGGAAGGGTGGAGTAGACAGGTGAGAAGGAAGATGTGCAGGTTGTGTCAGTTCAACGGGGTGGGGCTGGATGTGGGATGAGGCTGGGAGTGGGGAGATTTTGAAGCTGCGGAATTCTATGTTGAGGCCATTGGGCTGTAAGCTCTCGAGGCAGAATATAAAGCGTTGTTCCTCCACTTTAGATGTGGTCTCATTGTGGCACTGGAGGAAGCCCAGAATGGACATGTCACCGAGGGAGTGGGAGGGGGAATTACCGGAAGGTGGTGTTGATTAGAACATACGGAGCACAGATGCTCCACAAATCGGTCCCCAAGTCTGCACTTGGTCTCCCTGAAATAGAGGAGACCACATCGGGAGCAACAGATACAGTCGACCAGGTTAGAAGACCAACAGGTGAATCTCTGTCGGATTTGGAAGGCTCATTTGGGGCCTTGGGTGGAGACAGGAGGCGAGACGTAGGGGCAGGTGTAGCATTTCCTGCTGTGGCAGGGAAAGGTGCCAGGTGTGCGGTGGAAAAGTTGGTTGGGTGTGTGGAGCGGACATGGGAGTTGCAGAGTCCAACACACCCTCTGCTGACACTTTCTCCTGCCTTCAACATGCTCTCTTCTCCTGGCCACCACCCCACGGCCTCCAACCCTCCCTCGACCTCTTCATCTCCAACTGCCATCACAACATCGATCGCTTTAAACTCTCAAAGTCTCACCTACTCCAACCTCTCCCCAGTGGAATGCACAGCCCTCTGCTCTCTCCCAACCTCACCATTAATGTTGCTGATAAGGTTGGGGGGCAGGGGTGCGCAGTAGTGGTATGGCATATTGACCTCTACATCGCGGAGGCCTGACACCAACTCTCTGACACTACCTCCTACTGTCCCCTCAATCATGACCCCATCCCTGATCATCATACCTTCATCTCCCAGACCATCAATAACCTCAATATCTTAGGAGGTCCCATCCACAGCTTCCAATCTGATAGTTCCCCAACCCCTCACCAATCGTTTCTATCTCTTATGCAAAATCCACAAACCTGAATGCTCCAGTCGACCCACTATCTCTGTCTGCTCCTGTACCACTGAACTCATCTCCTCCAATCTCGACTTTGTTCTTTCCCCGCTGGTCCAGGAACTCCCCACCTATGTTTGGGACACTACCCATGCCCTCCACCTTCTTTAAGGGTTTCAATTCCCCGACATCCCACTCCTCATCTTCACCATGGGCATTCAGTCTCTCTACACCTGTCGCCCCCAGGTAGATGGCCTAAAAGCCCTCCGTTTCTTCCTCTCCCAGAGGCCCAACCAGTCCCCCTCTACCCATAGCCTCATCCACTTGGCAGAACTTATCCTCACCCCCAACACCTCTTCTTTTAACCCCTCCCACTCCCTACCAACTAAAGGTTTGGCTACAGGCAGGCATCTGGGTCCGAGCTACGCCTGCCTCTTTGTCGGTTACATGGAACAGTCCCTCTTTCGCAGTTACATTGGCACCATTCCCCACCTCTTCCTCTGTTACATCGATGGCTGTAATCGGCGCTGCCTCATGCTCCCACGAGAAGCTCAAACAGGTCATCCACTTCACCAACACCTTCCACCCCAACCTCAAATTCACCTGGACCATCTCCGATACCTCCCTCTCCTTCCTGCACTTCTCCGTCTCCTTCTCCGGTAACTGACTTAGCACCAATGTCCATTTCAAACCCACCAACTCCCAAAATTATCTTGACCACACTTCCTCTCACCTGAACTCCTGCAAAAATGCAATCCCAGGCTCCCAATTCCTCTGCCTCGTCTACTCCCTGGATGAAGCGTTCCACTCCCAGACATCCTCTTATTTCAAGGACCATTATTTCGACTCTCCCATGATCCATGATGCCCTCACCTACATCTCCTGCATTTCCCGCACTTCTGACCTCAAAACCACTCCCTCCAACAACAATAAAAATAGAGTTCCCGCAGTCCTCACATACCACCCCACCAATCTCCGAATTCAACCCATCATCCTCCGCCATTTTCACCCCCTGCAATCAGACCCTACCACCACAAAGATATTTCCGTCCCTCCCCTATCTGCTTTCTGTAGGGACTGCAAACTCTGCGACTCCCTCATCCGCTCCGCACTCCCACCACACCCGGTATCTTTCCTTGCAACTTTAGGAAATGCTACACCTGCCCCGACACCTCCCCTCCCATTTCCGCCCATGGCCGCAAACAATCCTTCCAAATCCCACAGAGATTGACCTGTTTGTTTTCTAAGATATAGTAGGAACTGCTGATGGTGGAGAATCTGAGATAACACGGTGTGAAGCTGGACGAACACAGCAGGCCAAGCAGCATCAGAGGAGCAGGAAAGTTTGACGTTTCAGGCCGAGACTCGACTCGAACATCAAGCTTTCCTGCTCCTCTGATGCTGCTTGGCCTGCTGTGTTCGTCCAGCTTCACACTGTGTTATCTCTCTTTGTCTTCTAACCTGGTCTATTGTACCTGTTGCTCCCGATGTCATCTCTATTTCGGACTCAGTAACCGATTTGTTCTAATCAACACCACCTTCTGGTTGCCAGCCATTTCAACTCCCCCTCCCACTCCCTTGGTGATATGTCCATTCTGGGCCTCCTCCACTGTCACACTGAGACCACACGTAAACTGGGAGGAACAACACCATATATTCTGCCTCGGGAGCTTACAGCCCAATGGCCTCAACACAGAGTTCACCAGCTTCAAAATCTCCCCACCCCCAGCCTCATCCCACATCCAGCCCTCCTCCTCATCCCCATCTCCTTGACCAGACACAACTCGTCCATCTCCCATCTCACCTATCTGCCCCACCTTTCCCATTGACCAATCTCTACAACCCATTAGCTGCATCCAGCTGTCACCATCCCACCTACTTTCTCCCAGCCCCACTCCCGCTTCCTCTATTTATTTCTGAGCTCCCTTCCCCCTCCCCAGTCCTGATTTTATTGACTCGAACTTCCAGCAACTGCAGTCCTTGCTATCTGTATATCCAAAGCGCCACTTGCATTCTGAAACTATTCACAATTTAAATAATGATAATGATTTTTCTCAACAATTTTCAAAAACATTGTCAGTATTTTTGGAAGCACTGGTTCTTTGAGAGTTTGCTTATGATTTTAGACCCAGGATAGTTCAATTACCAAAATGGTTGTAGGCCACTGGGTCCATCTGTTTCTAAAATATAATGTCTTCAAGCATTTTTTCTTTGTATGAGATGTGTCAGATCTATTCAAATATCATACTTAAATACCAAAAAAAGTTCAATTTGAAAGTTGGGTATAATGTCTGCTCACCACGTAATGGCATTATTAAACAGTCTCAAAGGTCTCAAAGAACTCCCCAGTTCTGAGGAAGGGTCACCAGACCCGAAACATTAACTCCATTTTCTCCTTCACAGATGCTGCCAGGCCTGCTGAGTTTTTCCAGCAACATCTGTTTTTGTTCCTGATTTACAGCATTCGGTTTTTATTAATCAGTCTGCTTGAGAAATGATGTAACATCAGTTAATGGGCTTTAGTTAACCAGTTTCTATTTCAAAATTCCTCAGTGTAACACGTGAAAGTCAATAAAGATATCACTGAGACATTCTTAATTAAACTGGCTCTAAAAACACTATCTGTATTTTCTACATAAGCCAAGGCCTCATCTGAATGTAAAAATCCCTCAGCACTATTCAAAGAGCAGCAGAGTGATTTTCTTGTGTTCTCGTCAATATTGATCACTTAACTACTATCATTTTAAAAGAAAACTTGTCATGTATCTCAATGCTGTTTGTACAGCTTGTTGTCCGCAAAGTTGCTGCCACCTTTCTCTACTATAGCAATGACCACTCTTCAACTGTAGCTCACTTTAGAACACTCGGGTGTTATGAATGGCACTGTAAAAAGTTAAGTCTTTCTTTCCTTTAACACATTGCTCCAATGAACACCACAGTTCCTGGTCAGTGCACATGGGCCCCGGGCCCCTGTGCATAGGTCAGAGGAGCAGGTCAGGAGCCATGGTAGAGATACAATGCATAGATTGAGGGTGGGGCTATGGGGCTGCGGGCCTGGCCAGGATCAGCAAAGCTTGTGATTTCGGTCTCTCGCTCTCCTGCCCACCCACAATAACTTTTCACCCTCTTGCTTATCAAGAATCTACCAACCACTGCCCCAAAAATATTCAGAGTCTTCTGCCACCACTTCTTGAGGAAGAGAATTCAAAAGACTCATGATGCTCTGTTAAATATTTCTCCTCATTAGTTTTTAAATGGGCTATCACTTATTTTTAAACAGTAACCCCTAGTACTAGCATCCTCCACAAGTAGAAACAGCTTTTCCACATCAACTCTGCTAAAATCTCTCAGGATCTTATACGTTTCAATCAAGTTTTATTTTCATCCAAAAAGTGGTGGATACATTAAAACATAAGAACTAGGAGCAGGAGTAGGCCGTTCGGCCCTTTGAGCCTGCTCTGCCATTCAATAAGATCATGGCTGATCTTTTCGTGGACTCAGATCCACTTACCCATGTTCTCACCATATCCCTCAATTCTTTCATTGTTCAAAACAAAATCTACCTTAGCTTTGAAAATGTTTACTGAAGTAGCGTCACCTACTTCATTGGACAAGGAATTCCATAGATTAACAACCCTCTGAGTGAAGAAGTTCCTTCTCAATTCAGTCCTAAATCAGCTCCCTCTAATCTTGTCCTAGCTTCACCTGCCAGTGGGAACATCCTCTCTACTGCTAACTTATCTATTCCCTTCATAATTTTATATATTTCTGTAAGATCCCCCTCAATCTTCTGAATTGCAATGAATATAATCCCAATCTACTCAGTCTCTCCTCAAAAACCAAAATCCCTCAACTCCAGAATCAACCTAGTGAACCTCCTCTGCACCCCCTCCAGGGCCAGTACATCCTTCCTCAGGTAAGGAGACCAAACTGCACACAGTACTCCAGGTGTGGCCTCACCAGCACCTTGTACAGCTGCAACATAACTCGCTGCTTTTAAACAGAATCCCTTTAGCAATGAAAGACAAAATTTCATTTGCGTTCCTAATTACTTGTTGTACCTGCAGACCAACCTTCTGAGATTCATGCACAAGGACACCCAGGTCCCTCTGCATAGCAACATGCTGCAACTTTTTACAGTGCAAGTAATAATCCTTTTTACGATTACTCCTACCAAAACCTATGACTTCACATTTATTTACATTGTAGTCCATCTGCCAGACCTTTGCCCACTCACTCAATGTATCGATGTTCCTCTGCAAAGTTTCATAGTCCACTGCACATTTTGCTCTGCCACTCATCTTAGTGTCATCTGCAAACTTTGACACCCTACATGTGGTCCCCAACTCCAAATCATTCATATAAATTATACATAATTGCGGTCCCAACACCAACCCCTGAGGCAATCCACTAGTCACTGATTGCCAGCCAGAATAGCACTCATTTATCCCCACTCTTTGCTTTCTGTTAGTCAACCAATCTTCTATCCATGCTAATACTTTACCCCTAATGCCATGCATCCTTATCTCATGCAGCAGCCTCTTGTGTGGCACCTTGTCGAAGGCCTTTTGGAAATCTAGGTACACCACATCCACTGGGTCCCCATTGTCCACCTGGCTCGTAATGTCTTCATAGAATTCCAAAAGGTTTTTCAAGCATGACCTGCCCTTCATGAACCCATGCTGCGTCTACCCAACGGAGATGCCTTGCTATTTCATCCTTGATAATAGACTCAAGCATTTTCCCCACTACATTGGTTACGCTAACTGGTCTATAATTCCCCATCTTTTGTCTACCTCCCTTTTTAAACTGTGGCGTCACATTTGCTGTTTTCCAATTTGCTGGGACTGCCCCAGAGCCCAGCAAATTTTAGAAAATTACCGCCAGTGCACATGCTATTTCTCCTGCCATCTCTTTTAGCACCCTGGGATGCATTCCATCAGGGCCAGGAGACTTATCAATCCTTAGCTCCATTAGCTTGCCCAACGCTACCTCTTCCATAATGATCATTGTTTCCAGGTCCTCACCTACTGTCATCTCTTTGTCAATTACTGGCATGTTATTAGTGTCCTCCACTGAGAAGACCCATACAAAATACTTGTTCAATGCCTCGATCATTTCATCATATCCCATAACTAAATTCCCCTCCTCACCCTCTAAAGGGCCTACGTTTACTTTAGCCACTCTTTCGTTTTATATATTTATAGAAACTTTTGCTGTCTGTCTTTATATTCTGTGCTAGTTTTTTTTTCTCATGTTCTATCTTGCTTTTCTCTATGGCTCTTTTTGGGGCTTTCTGTTGACCTTTAAAATTTTCCCAATCTTCTAGTTTCATACTGTTTTTGGTCACTTTGTATGCCTTCTCTTTCAATTTGATAGCCTCCCTTATTTCCTTAGACAACCATGGCAGATTACCCCTTTCCTTACAGTCCTTCCTTTTCACTGACATATACTTTTGCTGAGCACTTTGAAAAATTGCTTTGAAATTCCCCCACGGCTCATCAATTGTCCCACCATAAAATCTTTGTTTCCAGTCTACCTTAGCCAAGTCCTCCCTCATTCTACTGTAGTTCCCCCTTGTTCAAGCATTGGACCCTGGTATTGGATTTTATCTTCACACTCTCCATCTGAATTCTAAATTCAATCACACTGGGATCACTCCTTCCAAGAGGATCCCTAACTATGAGATCATTAATCATTCCCGTCTCATTACACAGACGAGATTGAGGATAGCTTGCTCCCTCATTGGTTCCATGACATACCATTCTAGAAAACTATCATGGATACACTCAACGGACGGATGTCTGGAACTCTCTGCCAGAAAGGGTGGCAGAGGCAGGAAGCATCACAATATTTACGTAGTAATTAGATAGACATTTCCAAAGCCCCGGCATACAAGGCTATAAGCCAAGTGCAGGAAAAATGGGACTAGACTGGATAAATGTTTGGCGTGGATATGATGGGTTAGAAGCCCTCTAATGGGGCTATATAACCTCTAATACTCTAAGTAACTTCTTACTCTTCTAATCTCAAGCTTAATCTGTCAAATCGTACCATGTATGAATACCTGTCCATTCCAGATATTGTCTAATACTTTTTTTTTGTATATCAAATCTTTGGGCACCTCACAGATATCAAAAAATCATGGCCACTGCTCCTATGTAGCATGATGGACTGCACAATCTGATAGATGAGTCAATGAGATTAAAAACAAGATTGGGTCTGGGGGTGATCTCACGAGTACACGGACCCATAGGTAACAGGGACTGAGTGTACACAATGCTTCAGTATCACTGATACCCTGTAGAACAGGGCTTCACAAGCTTAGTAGAGAATAAAGTTCCTCTTTCTTACACACAAGAAAACCTTGGTAGTGTGCTCCTTCACTTTGAAGCAAACTACACTTTAAGTAGGTGCAACCGCTCCATTCTAAAATAAGAAATTTTTTTTGCAGTTGACCAAGAGGTTGGTTAAACAAAGGGAGCCAACTTTCTCCCTCCGCACCGAATGTAATAGAAGTTATTCAGGCTGATGCAGTTGTTGGTTGTGAAATGCTGAAGATATTACAGCAGATCCTTAGAAGGATTCTGGCCGTGGAAAAGTCTGCATGGAGGATCTCACAGCGAGGGACCAGCTAAGTGATTGCTTCTAAAGTGTAACCTTATTCATTTTTAAAATCTACAACAGTGAGTAGAATGGGTTCTCTTTTCATTTTTATTATTGAGATCGGACTCTTGATTAAACTTTAAAAATAGGAAACATAGGTACTAAGTTAGCCTGGAACAGTGTTTTTAGAGCAGTAAGACTGTGTTATTTTCTGGGTCAGTAGATTTTAGTAGAGTGACGTGCACTTCCTGTCAGATGTGGGAGATCAGGGAGAATTTCCATGTTACTGATGTTTATGACTGAGGGAAGTGTGTTCGATTGAGAATCCTATTGGATTGCATGGATCAGTTGGAACAGCAATTAGAGGCAATGAGGATTTTACAGGAGCTAGGGGCTGTGATGGGCAGCAGTTCAGGAAGAGAAATAAACCGCAGATATGGTCAGGTAGATTGGTTAACTCCAGGAAAGACAGGAGAAGAGGTAAGGTAGTGCACGAGTCTCTGGTGGTTATCCCCACCCCAAAAAAGTATGTTGTTATGGAAAATATAGGGGGTGAAGGACTCTCAGGGGAATATAGCACTGACAGCCAGGTTTGTGGTAATGAGACTGGCTCTAAAGTTAAGATGGATACATCAGGTTCCAAGCAATTGATTATGATAGGGGACTCTCTAGTCAGGGGCACAAGGAGATGTTTCAGTGACTGACAACATGACTTCAGAATGGTGTGTTTCCTTACCAGTGCCAGGATCAAGGATATCTCAGAGAGGGTGCAGAACATCCTCAAAGGGGAAACGGACCAGCTGGAGATCACTGTACATTTCAGAAATAATGACATAGAAAGAAAAAAGGACAGAATTCTGAGGGCAGAATATAGGAAGTTAGAAAGTAAACCTCGACAGTAGTAATATCTGGATTACTTCTAAAGCCATACACTAGTCAGGGTAGGAATAGGAGGATAAAGCAGATAAATGCAAGATGGAACAGCTGGTGCAGGGGGAGAAGGATTCACATTTTTGGATAAATGGAATCTCTTCTGGGTTAGGAATGACCTGTTAAAAAAAAGGATGGATTGCACCAGGACTGGAAGGGGATTGATATACTGCAGGGAGAATTGCCAGAGCCGCTTGGGAGGATTTAAACTAGTGGGGGAGGGCCCAGGGAAATAGTGAGAAAGGAGATCAGTAGTCACTGGTGCAGTTGGGAAAGGTCAAACAGTCAGGGCAGGCAGGAACAAAGCAGAGAGTGAGGTAGGATTAATAAATTAAACTGCATTTACTTCAATATGGAGATAGTAGGAACTGCTGATGCCAGAGAATCTGAGTTAACAAGGTGCAGAGCTGGATAAAGACAGTAGCCCAAGTAGAATCACAGGAGCAGGAAAGCTGATGTTCTGGGCTTAGACCCTTCTTCAGAAGTAGTCCAGGCCTGAAACATCAGCTTTACTGCTCCTGTGATGCTGCTTTGCCTGCTGTGTTCATCCACCTTTACTTCAATGCAAGAAGGCAAATGAATTCAGGACATAGTTGGAAACATGATACTGGTATCATAGCAATTACAACAATGTGGCTCAGGGATGGACGGGACTGGCAGCTAACGCTCCAGCACGTAGGAAGGATAAAAAAAGGGGAGCAAGAGAAGACGGGGTATGGTGTGTTTGATTAAGGTTAACATCATGGCTGTATGTAGAGAGGGTACTCCTAGGAATACATCCAGGGAAGTTACTTGGGTGGAACTGAGAAATAAGGAAGAAATGATCAACTTATTAGGATTGTACTACAGACCACCACAATAGCCTAGATGAAGCAACTGGGGGCTTTCTGGCTAAGTTTGCAGACTATACAAAGATAGTTGGAGGGACAGGTAGGATTGAGGTGGTGGGGAGGCTGCAAGATGCTTTAGACAGGTTAGCAGAGTGGGCAAAGAAGTGGCAGCTGGAATACAACATGATAAAGCATGAGGTCATGCACATTGGTTGAAAGAATAGAGGCATAGACTATTTTGTAAATGGGGAGAAAATTCAGAAATCTGAAGTGCAAAGGGACTTGAGAGTGTAGTCCAGGATTCTCTTGAAGTAAACTTGCAGGTTGAGTCAGTAGTTAGGAAGGCAAATACAATGCTGGCACTTATTTTGAGAAGACTAGAACGTAAAAGCAGGGATGTGCTTCTGAGGTTTTATTAAGCTCTGGTCAGGCCATATTTAGAGTACGGTGTGCAGTTTTGGGATCCATGCCTCAAGAAAGATGTACTGCGCCAGAACAGGTCCATGAGAATGATCACAGGAATGAAAGGCTTAACATATGAGAAATGTCTGAGGACTCTGGGTCTAAACTCAATGAAGTTTAGAAGGATGGGGTGGGGAATCAAATTGAAACTCTCAGAAAGCTGAATGGCCTGGACATAGAGGACATTTGGAAGATGTTTCCATCGGAAGGAGAGACTAGGTACCCAAAGGCACAGCCTTAGAGTAAAGGGAAGACCCTTTAGAATGGAGATAAGGAGAAACTTCTTTAGCCAGACAGAAGAATGCATTGCTATAGAAGGCCGGGCCATTGGGTAACTCAAGACAGAGATAGGTTAGGTTTTTGATTGTAAAGGCCATAAGTGTTCTGGTTGAGAAACATCTCAGCCATGACTGAATGGTGGAGCAAACTCGGTGGAGTGAACGGCCTAATTTCTGGTGGAAGTGTTTAAACCCATGTAGTGAGTAGAACAGGAATAGAAGTATTGGTGCATTCCTCCAATTTCAAAAATAACAACTTTCAACATCTTAATGGGTCCCTCCAGATCTAACAGGGCTCCTTACTTGTCTCGGAATCCAATCCAAGAAAAACACAATTTGATTTGATTTGATTTATTTATTGTCACACATATTTTGTAACAAAATGCAGTGAAATGCGTTGGATAGTTTCTGCACTCACTGGCGACATAAAGATTGTGGCCCAAAAATTACTTCTGGGTTACTTAGCTTCCGTCATACAACGAGATCTGCATTCCCTTATTTGACTAAATTCTATGATTATTGATTTCAACAATTAGGGATTTCTGGAGACATTAGCATTAATTGCCATAAAATCAAGGCAAAATAAGGTTCAATTGTTGCTCATTTAATGATTTCAGCATCATAGCTTAAGTAAGTGCCAGTGAAAATGAAGGTATCTTCCAGCTGCAAGGAGGGACAATTGTTTCCCTAATATCCTGGAACCTCCTTGTGCCGAGACACAGGGCTCATTGGCAACAGCCTAGGAGCGGGCCATATGCCTGCTCTTTCTACTCTAGAGTTTTCAAGCTAAGCTGACAAGCAAAGGATAACATTTTGGACAGTTTTATGAAGAAAAATCAGATTAAGCACAAGGGATTCTGTCTGTACAGTATATGTCAGATTGCCGTGTTCTGTGCCTTGAAAATCGCTGCCTTATCACCAGCTACCTGACAATATGATGCATTGATATTGGAGGACTAGTTTGAGTCAAATACAGCTCATGTACATTACTTTATTAGATGTGAGGAGAAAACTACTGTAAACAGCAATATCAATTTCCGGTTACTGGTTTGTAAACAACGATTTCTGCCATGATATCAAAGGCTAGGAGGACGAGCTAAAAGGAGAAGTACCATTGATTACCATATGATGTATTAAAATGCTTAGTTTGTAATATGTCACACTATTTTTGGATTACAGAAAGCAACCAAGAATTAAATTTAAGTTTCATTCATTAAGCCTTGCAAGGAGGAGTATGGGCTTCTTTGGAAACTGTTTCCCCAGCAGAATTAAAATCTTTATGTCCCAGAAATTTCCAGATTTACAATGCATTTTAACTTGGGAATCATAAATCACAGCGTGGGAAATTACCATGAAATCATACGTCAAGATTAGAGCAGATAAAGACAAATATTCACAATCTCCTTATGACGCATTATATAGCTTTGATGGAGATAAGACTAATGTCAACATATTACTTCAAATATAATTTAATCCTGCCATAAACTTGAGTTTAACTCAACCTTTTGTCATTGAAGAGCCAAACTATGCATATAATTTCTTTTCAACTAGAGTTATTTCCTTAAAGTAGCATGAGATTATTACAGTACCTGTGATTTTGGGTAGTGTTAAGCAGGAAAGAGAGTGATCAATTGCTTTCTAGCACTGTGACATCGGTCAATTATTTCCTAGTTTTTTGCTCTGCTGTCTCAGGAGGCAGTGAGCTGTCAGATGCCATGCCTGCTTGATCCTTAGGTCTCTTATTTCTCCAAAGCAGAATTTGGATGGTACTAATGCAGCCCTAATATTTCACATGCAAAGCACTGTCAAGTTCTTTGGAACAAAGCGAAGTCAGCTAAAATACTGCTTCAGGCATATTCCCCATATATGGTACTGAGCATTTCGAAGTGTGTTTTCCACAGACCTGTCAAACAGCTAGCGAGGGTGTCAGAACATTTTCAGCCCAAGAACTGTCCAAATTCCCGTAAGAATGAATTTCCCCTTCATTTTGACAAATGAACAAGACAAGAACAACAGGGGCCCGAACTTCTGTCAAGAAATACAATTCTCTGAAAGACAGCCTTGCCATTTCATCCCTTGTTCCATGACCTACACATTAAGGTGAGCCTATAGGTGCCTTTATTAGTTCCAATAGATTTTTCTTATTTACCTTGATTATATTGCACTCTGCACTGTACCTCTGATTATAAATACCTCTGATTCATCCTCACCTAAAAAGCGCAACACATTTCAGTTTAGGCATCTGTTTGTTGTGTTACTTGTTCATCAAAAAATAGTGCTTTCAAGCTTTAAGAAACAAACTTAGAGAATTTTCATTTTTGCAATTCATGTTATTGATGGATAATGCAATGACTCAGGACAAACTTTGCTTTAAGATTCTGTTATTTGATACCCTTAATTAGGTAAGCATGCAGAGAAACGTGTCAAACAATGAAAGAATTAAAATAGAAAACATATTGGACTCAAAACAATGGCTCTGTTTCTGTTTCCACAGATGCTGTCAGATCTGCTAAGATTCTATTGCAAGACAATGAAATGTGAGGCTGGATGAACACAGCAGGCCCAGCAGCATCTCAGGAGCACAATCTTGGATTCTCCAGCATCTGAGGTTCCCATTATCACTGATAGCTTTTGTGCTCCCGAGATGCTGCTGGGCCTGCTGTGTTCATCCAGCCTCACATTTCATTATCTTGGAATTCTCCAGCATCTGCAGTTCCCATTATCAAGATTCTATTGCACTTTTGTTTTATTTTAACAGTCTCTGATTGATATCCTGGATTTTGTATTAAGTGGCAACCAAACAGTACTGGCTATTCATTACACCTAAATCTTGCTGAATTGATTTCCACACTGCTTGGCAGTGAATGATTTTCAGTCAGAACCCTCTTAAGTGCTGTGTCTCATGGGCAAGCAACTGTATCCCCCTAATATGTCATTTTTAAAAATATGACCTAGATTGGGTGGATCTTTCTATTCCATAAGATCATAGACATTGGGCCAAATAGCCATAATCTTCTCCTTCCATCATGGTGATTTCTCAACCTCATGCTCCTGCCTTCTCCATGTAACCTTTGATCCCCATACCAATCAGGAGCCTATCGCTGGCCTAAATACACTCAAGATTTGGCCTCCACAGCCCACTGTCCCACAGATTCACCACCCACTGGCTGAAGAAATTTTTCCTCATGTCACTGAAGTGGTGACCTCAGGTTGTAGTCTCCCCTGCTAGTGGAAACATCTTCTCCATGTCCACTCCGTTCAGGCCTCTCAGTATTCTGTGGCTTCAACGAGATCCTCCCATTCATCTAAACTCCGTCAAGTACAGACCCAGAGTCCTCAACTGTTCCTCATAAGTCAGGCTATTCCTCTCTGCGATCATTCTTGTAAACCTGTTCCAGACTTCCTCCAAGGCCAGCATAGCCTTAGATACAGGGCCCAAAACTGCTCACAATATTCCAAATGCAGTCTGACCAGTGCCTTAGCAGAACATCTCTGCTCTTGAATTTTGGTCCTTTTGAAGTGAGCTTGAACATTACAATTGCCTTGCTAAGCTCCAACTGCGCCTGCATGTTAACTTTAAGAGAATCCTGAACTCATACTGAAGTCCCTTTATGCTTGAGATTTCTGAAGCCTTTCCTCATTTAGAAAATAGTCCATGCCTTTATTCTTCCTACTAACTTCCAGCCAACAGAGTCTGAGCCAGGAAGGAAAGTTCGAATATTCGATGCATTAGAGAATTATGTAGACAGGGAAATAAAAGATAGATGTGATCAAGAGTTAAAAACAAAAAAAAAGTTGAAAACTAATATATTAATCTCCTGCAATAATTAAGACCTAAAGAAATGAGACTTGTAAAAGTAAAATTTTCAGTATGGGAATGGATATTTAGAAATAATAAGGCCCCAAATTCTTCAGCGTATATTCAATATCTATTAATTAAGCAATGTAATTCAGGCCATTCCATGCATTTCGATGTGTTTCCTGGGGACTCAAAGCTACTTTCAATTTTTAAAAAAAGAAAGTCGGCAGGTCTGGCAGCAACTTGACAGAGGAAACGGAGTTCAGTTCGTAGCACTTCATCAAAACTGGCCTTGAAACATTAACACTGTTTCCTCTCTACATTTTCGGCCAGTCCTGTTGTGTTTCTTCACTATTCTCAGTTTTCATTTTGGATTTCCAACATCCACGTTTGAGTATTTACATAAGCACCAGACATTGCTATCTAATTGAGTATTTAATAATGGGCACACTGAAAGCCTCACTGGTGTAGCCCATAACGTGGGCCCAAGAGGCTATGATACATATTACAATGAAAGCAAAACGCTACAGATGTTGGAAATCTGAAACAAACACCAAGAGTGCTGGAGAAACTCAGCAGGTCTGGCAGCATCTGTGGAGACAGAAACATGAATGCTATGCAAGTACAAGTTATTTATTTCATGCTCTATTAATGTTCGATTAACTAACTTGTATTAGCCCATGTTTTAGAAGGAATTGACACCATTTTGGAGAGGGAATTAATGGAGAAAAGTTGTGCATTAGTTTCACTGCATTAACATCACATGCAGGTGAGATGATGCACGATTAAAATTGGAAGTCACCAATGTGATATAAATATCTATCAATCCATTGCATGCTTCTGTATGGTGTCCTAAATTGTAAATACAATACTATTCAATATAGTACAAGAATAGGTGCTTTGGCTCACCACCCTGTGCTAATTCCGAATGCTTATTTAGGCTCATTACTCATTAACCATATGTGCTTTCTATCCCTCTGTTCACCTCTCAACATCTCAAACTTTGCTAACATGCCTGCTTCCACCATCTCCATTTACAGTGCATACCAGGCACACAGCTACCTAGAAGACACCTCCGCCCACCCACCCTCCTGCAAAAATTCCACCCCTATTCCCAATTCCTCCACCTCTGCTGCATCTCGCCCCAGGATGAGGCATTCCACTCCCGCACATCCCAGATGTCCAAGTTCTTCAAGGACCGCAACTTTCCCCCCGCAGTGGTCGAGAATGTCCTTGACCGCGTCTCCCGCATTTTCCGCAACACATCCCTCACACCCCGCCCCCGCCACAAGAGGATGCCCCTCGTTCTCACACACCACCCCACCAACCTCCGGATACAACGCATCATCCTCCGACACTTCCGCCATCTACAATCCAACCCCACCACCCAAGACATTTTTCCATCCCCACCCTTGTCTGCCTTCTGGAGAGACCACTCTCTGTGACTCCCTTGTTCGCTCCACACTCCCCTCCAACCCCACCACACCCGGCACCTTTCCCTGCAACCGCAGGAAATGCTACACTTGCCCTCACACCTCCTCCCTCACCCCCATCCCAGACCCCAAGATGACTTTCCATATTAAGCAGAGGTTCACCTGCACATCTGCCAATGTGGTATACTGTATCCATTGTACCCGGTGTGGCTTCCTCTACATTGGGGAAACCAAGCGGAGGCTTGGGGACCGCGTTGCAGAACACCTCCGCTCGGTTCGCAATAAACAACTGCACCTCCCAGTCACAAACCATTTTAACTCCCCCTCCCATTCTTTAGATGACATGTCCATCATGGGCCTCCTGCAGTGCCACAATGATGCCACCTGAAGGTTGCAGGAACAGCAACTCATATTCCGCTTGGGAACCCTGCAGTCCAATGGTATCAATGTGGACTTCACCAGCTTCAAAATCTCCCCTTCCCCCACTGCATCCCAAAACCAGCCCAGTTTGTCCCTTCCCCCCACTGCATCCCAAAATCAGCCCAGCCTGTCTCTGCCTCCTTAACCTGTTCTTCCTCTCACCCATCCCTTCCTCCCACCTCAAGCCGCACCTCCATTTCCTACCTACGAACCTCATCCCACCTCCTTGACGTGTCCGTCTTTCCTGGACTGACCTATCCCCTCCCTACCTCCCCACCTATACTCTCCTCTCCACCTATCTTCTTTTCTCTCCATCTTCAATCCGCCTCCCCCTCTCTCCCTATTTATTCCAGAACCCTCTCCCCATCCCCCTCTCTGGTCTAGGCCCGAAACGTCAGCTTCTGTGCTCCTCAGATGCTGCTTGGCCCGTGTTCATCCAGCTTCACACTTTGTTATCTCGGATTCTCCAGCGTCTGCAGTTCCCATTATCTCTCACCCACAACCCTTTGTGTGACAAGCTTTCCCAGCACCTCTTCCTTAAACCTTCCCCTTCTCACCTTGAACCTGAGACCTCTTGTAGTTGAGTTAACAAGGTGTAGAGCTGGATGAACACAGCAGGCCAAGCAGCAAAGGAGCAAGCTTTCCTGCTCCTCTGATGCTGCTTGGCCTGTGTTCATCCAGCTCTACACTTTGTTATGTCAGATTTTGCAGCATCGGCAGTTCCTACTATAATTAACATTGGTTAGTCAAGAAAATAGAGTGATGGGTAAATATGATTGTGAAGGTTAGTATCTGGGCAGAATTTGGAGGAGTTGAAGTTGATTTCTAGATGCCTGACCAAGAGATTATTAGAATAGTCAAGTCCAGAGTTAGCTTGGCCAGGGAGAACCATTTCAGGAACTGGCAGGCAGAGGTAAACCTGAGGGTAAACATTTCATTGAGGTCATGATGCGGAGGTGCTGGTGTTGGACTGGGGCAGACAAGGTCAGAAATCACACCACACTAGGTAATAGTCCAACGGGTTTATTTGAAAACTCAAGCTTTTAAAGCTTGCTCCTTTTTTTCAGGTTCTAGTAAAACGGTATCAGACTCAGAATTTATAAGTAAAAGATCGTAGGGTCACACCACTGATGAGGATGTATTGAACAAACTAAAGGTGCTGTTAAATCGTTAATAAGTTCGAAGGCTTCAATTGATTACTATGTCTATGTAAATCCCCAAATTCCTTTCAAGTCACTGCCCTGAGAGATCTGAAGGCTTTATCGGTGGAAATAAGAAGTGACATTTTGGGTCAGACAATGCATATTAGGTGTGAGGCCTTGTTTAGAACCTGTTTGTGTTTTGGTTTGGAGTCAGACTGATTTTATTTCTAAAGTAGGAACTTCGAAAACGCCACATTGACTGACTGTCTATAAATTGTGTGCTTTTAGAACTAAATAGTATGCATCTGCAAATATAAATTCACCCCACAGATTGACATGAATCACTACATGAAACTATTATAATTGTAAGTGCAGGGCTTTCAAGAAACATAGGATTGTTTTGCCTCACAGTGTGACCCTCTTTATATAACATAAATTACATTGATTAATCTCATCAATGAAAAAGAATATAACTGATTGGATTAAACTAAGTTAGTCAAGTTGAAAATAATGGTCAACTTAACCCATAAGCAAGTACTCAATATTTTGCCGAGATTTCAGTTAAACGACGTATTAAGATAATAAGAAGGCAATTATTGAATATCCAACCGTGTAGTGTGCAAACCAACTCATAATTCAAAATTTTAAAGTATGTCTTGTTAATTGTTGTCATAAATAATCGTGGAGTCAGAGTTGGTTGGCTCATTCTCTCAACTTGTGAAGAGATAGTGAATTGGTATGACCTCTGCCACTATCACATCTACTTCATGAAAATAACTGCAAAATTAGTCATTTTACAGGCACATGCTATAAAAGGAGCCATATTGCATGCTTTACAGCAAATGTTATTCAATGGATCAATTACATTTCCATTTTTACAGCTCACAGCAAGTCAGATTCAATATCTACTTCATGGAACCAATACACATTCTATACTTGGCAAAATGCTATTGCACTTTTTATAACCATTGCATAATAAAAAGAACTTTGCTAAGGTCACAGGTAGAATAGCATCACAAAGTCAATTACATAATGATCTAAATATTTCCAGGTAGGGTCAGTGAATTGATCATTAAGTAGCAAACCAGCTGAGAGACTAATTTTCTCACATTCTGATGCTCATTAATTTTGGTTGTTAGCTTGTTATTTAACAGTATTATTTAACCTGTTATTTAACAGGTCTGAACAGTGAAATATAATGAGTATTTGAGAAGATTACATTCTCCCCAATGTTTATTCATTTGTATTTAAATAAGGAGGGCCCATGGTTGCAGCTTCTAGAGAAAAAATGTAGCCAGAAACATAAGGTGGCCATTTTCACATTATTGTTAATTTAAAAGGTATCATTTGTCTTGTTCTTTTCAAATATACATACAACAAATTTCCAAGAAGAAAAGCAGATAAAGACAATACCAGGAAACAAACTGCATTTCTTCTTCAACCAGGAACCTAACCCTCCCTCCACTGACCCCTTCACCCGCTTCCAACACAAGTCCTCCTCCTGGACACCACCCCCAGGCCTCCTACCTTCCCTCGACTTCTTCATCTCTAACTGCCGTCGAGACATTAACCGCCTCAACCTCTCCACCGCTCTCACCCACTCCAACCTCTCCCCTGCAGAACGGGCAGCCCTCTGCTCCCTCCGCTCCAACCCCAACCTCACCATCAAACCTGCAGACAAGGGTGGCGCAGTGGTAGTATGGCGCACTGACCTCTACATCGCCGAGGCCAGACGCCAACTCTCCGACACCACCTCCTACCGCCCCCTCGATCATGACCCCACACCCGAGCACCAAACCATCATCTCCAACACCATTCATGACCTTATCACCTCAGGGGACCTCCCACCCACTGCCTCCAAACTCATTGTTCCCCAACATCGCAAGGCTCGTTTCTATCTCCTTCCCAAAATCCACAAACCTGCCTGCCCTGGTCGACCCATTGTCTCAGCTTGTTCCTGCTCCACCGAACTCATCTCCACCTATCTGGACTCCATTTTCTCCCCTTTGGTCCAGGAACTCCCTACCTATGTCAGTGACACCACCCACGCCCTCCACCTCCTCCAGGACTTCCAATTCCCTGGCCCCCAACACCTCATTTTCACCATGGACATCCAGTCCCTATACACCTGCATTCCGCATGCAGATGGCCTCAAGGCCCTCCGCTTCTTCCTGTCCCGCAGGCCTGACCAGTCCCCCTCCACCAACACCCTCATCCGCCTAGCCGAACTCGTCCTCACCCTCAACAACTTCTCTTTCGATTCTTCCCACTTCCTGCAGACTAAGGGGGTGGCCATGGGCACCCGCATGGGCCCCAGCTATGCCTGCCTCTTCGTAGGTTACGTGGAACAGTCCCTCTTCCGCACCTACACAGGCCCCAAACCCCACCTCTTCCTCCGTTACCTTGATGACTGTATCGGCGCCGCCTCTTGCTCCCCAGAGGAGCTCGAACAGTTCATCCACTTCACCAACACCTTCCACCCCAACCTTCAGTTCACCTGCACCATCTCCAGCACATCCCTCACCTTCCTGGACATCTCAGTCTCCATCTCCGGCAACCAGCTTGTAACTGATGTCCATTTCAAGCCCACCGACTCCCACAGCTACCTAGAATACACCTCCTCCCACCCACCCTCCTGCAAAAATTCCATCCCCTATTCCCAATTCCTCCACCTCTGCTGCATCTGGCCCCAGTATGAGGCATTCCACTCCCGCACATCCGAGATGTCCAAGTTCTTCAAGGACCGCAACTTTCCCCCCCACAGTGGTTGAGAACGCCCTTGACTGCGTCTCCCGCATTTCCCGCAACTCATCCCTCACACCCCGCCCCCGCCACAACCGCCCAAAGAGGATCCCCCTCGTTCTCACACAACACCCCACCAACCTCTGAATACAACGCATCAACCTCCGACACTTCTGCCATCTACAATCCAACCCCACCACCCAAGACATTTTTCCATCCCCACCCCTGTCGGCTTTCCGGAGAGACCACTCTCTCCGTGACTCCCTTGTTCGCTCCACACTCCCCTCCAACTCCACCATACCCGGCACCTTCCCCTGCAACCGCAGGAAATGTTACACTTGCCCCACACCTCCTCCCTCACCCCTATCCCAGGCCCCAAGATGACTTTCCATATTAAGCAGAGGTTAACCTGCACATCTGCCAATGTGGTATACTGCATCCACTGTACCCAGTGCGGCTTCCTCTACATTGCGGAAACCAAGCAGAGGCTTGGGGACCGCTTTGCAGAACACCTCCGCTCAGTTCGCAACAAACAACTGCACCTTCCAGTCGCAAACCATTTCCACTCCCCCTCCCATTCTTTAGATGACATGTCCATCATGGGCCTCCTGCAGTGCCACAATGATGCCACCTGAAGGTTGCAGGAACAGCAACTCATTCCGCTTGGGAACCCTGCAGCCCAATGGTATCAATGTGTCTGCCTCCCTAACCTGTTCTTCCTCTCACCCATCCCTTCCTCCCACCCCAAGCCGCACCTCCATCTCCTACCTACTAACCTCATCCCACCTCCTTGACCCGTCCGTCTTCCCTGGACTGACCTATCCCCTCCCTACCTCCCCACCTATACTCTCCTCTCCACCTATCTTCTTTTCTCTCCGTCTTCGGTCCGCCTCCCACTCTCTCCCTATTTATTCCAGAACCCTCACCCCATCCCCCTCTCTGATGAAGGGTCTAGGCCCGAAACGTCAGCTTTTGTGCTCCTGAGATGCTGCTGGGCCTGGTGTTCATCCAGCCTCAAATTTCATTATCAATGTGGACTTCACCAGCTTCAAAATCTCCCCTTCCCCCATTGCATCCCAAAACCAGCCCTGTTTGCCCCCTCCCCCCACTGCACCACACAACCAGCCCAGCTCTTCCCCTCCACCCACTGCATCCCAAAACCAGTCCAACCTGTCTCTGCCTCCCTAACCTGTTCTTCCTCTCACCCATCCCTTCCTCCCACCCCAGGCCGCACCTCCATCTCCTACCTACTAACCTCATCCCACCTCCTTGACCTGTCCGTCTTCCCTGGACTGACCTATCCCCTCCCTACCTCCCCACCTATACTCTCCTCTCCACCTATCTTCTTTTCTCTCCATCTTCGGTCCACCTCCCCCTCTCTCCCTATTTATTCCAGAACCCTCACCCCATCCCCCTCTCTGATGAAGGGTCTAGGCCCAAAACGTCAGCTTTTGTGCTCCTGAGATGCTGCTGGGCCTGCTGTGTTCATCCAGCCTCACATTTTATTATCTTAGACTGCATATCCCATTGTGTTCCATCATTATTCTTAGGGGTGAACTGCATTGAGATCAAATTAAGTGCCTAAGAAAACCTGCAGTAAGATAAGTGAATCTTTCCAATCAACCAACTCAGTCATAGTTGGAACAGCATAAAACTACTTATCTCATTCTGGATATATTCAGCTTTGAGACTAACAAAAGATAGTTCTTAAATAGAATGTGTTCAATTTAATATCTTCAGTAAAGAAGAAAGGCTATGCCAACTCTGTTTCACTCGACAGATTCTGCCTGATCTGATGAGAGGAATCATGAGTCATACAGCACGGAAACAGCTCATTTGACCCAACTCATCCATGCTGACCAGGCTTCCCAAACTGAGCTCATTCCAGTTGCCTGCATTTGGCCTGTATCCCTCCATTCCTTTCCTAGTGATGGACCTGTCCAAATGCCTTTTAAATGTTGTAATTGTACCAGCCTCCACCACTTCCTCTGGCAGCTCATTCCATACACGCACCACCCTCTGTGTAAAAAGGTTTCCGCTCAGGTCCTTTTTAAATCTTTCCCCTCTCAACCTAAACCTGTGCGCTCTAGTTTTGGACCCTTCTAACCTGGGGAAAGACCTTGGCTATTCACCCTATCCATGCCCCTCATGTTTTTATAAACTTCTATAACGTCACCCCTTAGTCTCCTATGCTCCAGGTGATAAAGCCCTAGCCTATCCAGCATCTTCATATTACTCAAACTCTCCAGTCTTGGTAACATCCTGGTAAATCTAAACATCCTTGTCAATCTATTTCCAGCATTCTTTGCTTCTATCTGACATTTAATAAAACTTTGCACACAAGACCGTTAGTTAAAAGTAAAGCTCCTGGATTTGTTGGAATAATACTGAATGAGTTAGAATGTTGGACAGGCAGTAGAGGGATAAGTTATATATATATTATTTCCCTATAATCTCTTGTAATGCTACATGTGTAAATTGTTAGGAACTAACTAGTACAAAGAATAGCACAGCACAGAAACAAGCTCTTCAGTCCACCAAGACTGTACTGACATATGATACCTTTCTAAACTGAAATCCTTCGCCTCTACACTGTTTGTGTCTCTCTATTCCCTGCCTCTTCATGTATCTGTTAGGAACTTCCTCTAAGGACCTGTATTGTGCCTGCAAACATATATTGCATTTATTAGTGACTTATATATACACAATAGGCGAATCAAATAATCATTCCCCAATGACAAAAAGAGGGATGGGTATTGTAAATAACGTAGATGGGAGTTTAAAGTTCAAAGAAGCATGAATAAATGAAATCAGTGAGCAGAAATGTGGCAGCTAGAGTTCAACGTAATTAGGCAAGCATTTGGATCAAAATGGTGAAAGATTAGGCACCATTACAACTGGGCTTTTACAAGTAATGAGTACTAATGCCTCCCTTCGACTGCACAGTAAGCATTTCTAACAGAAGTAAAGGCCACGTGACTGATGCAAATCAATCGCTACACTAAGCATGTAACTGTGTTTCGCCAAACAATCCCTGTACATAAAATATATGAACGATTTTCTATGCACTAATATTTTGCAGTTAGAAGTTATACAATTTACCAAGTACACAAATTATAGTTCAACAACAAAACACTCTAACTCGAGAACAAAAACAAAGTTGCTGGAAAAACGCAGCAGCTCTGGCAGCATCTGTGAAGGAAAAAAACAGAGTTAATGTTTTAGGTCTGGTGACCCTTCCTCAGAACTCTGCTAACTCTAGTCAGTTCCACTTTTGTCGGTCTCTGCAAATGCACGTGCATGACTCCTGATTGTAGGCAAGCATGTTATCATATGCTGTTTCTTTGGTATTTGCTTGTTCCTTGCATGATGCACCTTGCCTCGTTTCTGTGACAAGTGCCATTGCCGCAGTAGCCAGGACATGGAGGTATCAACGTCAGACTGGAGCGGACAAGGTCACACAACGCCAGGTTATAGTCCAACATATTTATTTGGAAACACAAGCTTTTGGAGTCTCTCTCCATCGTTGCTGATTTGTTTCTGAAGCAGGGGTACAATGGACATCTGGGGCTGACATTCGTTCAGTCATTTTTTTCAGGTGATAGAGTAATTTCATCCTGATCTGCTACCTGCAGTGAAACCACAGTTTCTCTACTTGTGTGTATTGTATGCTGGTACATCTATCTGGTCATTCACATTCTTCACATACACTCAAGGTTATATCTGCTCCACACACATCCCAAGATGCTGTTTGGGCTGACTTTTGTTCAGGGAATTGAACGTTTGCACTCCAACTGATTCTCCAAAGCCCAGCTCTGTCAATGGCCTGGAGCTTTATCAAAACAAAATTTGACTTTCTCTCATTTCACCTTAATTGTGCCACTCATTCCTGTCACTACTTCTGGGTTCAGCATTCTGTTGCGCTTAAAGAGTAGTTTGGGAGTAGCTGCAATATTTTTCATGCCATCAATTTTTTTTTCCACTCAAGGATTACCTCACACAAGTTAGGAATAGTCATCATGGCCTTGTGCATGGGAAATCACGTCTAGCTAATTTGATCGAGTTTTTGAAGAAGTAGCAAAGATTGATGAGGCAGAGCGGTGGACGTGATCTATATGGACTTCAGTAAAGTGTCTGACAAAATTCCTCATGGTAGACTAGTTAGCAAGATTAGGACACATGAAATAGAGGGAGAACTAGCCACTTGGATACAGAACTGGCTTGAAAGTAGCAAACTATTGTGGTGGTAGGGGTTCCTTTTCAGTCTGAAGCCCTATGACCAGTGATGTACCACAAAGATCGATGCTGGGTCCACTGTTTTTTGTCATTTATTTAAATGACTTGGACTTGAACATAAGTTAATAGGTTTGCCAATGACACCAAGGTTGGCTGTATAGTGGACAGCGAAGAAGATTACCTCAGAGTGCAGTACAACGGGATTTTGATCAGATGGGCCAAGAAGCGGCAGATGCAGTTTCATTTAGATAAATGTGAGGTGCTGCATTTTGCAAAGGCAAAACAGGGCAGGACTTAGGAACTTAATGGTAAGATCTTGAGGAGTGTTGCTGCTCAAAGAGATCTTAGGATACAGGTCTATAGTTCCTTGAAAGTGGAATCATAGGTAGATAGGATAATGACCAAGGCATTAGGTACACTTGCTTTTATTGGTCAGGGCACTAAATATCGGAGTTGGCAGGTCATGTTGTGGCTGTACAGGACATTGGTTAGGCCACTGTAGAAATACCACAATCAGTTCTGGTCTCCCTGCTACAGAAAGGGTGTTGAGAAAATAGAAAGCCTTCAGAAAAGATGTACAAGGTTGTTGCCAGGGTTGGAGGGTTTGAGCCATGGGGAGAGGCTGAATAGGCTGGGGCTGTTTTCCCTGGAGTGTCCAAGACTGGAGGGTGACCTTATAGAGGTTTATAAAATCTTGAGGGGCACGGATAGGGTAAATAGGCGAAGTCTTTTCTCTCGGGTTGGGGGAGTCCAAAACTAGAGCGCACAGGTTTAAGGCAGGATGGTAAAGATTTAAAAGGGAGCTAAAGGGGCAATTTTTTCATGCAAAGGGTGGCGCATGTATGGAACGAGCTGCCAAAGGAAGTGGTGAAGGTTGATATAATTACAACATTTAAAAGGCATCTGGATGGATATATGAATAGGGAGGGTTCAGAGGGGGATATCTGATCGGCATGGAGGAGTTAGACCAAAGGGTCAGTTTCTGTGCTGAATATCTCTATGACTTGAAGTCTGTGCCAGATACGCACAATTCTCTAGGATCCTTTGGTGATTTCCACTGATGCCTCAGGCTTTCCATTTCACTGAGGATAGTTTAGGAATAATGGATAATGTTGAATGTCCTAATCTTTTTGCAGCATCTGAATTGTTCGCTCATGAATTGAAGTCCAGAACATTAGTTGATGGCAACAAGATAATCAGTTTCTACCAGGGTGAAGACTTGCTACTAAAAGTTTCAATCATAGACTATCTGTAATGTCATGCATCATTGAGTTTTTTTTTAAAGCTTGGTTAGTTTGATATTTATTACAAGGACTGCACTAGCTCTATGCTCTTTAATCTCAATGCTCATGTTTCATTAGTAGAATGCTTCTCTTGCCTTCCTCAGACTGGACGCAATTATTCGATTGCTTGAATGCGTTCAAATCAGCATCTGAGATAACACAGTGTGAAGGTGATGAATACAGCAGGCCAAGCAACATCAGAGGAGCAGGAAAACTTGATGTTTCAGGTTGGGACCATTCTTCAGAAATGAGGGAGGGGAAGGGAATTCTGAAATAAATAGGGAGATGGGAGAGGTAGATAGAAGATGGACAAAAGGAGAAGATAGGGTGAGAAGAGACACACAGGTCAAAGAGGCAGGGTTGGAGCCAGTGAATGTGAATGTAGGTGGGGAGTTAGGGAGGGGATAGGTCAGTCCAGGGAGGACGGACAAGTCGGGGAGGCAGGATGAGGTTAGTGGGTAGGGGATGAGGGTGGAGCTTGAGGTGGTAGGAATGTTTAGGGAGGCAGCGACAACCTGGGCTGGTTTTGGCATATGGTGGGGGGAGGGGAGATTTTGAAGCTTGTGAAGTCCACAGTGATACCTTTGGGCTGCAGAGTTCCCAAGCGAAATATGAGATGCTGCTCTTGCATCTTTCGGGTGGCTTCATTGTGCCACTGCAGGAGGCCCAGGATGGACATGTCATCCGAGGAGTGGGGGGTGGAGGAATTGAAATGGTTCGCGACTGGGAGGTGTAATTGTTTGTTGCGAACTGAGCGCCAGTGTTCCGCAAAGTGGTCCCCAGATGCGGTCTCTGTAACCAATCAGCAGCTCTTTTCTTATCTTCTTAGGTATAATGGCTCTATTTCCCTTGTACACAATGCTATGTAGAACTATCAACTAATGGGGTAGTGATATCATGAAAAGCTTTACTGAGGTCCTTTGTATGTCTGCATCCTTAGCTTTTCCAGGTTTTTTCACTACCGATATAGTGACAGGCGGGTTGGTAGGTTTGTAACTATCTTTATTCCGTCCTTTCTCCCATCACCACCCACTCCCATCTCTTCTATTTTGTCTTTCAGGCTGGGCTTGAAAGCAGTGGGAACTCATCCTGGCAGATGCTGCATTGGTTTTACACTCAGCAGTTTCAAGATAAATAGTCACCAGAAGACATCCAAAACCTGCAAAAACATCCTTGTAATCTTCTAGGATTTGTTAAAAAGTTGATAGTTTAGTCAACCCTGGAAGTTTACCAACCTATTCTAGCATGACTAGGGTTTAGATTTGCTTCAACGGAGATGAATTAATTTGAATTAATGTCTAATAGCTGGAGTTCAGCTATTTATTCTTCCCACTGCACTGGATTGTTAGAATAATGCTCATGCCAAGACGACAAATTTAGCTACAACAAAGCTTTAACTTTACTTTTGAGGGCTTAATTGTTGGACCACCATCTTGAGCAACTTTGCACTGGTTTGCAAAGCTTATGGTGCTGCATGGAGCTATGGTGCCAAGGATGGTCTCCTGCTACAGTCATTGTTTTACTGTCACAAACCATTTATCATCCTCTAGACCTGACAATACTAACCTGTTGTATGGGGTCCAGTGATGTGTCTGAATCATCAACTGACATCTCGCCAGCAGCCATCTTTGATAGGTTGGTTGGCTTCTTTCTAGCTAAACACCAGCATGTAATGTTATTCAGCTTCTTACAGTTGGGGGTTTCCCCAAGGTTGGACTGCTTCTTTTGTGGAATGTCCTTCACAATATTTATATCCTGCCCTCGGGCAATTGTTCTAAATTTTCTACAAATATGTCTTCCATTTTCTCAATCTATCATTCTCGTAGGGGCTGTAGTATCTCTGAGCATAATGCAAAGTCTTGTCTATTCTCTGATTAATACCCTCTAGCTGATTATTGCCCACCCCTGAGCTTCTGTACAAATCAAGTCAAGCTTTTCTGAGTGTATGTTTCTCCTCTTTCAACAAAGAGACGTGTTCTCACAGCAGGATCCCAGTGGACTACAAGATAACAAAGTGTGAAGCTGGACGAACACAGCAGGCCAAGCAGCACCTTAGGAGCACAAAAGCTGACGTTTCGGGCCTGGACCCTTCATCAGGTGAAGGGTCTAGGCCCGAAACGCTGCTTGGCCTGCTGTGTTCATCCAGCTTCACACTTTGTTATCTTTGATTCTCCAGCATCTGCAGTTCCCATTATCTCTGATCCCAGTGACTACAATTGAGAAGTTCTGATGACATGCTCTTTCATTTGTTCGAATTCTCAGGCTTTGGCTACATATACCAATGCAGTCAAGCACCAGCCAATAGTCTCCCTCACCCCTCAGAGTTGTTACATAAACACAATAAATAATATTAATGTGGGGCTGAAAGTGTATCTTTGAAGCCCACAGAATCTCTAACATCTGGCTTCCCTACTGCTCAGTGAGATTTAGTCTGCAATACAGCTCTACATATGTTTTTTTCACACTGAGAACTTGTTCATATTTTTATACAGTTGGAATTTTAATATTAATTCTGTTGCTATTTCAGAGTTTTGCCATTGAGTGTGGAAAAATTTCTAGTTCTGTCTCATAATTCCTTTCACTTCCACAGCAGCAGGGAGTGGAAAATAATTATCTATTTGACTCACCCATCAATTCAAAGTTGCTGACTGTTGTTTATTTCTGGTAGTTCCTTGCTGTCTTTCTTCACAGCAGCTGGCTGTGTTCCAGGTTTAAAAATGTACATTTTCAGCTGCATCGTTCCCCGAAGCCACTCAAATCATGGTTTCTCAGACATTTACAGATAAAGGTAGTGAGCACATGGCTATGGGCAAGCCAGCCAAAATGCTCAGGATACAAACTAAAGCAGAAATTGCTGAAGGTGGTTCTGGAAAAGGTTTCTGAAATGTTAACTGTTTTCTCTTCACAGGTACTACTATATCTCCCGAGTTTCTCCAGAAATTTCTGGCTTTCTTCTTTCAGATCTCCAGCATATGCAGTTCCTTATGCAGCACAATGGCTCAGTGGTTAGCTCTGCAGCCTCACAGCGCCAGGGACCCAGGTTCAGTTCCACCCTCGGGTGACTGTCTGTGTGGTGTTTGCACTGTGCGTGTGCCCTCCAGATGCTAATGTTCCCTCCCACAGTACAAAGATCTGCAGGCTAGCTGGATTAGCCATGGTAAATGCAGGGACAGATTCGGGTGGCGGGTCTGGTTGGGATGCTGCTTTTCAGAGGGTTGGCATGGACTCAATGAGCTAAATGGCCTGCTTCTGCATTTTTGAGATTCTATGATTCTTAGCTTCAAATTATTATGCTAAGGATAGAATTGTTTTTCTCCAAACAGGTAGAGAAGGTCCAAACAAATACGATCCATGTGCAGACATCATTATAATGTAAGGTGATCAGGTTCAAAAAATTCATTCAAAAGGATAATACAGTGCTAGTGTTAAAATATCAGAGGTATGAAATACAATATGCTACAACTATACAAAAGGCTCTTGAGTAACTGAAGTACCATATTCAAGCCAGCTCAAGATGCTATGGTGAAATATATTTTACATCTATACATGATTCGTATGCATGTTAACATAATTGTGTTTTTGGAATTGTATTTTAAACTTGTGGCAAATAGATGTTGGTTTATTTTTTGGGAAGGAGTTTACTAATTAACCATTTTTTATTTTGGAAACATGACTTTAAACCAGTATCTATCAGATAGCAAATAATGAAAGGGACCCTAGTGTATTAAATATAAGTTTGTTTACTGTGTGTATTTTAAAAACTTTGAACCTTTAGTTCCATCATAAGTTATGATGAGCAACTTTTAAAACTAGTTTACTGCTTCCAAATTCAGTTTGAAAGAAAGCTGCCTGAAGTTAGAAGCAAAAATAGTTTATCGGAGAAGAGAGAGTTTGTTCAGAGCAGTTAGGGTACCTCATTGCAAAGGTTTCAGTTCGTAAAAACTTCCAGAACAGTTAGTTAATAAAATCTGAGAAAGTCTAAGATGCAAGCCAAAGGAAAAATACTTTCACAACTCCCAGGGCTGAAACTTAAAGCAAGCAGTTAAATCAAAAATACAAAATAAAAACCAAAAGAACTGCAGATGCTGTAAATCAGGAAGAAAAACAGGAGTTGCTGGAAAAGCTCAGCAAGTCTGGCAGCATCTGTGAAGAAAAATAAAATCAGGAGTTAACATTTCGGGTCCAGTGATCCTTTCTCAGAACTGTCAGCATTTTGAGGAAGGATCAGCGGATTTGAAACATTGACTTTGATTTTTCTTTTCTTCACAGATGCTGTCAGACTAGTTGAGCTTTTCCAATAACTGCTGTTTCTGTACCAAATCAAAAATACAGATTCGATAGAGAAGGAAAATTTCCGTGGATTTTGATTCATTGCAAAGTGTTAGTGCTTAGAAGCAGACAAGGCTTTCTTCTGCTGGATGTTTGAAATTGTTTAAACTGTGTTACATGCCGAAAGACTGGTTTATTTTGTTTTAGTTTTTTTGTGTAATAAGCTTCTGGTTTATTACTGAAGCAGAATCTGCAGCCTGACATGCATGTGTTTCAGTGAAAGACCACTTCATTAAATTTTTTTAAATGATGTGTTCAGTCAGATTTCATTCGGGGATCTGACTTGTCCAGTGGGAGCAACAGTTGGGATCATAATAATAACCATTTACAGAACTGTAGATATGTTTAATCAACTTGTTCAGACATGTTATGACACATTTCTACAGCAGGTGGGATTTGAACCCAGGTCTTGCAACACAGAGTCAAAGACACACTACCTCTGCACCACAACAGCCCTTTTAAAGGAAAGCACAAAATGTCTACCAACAGCCAAAGGTAGACAAAGATTTAGCTGCAAACAGAGGGCGATGTGAAAAGATAGTGCGTGTGCTTATTGATGAAAATTTAACTGTTGTAGCATTTAAACTCAGTTAATAAAAACGCACTAACACAGAAAGTAAAACAACAAAGAAAAGACAGTGTGAAACAAGCTAAGAACCCCATAGCTGTTGCCAGAGAAATAGTGCGGATGAATAAGTCTACAGAAGGAAAAAGCATAACACAGAAAGTACGGGGGCCAAAATCAATGAGAACACATGAGAAGCAGATGAGACTGTACATTATAAATGAGAACCATCAAATCTAAACTCACCTGCAACAGCTCTACTGAGACAGAAGACGAAATAATAAATATGCATTTTTATACTGTCATCCACATCCTCAAGATATCAACTCTCTAACCTAGCAGAATAATTAGGGGCAGGGAAAGTACAAGTTGTCTGTTAAATTAATAGATTTTAAATTAATGCAACTAGAAATAAATTGCTGAATGATAATGAAGTCAACAAATAAAATAACATATTCCTAAGACATGGCAGAGCAAGCTGTTCATCAGCAGAATGCCAAAGTTTGCACATGACGAGATTATTCCAAGGAAACACTTCTGCAGGAGGTGTCTCCATTTTGAATCCATTCATCATCGTCATCGAGCTGAAGTGCAAGGTGGAGACAGTCTGGTGGATAAAAATGGGGAAGGAGTTTCCAGACAGTTGTATCCATAAATACAGTCTCAACCCAGGGGAAATCACAGCTTCAGAAAGGGGCAGCAAGACTGATAGCGAGCCAGGAAGCATGACATGAGAGAGGTTGAGAAGGAAAATCCCAGAGCCATTCATCCTGTGCAACAAGAATGGTGTACTTCTTACCTGTCAGAGCACGATGCAAGTGGACAATCAGAACACAAGCCTGGCCCAGCAGCTGGCCTGGGGAGCAAGAGGTAGAACAGAGATGTGGTTCCAATAGGGGACTATAATTAGGGGCTAGAGAGCACCTTCTGCAGCCAACAAGCATCTGAAAAGAATGCATTGCCTGCTCGATGCTAGTTTCAGAGATCTCTCAATGATATAAAGTTGTAAACTTGGAACAGCGTGAGGAACAAGGAGAAGGTCCTGCTTGAGGAATATCAGGACTTAAATTTTAAATTAACAAGCAGCATCTCAAAGGTAAAGATCCCTAGGTTTGAGCCGGAGCTCTATGCAACCTGGTATCAGAACATGCAGATTGTGAAATAACGCATAAACTTTAAATGTGGCAGTTGTCAATGATCTCTTACTTCACCCAGATGTGAGGTTTTAGTTCCATAGCTTGTTGGGACAGTCTGAAGCAGCTACATGTAAATAACTCACATTATTGTTTCACTCAGCCTTGAGAGTGATTGGTACATTTACATTGAAGAGAATAACACAACATAATTAAAAACCAAAAGAGCTGCGGATGCTGTTAAACACGGACAAAAACAAAGTTGCAGGAAAAGCTCAGCAGGTCCGGCAGCATTTGTGAAGGAGAAAAACAGAGTTAATGTTTCAGGTCCAGTGACCCTTCCTCAGAACGGTGAGGGACAACAGGCCAGGCAGAAATCCTTTTCTGATGAAGGGTCCAGACCCGAAACGTCAGCTTTCCTGCTCCTCTGATGCTGCCCGGCCTGCTGTGTTCCTCCAGTTCCACACCTTGTTATCTCTGACTCCAACATCGGCAGTTCCTACTATCTCTCATTAAAATAGCATGACCTTTATTGTCACATATACTCAACGAAAGTAGTGAAAAGTTTGTACATTGCCAATTACAACACCAGCTTAGATACAAACCTACCTAGGCAAACAGATAATGCAGAAATAAAATGCCACCATTACAGAAATGGGTTCAGTACAACAGACCACTTAGCTTCCAGTCCGCATTGGGCCCGAGCTCCACACCATGCCTAAGGCTACTGCAGGAGGCTGGAAGGTTGCCACGCCATGCTCCCAGGCCACTGCGCCAGGTTGGAAGAGGGTCACACCATACAGGGAGACCCCGACAGGAGGACGCCATGAATGAACCAAATCATAAGTGGATATTGAGACAAGTGGTATGAGTGTGACTTCATGGCAGTGGACAGAATATTAATGCTCACAATAGCATCCACCAAAACCAAGTGTTCCAAAAATACATCTCAGACCAACCAGAAGATCACAGAGGGTTGTACAGAGCAGGGCTGGTCTTGCCTTAGACAGAATGTAGTTTATTGCAATGATATCCACTTTGTTCAGGAAATGATAGACAGTTCTCGACATTCATTGAAATAATAGACTGTTACAATGATTGAAGAAGATCCTTTCAAATCCTTGCACATTATACAGCAATAATCAATGTGCAAAACTGGACACAGAGCAAGTGCAAACATCCTTCCACTTCACACACTGATATGTATGTTCCAACAGAAGTGGCAAATAATGATTCAACTACTTAATGCCAAACTCACTCCATATTATCAGAGATTTCATCCTTGGGATCCATTAACTCCCTCAAGTTTAGAAAAACACCATGGTCACTCCAGATGTTCGTCTTTGGGCAGTAACTGTAGACCTACCAGTGTCATGGACCTGGCTTTGGTCATGCATCACCAAGACAACAATAGGGAGTACAGTCCACAAAGGACACCATCAAAAACCTGTGCTTATACTAGATAGATGATCTGTGCTGCAGATAAGTGTGTCAACAGGCTGAGTGACACAATGGGTACATTCATTTCAAACATGCACACCTAATCATACCGTGGAATTGCTATTCAGCAGACAAGCATAGACATCACTCCCCAGTCATCACTCATTGATCCTCCCAGTAGTATATAATGAATTACTTTCAAAAAAAGAGAGACAAGTGAAAGATCTTCATGACTGATAAATGGGTAACAAAGTGCCCAACCCAAACAACCAACAGAAAGTTTGGCTTCAACATCTAACTGATGGCACTTGGAATCCAGGCGAAATAATCAACATATGCTCAGAAACAACATCACAAAGTATAAATGGTATGGCAGTATGATGAAACTGCTACAAAATCGGAACAATTCTATGACAAGAAACAATGATTAATCCTATTGTAAATTAGAATATGGTCTCAAATGCGATATAGACAAGACAACCCAGCCAGCATGCTGAAAATGTTCAGCAGACCTCAGTAACAATCAGCATAACTAAAGCTGCAGGAATAAGCAAACAATAATACATCTCAGAGACTTGTAACTTCACGACTATTTTGCTTAATTCACTTGTTGGATGTGGGCATTTCTGGCTGGGTCAGCATTAATTCCCATCCCCACAGCTTCCCTTGCGAAGGTGGTAATCAGTGGTCTTTTTGAACCGCTGCAGTCCATATGCTGTCACCAGTCCCCCTAGATGTTAGTGAGGAAGACCTTACAGGGTCAACAGGACGGTTCATGCCTCACTCGTTGTCAGGTGGTCTGTCCAGTTTCATTTCTGTTTTGAGGCTTTGTTACAATTGCTCGAACTGAATGGCTTGCTGTACTATTTCAGAGGGCAATCAAGAGTCAAACTTGTTGCTATGAATCTGGAGTCAAATCTAGGCCAGATCAGTTATGGCTGGCAGATTGCCTTCCCTAAAAAGGGAACTAGTGAACCAGGTGGGTTTTTCAGGCAATCGACAATGGGTTGGCATGGTTATCACTCGACTCTTAATTGCAGATTTTTATTGAATTCAATTCCACCATCTGCCACAGCAGGATTCAAACCCAGGTCACCAGAACATAACCTGGGCCTCTGGGTTAATCGTCTAGCTAAATACCAGATACTAGATAATACCACTAGACCACATAAACCCAGTGGATGTTGATACAGCATAATGCCATATGGTGAAATGCCTATCCGTTTGACTTTCAGCAATCCTCACCATAACAGCTGCATGCCTCTCCCTCTGCGCTGGAAACCAGTGCAAGCTTGGGAGCCTGGCAACCTGTAAGTTGGCACTAAAGAAACCTGTTCTCTATGAAAGCAACATGAGCCACACAAAGACTGGCAGCTCATTTATCAGTGCTGAAGTCAATGATTGTGTTCTCATGATTGTTTCATCAATCTGAGTTTGTGATTGGAACGCTTGCAAAACATAACGCATTAAGAGAACTAAAAACAACAAATGCTGGCGATCACAGCAGTTCAGACAGCAATGGAACTAATGCTTGGCAAAATGGTACAGACAGGGGCTTCATTTTCATGGGACTGAGAAAGGAAGGAGCTGTATCATTGGAATGAGAATTAAAACATGCAATTCCTACAATGTGTACATGATTCGTCTCCAAACCAACATATAAAAAGGCCAAAATGAATTAATCAGCTACTGAATCTCTGAAAGGAAATGAAGCAGGGAAGATAAGAAAAATAAAAGAAGTGGAACACCTGGGCAATTGTGAACATTATAACATACTTTAAGATTATGATAGAAAAGGACAAATAGTAGAAAAACTGGTTAACGGATTGAAGAATAGTTTATTGAGGGATTGAGAATAAAAATTGTGAAATTAAAATAGGCAAATAATGATTCAGAACGCAAGAAAATATTCAAAACGGATATTAAACAGCATGCAGTAAAATAGGTTAAAATGAAAAGGCCAAACGAAATGTAAGGGCATTAATTACAGAACAATAATAAATTTGCAGAATGGACAAAGCTCAATACAGACATGAACAAGTACAGTTTGGTAAGAATGGGAAGGCTACTTATTAAATGGAAGATGCAAGTCTGGGTGGGGTACAGGAACAAAAGGAATTTCTGCATACAAATACATCAATCACTAAATTATGCACACCTCAGGTCAGCAAACTCATCAAAAATAACAAATCAAGCACCAGATTTTATTATGGATAGAATTGACAAGTAGGGAAATTAAGTTCGAACCCATGTAAAGTCTGGTTAAACTACACAAAGAGAATTTTGTGCTGTCCTGGTTACCACAAAAAAGAATACAGGCATGAACTATTTTCAAAATGGTGAGAAAGTTCATAAAGCGGAAGTACTAAGGGATCTGGGAGTGCTAGTCGAGGATTCTCTAAAGGTTAACTTGCAGGTTGAGTCTGTGATTAAGAAAGCGAATGTAATGTCGTTTATCTCAAGGGTTGGAACATAAAAGCAGCAATGTGCTTTCTGAGGCTTTATAAAGCGCTAGTTAGGCCCCATTTAGCATACTGTATCCAATTTTGGGCCCCACACCTCAGGAAGGACATACTAGCCCTGGAGCGTGTCCAGCGGAGATTCACACGAATGATTCCTGGAATGGTAGATTTAACATCTGATTAACGGCGAAGGATCCTGGGATTGTACTCATTAGAGTTTAGAAGGTTGAGGGGAGATCTAATAGAAACTTACAAGATAACGTATGGCTTAGAAAGGGTGGACGCTGAGAAGTTGTTTCCATTAGGCAGGGAGACTAGGAACCGTGGGCACAGCCTTAGAATTAGAGGGGGTAAATTTAAAACGGAAATGAGGAGACATTTCTTCAGCCAGGGAGTGGTGGGCCTGTGGAATTTGTTGCCACAGAGCGCAGTGGAGGCTGGGACGTTAAATGCCTTCAAGGCAGAGATCAATAAATTCTTGATCTCACAAGGAATTAAGGGCTACGGGGAGAGTGCAGGGAAGTGGAGCTGAAATGCCCATCGGCCATGATTAAATGGCGGAGTGGATTCAATGGGCCGAATGGCCTTACTTCCACTCCTATATCTTATAGTATAAAAATGGACATAGAAACACTGAAGAGGTTCCAGGGATGATTGACCAGGATGACACAGAAATGCATGGGCACACATATCAGAAAAAAGTAACAAAAGCTAGGTGTCTTTATTTCTCGAACAATATACAGCCGAGGACTGGCCCAATAGCTATTTAAATTGTGAAAGGTTTTCAGTCAAGTGAAAATAGTGAAAATGGCTGCTCTTGCATAACTATCAATCATCCAATACAATAGCCAGCAAGAAATGTAATAGAGACTACAGAAGTGTTTTCACATAAAGGAATGGTGGAATGGGAATGGTTAAAGTGAATACAGTTCAAGTACATTCAAAGGTACTGAAAGAACTGCGGATGGTGTAAATCAGGAACAAAAACAATGTTGCTGGAAAAGCTTAGCAGGTCTGGCAGCATCTGTGAAGGGTACATTAGACAAGCATGTATGGAAGAAGGGAATAGTGGAATACGCTAGATTTCGAAGAGGAAAGATGGGTGTTTACAAAAATCATAAATACCAGCACGGTTTGATTGGGCCGAAGAATCTGTTCTTATATCTCCTTGGTAATTTTATATACTAAGCCTAAAATGTAAATACCATTAGCTTTGATGAAGAAACGCCATTGTTTTAATTTGGAGTTTAAGCTTAAAAACAAATCTTATTACTTCAGATTTCGCCAATTTTAGTAAACCGATGGTTATATTGCTCTAAGTTTATTTTTAATCAAATACTGAAATACTTTCAAATGATTATAAACCTATTTGTGAAGCAGTGAACAAGAGAGGCATATTGTAAATTAATTTTATAAAAGTTTCATTATTGTTTCATTAAAGAAAAGGGATAGTTCTCTTTTACTTTGTGATTTAGCAATGTAGGAGTAAATTGGATTCAAAATATTGAGCGCAGACAGCTGTGACAGTGCACAAGACCTCATTATTCTGTCAGAATAGTGTCCAATGCCCATATTTCCAGAAGGCTTTTGATAAGTTGCTGCACAGGAAGCTGTTAAATAAGAAAAGAGCCCACGGTTTTAGGGGGAAAGTACCGGCATAGATATATTGGCTAACTGGCAGAAGGCAGAGCATGGGGATAAAGGAGTCTTTCTCGGGATGGCAGCCGGTGACTAGTGGAGTCCCGCAGGGCTCAGTGTTGAGACCACACCAATTCACTTTGCACATAAACAATCTGGACAAAGGAACTGAGGGCATTGTTGCTACATTTGCAGATGACACAAAGACAGGTGGAGGGTCAGGGAGTCTTTATAAAGGGGGAAGCTGCAGAAGGACTTGGACAGGCAACAAGAGTGCTCAAAGAATTAACGGACAGAATATAATGTGAGAAAATGTGAGGTTATGCGTTTTGGCAGGAAGAATGGAGATATAGACTGTTTTCTAATTGGGGAAAGGCTTTGGAAATCTGAAACACAAAAGGGGCTTGGGAGTCCTAGTTCGGGGTTCTATTAAGGTTAAGATGCATGTTCAGTTGGCAATTAGGAAGGCAAAGGCAATGTTAGCACTCATTTTGAAATGACTAGAATACAAGAGCAGAGATGTACCGTTGAGGCTGTATTCAGCTCTAGTTACAACAGGGAATGGCCAAATGCCTCTGATAATAAAACTAAATCACGAGCCCCGATCTGTTATGAAAGGAGTAGGTGTTTCCCTCTAATAATTACTCCCTAAACACCCATAAAAGCTTGTCTTTCCTGTCACAATCTGTTAAGAGAGTGGTTAAAAGGAAGAAAGTCCCTGATTTCCACTTTACAAGTAACAAGAAACAAATTGTTTGAACCAATAAACAAATTAACAAAATTACTAACAAACTGACAATTCCCCCTGGACTACTAATTATTCCCCAAATAGTCTAAATTCTATCGGACTGCTGTTTAAATAAAAACCAGTCCCACCAACATAAACCCAATTAATAAACAGCAATATATTATAACTTAATCTCTCCTAGTTTGCACAAACTGTCTTCTGGAATATTCTGTCGGCTCCGCTGTCTTCACAAACACTTTTCTTCCATTAATTCTGCTGTTACGGATGTTTTATCTCTATAATTTCTTCAATGAGGGCTTTGACCTAAAAGACTGTGGTACCTTTGTTCAATTCGAGGTGCTTTCTCTGAGAGCTGAGCGGTGTTAACTCTGGCAGGTGGCAGTTGTCTCTCTCTTTTGGACGGCAGTTGGTTCTCCCCGATTTTTCAAATGCCCTCGTCTCATATACCCACAATGACATAATCAAATTCTTATAATATGATTGGTTTCAGCTTGTCAACCCCATCAGATTCAAATTCAATTGGTTTTTTGTTTCTAGGTGTAAAAACAGAAGTTGCTGGAAAAGCTCAGCAGGTCTGGCAGCATCTGTGGAGGAGAAAACAAGTTAATGTTTCAGGTCTGCTAACTCTATTTTCTCCTCCACAGATGCTGCCAGACCTGCTGAGCTTTTCCAGCAACTTCTGTTTTTGTTCCTGATTTATAGCATCCGCAGTTCTTTTGGTGTTTATTTAGTTTCTAGGTGCTTCATTTAAATTAATTGCCGAATTCAAACTCATCACAACATCAAAACAAGCTTGCTATTTTGCCTGCCACCTGTAAGCTTGTTTTGATGTACTTGTTTCTCTTTTTGAGACTCTCTGTACTGGCACCTTCAGCTGCTGCTCACAGACATAGAAATTTTAAAAAATTTCTAAGTACAGACAAAGCACGAATTTCTCAAAAGGAACCACAGGTTTTAGCTTCCTGCCTTCCACCTCACAATTATTCTATCCAACTTGGTAGCACTCTGGTCATTTAGACATTGCGAGGAGTTTTGGATCCCGTACCTAGAGAAGGATATGCTGTCAGAGCGGGGACGAGATAAAGTTTACAAGAACGATCCCCAGGATGAAGGGTTCGTCATGTGAGGTGCAATTGAGGGCTCTGGGCCTATACTCAATACAGTTTCGAAGGATGAAGGGGGATTAGATTGAAACTTCCAGAATACAGAGAGGCCCTGGATGGAGTTGTCATGGAGATGTTTCCACTAGTAGGAGAGAATAGGACCCAAGAGCTCAGCCTCAAAGTGAAGGGACAATCCTATAGAATGGATGTGAAGTGGGGATTTCTTCGGTTGGAGGGAGGTGAATCTGCGGAACTCATTGCCACAGAAAGTTGTGGAGGCCAAGTCATTGAGTGTATTTAAGACCGAGATAGATAGGTTCTTAATTTATAAGGAGATCAAGGATTACACGAGAAGGCATGAGAAGGGGGTTGAGAAACATATCAGATGTAATCAAATAGTGGAGTAGCCTCAATGGGCCAGTGGGCTAATTCTGCTTCTATGGGGAATGTAACCTCCAGATTAAACTCACCACCAGCCATGCATCTCCAACAAGAGAGTAGCCCTATGGTGACTTTATCTTTACCTAACGAACACACAAATCGGGTCCACAACTGTTGTGAAGCAGAACCAACTGGTGGAAACTGTAAGGCATAGTTATTTTCTGACCCAATTTACAAAGATTGCGAGCTGAAATTATGAATCATTTTCAATTTGGATTTCCTGTTCTTAAACAGTGGTGTATTCTTTAGATCGAGATGAGAGGCAGCATATTAAGTGTTAAATGAAAGGTCATCATCTTGAAGTGTGAACTCAGTTTCTCTCCTTACAAATGCTTCCTTACCTATCAGATGGTTCTAGTTTTTCTTAAATATATTCACGTAAAGGCAGCATCACTGCTTAGGCCAGCATTTATTGCCCGGAGGACAGTTAAGAATCAACCACATGGCTGTGGGTCTGCAGCCACATGTAGGCTAGACCAGGTAAGGATGGCCATTTCTTTCCCTAAGACATTAATGAAACAGATTGATTTTAATAACAATCCACAATGGATTCCATAAGACACAAGACCATAAGACATAGGAGTGGAAGTAAGGCCATTCAGCCCATCAAGTCCACTCCGCCATTTAATCATGGCTGATGGGCATTTCAACTCCACTTCCCTGCACTCTCCCCGTAGCCCTTGATTCCTTGTGAGATCAAGAATTTATCGATCTCTGCCTTGAAGGCATCCAACGTCCTGGCCTCCGCTGCAGTCCATGGCAATGAATTCCACAGGCCCACCACTCTCTGGCTGAAGAAATGTCTCCTCATTTCCGTTTTAAATTGACCCCCTCTAATTCTAAGGCTGTGCCCACGGGTCCTAGTCTCCCCGCCTAACGGAAACAACTTCCCAGCGTCCACCCCTTCTAAGCCATACATTATCTATTAGATCTCCCCTCAACCTTCTAAACTCTAATGAGTACAATCCCAGGATCCTTAGCCATTCATCATACGTTAAACCTACCATTCCAGGGATCATCCGTGTGAATCTCCGCTGGACACGCTCCAGGGCTAGTATGTCCTTCCTGAGGTGTGGGGCCCAAAATTGGACACAGTATTCTAAATGGGGCCTAACTAGAGCTTTATAAAGCCTCAGAAGCACATCGCTGCTTTCATATTCCATTTTATATTCATGGTCAACATTATTAATTCCAGATTTTTCGTGAATTCAAATTCAACCATCTGCTGTGGCAGGATTCAAACCTTGATCCCCAGAACATTAATTGGGTCTCTGGGTTAACAGTCCAGCCATAATGCCACTAAGCTGTTACCTCCCCTGTTTCTGTTTTTATTTCAGCATTAAATGTCAAACATAATAATTTTTTTTGTTTAGTCCAACCCCTAATTAAGCAGAGAAATTGCTTGTTGGCAAAAACAATTTATTTGAATGTTAACCATATGCAGTTTGGTGGATCATTGGAGAGGATTGATCTCTTGAATACTGGGCCATTCAGAAAGGTATGGAAAAAGTGTTAAACCTCAACCTAATATGTGGAATAACAAAAAAAAACCTGCAAATATTCAGGAGGTCTGTGGAACATATTGCAAAAATGGAAAAAATAGGTTCTACTTTAAATAAATTATGTAGTAAGTGGGTGCAGCCATGATGTAGGGCTGAATTTTCCCAGCTGCCGAATGATGTGAGCAAGAACAAGTCTGCAGAGAAAATATGGCAAGATCAGAAAAATTAGATTTTTGAGTCTAAAAAACAAGTCTGATTCTGCAACCAACATTTGGACAGCGAGATCAGAATCTCACCAGTCTGCGGATAGAAATTTGCATGTTATCAGGACCTATCTCACCTCACTGACGTGGATTTTTCGACTGTCCTATGCACTAGGGAGAAACTAGGCGGTGCCAGTTCCAGGCGTGAAAGTTGGAGTGGGGTACTTAGCAGCTTCAGTTCATCACATGTTCCTCTGGCTCAGGACTTTGGCCAGTAGACCCCAACATCCCAGTTAGCAAACAACTGCACCAAACTCTCCTCCTCCTCACCACCATCACCACCACTCATGGAAATTGGCACTGGGCACGGACCAGCCTCATTACATTTCACAGCACAACTCCAACTCACTTAGAATACAGTGATAACAAGGTGTGGAGCTGGATGAACACAGCAGGCCAGGCAGCATCAGAGGAGCAGGAAGGCTGACGTTTCGGACCTGGACCCTCCTCTGATGCTGCTTGGCCTGCTGTGCTCATCTTGGTAGCTCAGATTCTCCAGCATCTGCAGTTCCTACCACCACTTAGAATACAGTTCTCCAATTCAATACTACGCTTCAGAGCACACTAACATCGACATTGTAATGCTGCTGCTAGGCTACTTTGCATACAGAAACACGTACCAATCTCATGCATTGGACCACTCAGGGCTCCTTGTTTACTTCAGTACTCAATGGTTTTGCATCTCCATGGATGCTCACAACATGTGTCATGTCTTGTCTTATCTTATCTTTTTGCACTTATTTGCTGTCTCAGTCAGAACTTCAAAGGCTCATAAATGTTCAGATATGAAGCTTGCCACAATTGTCAGCAATGAATAATCAAAGGAGAGGGACATGTTGCTTTTTGGTATTCTGCTATGTCAATGTCACAACTACACCACATCCTAGCAGCTTAGAGTCATGGTGCTGTACATACTTCAGATAAATAACCATATCTCAATGTTTAGGAGGACCAGACGTTAGTTGGGCAAGGGGGCTATATGGTACCATCACAGTCAATCAAGGGCTTGTTAAATTCCAGTCTCAGGGGTTAGCCATGGTCAGTCAAGTAGTCACAGGCCTCACAGTCAAAGAACAAAGAACAAAGAAAATTACAGCACAGGAAGAGGCCCTTCTCCCCTCAAGCCTGCACCGACATTCTGCCCATCACAACTAAACCACCCCCCTACCCTTCCGGGGACCGTACCCCTCTATTCCCATCCTGTTCATACATGTGTCAAGATGCCCTTTAAAAGTCACTACAGTATCTGCTTCCACTGCCTCCCCCAGCAGCGAGTTCCAGGCACCCACCACCCTCCGTGTAAAAAAACTTGCCTCGTGCGTCACCTTTAAACCCTGTCCCTCGCATCACGGCCCCTGGTAACTGACTCTTCCACCCTGGGAAAAAGCTTCTGACAGTCCACTCTGTCCATGTCCTTCATAATCTTGTAGACCTCTACCAGGACCCCCCTCAACCTCCATCATTCCAGTGACAACAGCCCATGTTTCTCCAACCTCTCCTCACAGCTAATGCCCTCCACACCAGGCAACATCCTGGTAAATCTTTTCTGTACCCTCTCCAAAACTACCACATCCTTCTGGTAGTGTGGCAACCAGAATTGAACACAATATTCCAAATGCGGCCTAACTAAGGTTCGATAAAGCTGCAACATTACCTGCCAATGTTTAAACTTGATGAAGGCAAGCATGCCATATGCTTTGTTGACTACATTCTCCAACTGTGTTGCCATTTTCAGAGACCTGCGTAACTGTACACCCAGATCCCTCTGCCCATCAGTACTCTTAAGGGTTCTGCATTTTGCTGTATATTTTCCATCTGGATTGAGACCTTCCAAAATGCATTACCTCAAATTTTTCCAGATTAAACTCCATCTGCCATCTCTCTGCCCAAGTCACCAACCAATCTATATCATGCTGTAAGGTTTGCTGGTCCTCATCACTATCCGCAATTCCACCAAATGTTGTGTCATGGCACTGTGCAGGGCCTGAGTCCAGGGGCTTGGGGCTATTTTTCCTGCAATGAGGCAAAGGAAGTCCATGCAAGAACAGCATGTGAGATGCGACAGCAGGACAGGTGTTGAGGTGCCCCAACTGAGTGAGTGGCACGCACAGGGGCCAGGATGGCTTAGTAATGTTGAAGTGAGGTGAGTTCGATTGATTTAATGGATATCATGTGTTCTCTGCAGAACTCAGAACTCTGAGGAAGGGTGACTGGACCCAATGTTTTTTTCTTTCACAGATGCTGCCAAACCTGCTCAGCTTTTCCAGCAATTTCTGTTTTGTTTCCTTGTTTACAGCATCTGCAGTTCTTTCATTTTTTATTTTTAAGTAAAAAAAGCACTCAATATTCTGAATGTTTTTATCTTCAGATAATGACCCAGATTTTGGGGTTTCCCGTTTGTCAGAAATCAACAGATGACCCCCTCCGAAGCCATATGTCAGGACTTCACGGAAGCCTTGGTGTGCCAATATTTGCAGGAATTGACTGCAAAGCTTGAATTTAGAACCACAATTCTTTTTAATATGTCAGCCGATTTTTAAAAAGAATGCTACAATCTAACAGAAGAATTAAAGTCATAAAACGTTGCACCTTTAGTTAAACATCAATCAGAAAATAAAAGACTATTCTCACCATCCAGGCAGTGACAAAATCTCCCAACCAGGTTCCAACTGCTGCTAGCTTCATGAAGGTTTCATTTCTCATGCCCATGTATTTGTTAATGAAATAAGAACTGCGAAAGAAATGCAGATTATTAGTTTTATAACAAGAGAATAAACTTAAGGTACACACCAGCCGGTGCTTCTCCCCTCCACAGAACACTGGCTTATCACATGCCTCTTAGAACATATGATTCTACTCTTTATCAATAGTTTATTTGAAATGGGTCTTTTTAAATTTAATTACTAACAATTCAAAACCAACTGCTAAGGTATCTGTTATAATGCTTCAATATCGTCATTCACTTAATGAACTGGTTAATTCCATTTCTAAAGACAGTCATCTAGCACCGCGATTCATCATGGGTCATTACTAACCCCTGGCTATTCATATGATAGGGTGGTGATCAGCAAAAAGAAAAAGCCAGTAAATTTATGAACAATCTACACATACATATAGTGCAGTTCACAAACTTGGCATATCTCAAAGTGACAACTAATGCAATTGGAAATGCAGGAAAGTTTTCCAAAATGGACTGGACTTAAACCACCCAGTTGTTCAAAGAGCCCGAAGGATACAGGGTTAATGCCTGGGAGATCCCAAATTCATAATGAAACAAAAATGCATTGGAGCAGATCTTTTGAACACATAATAAAACTGCATAGTTCTGGCAGCTAGTTGCATTATGCATGTGAATGAGTTGTCAGGCTTACTACATGGGTAGAGCAAAATAAAAGAGTGGAAGTGAATCAAGTATTATGGCTAACGCAATCCAAGACAAGACAGAAATCACCATAATGCTCTCATTCATGACCCTGATTAAACCTCATCGAGAATACTATGCTCAACACTGGTCTCTTTGTATGGTGATGACATTAATGCAAAATATCAAAGCCCTGGAAAAGAATAACAGAAGAGCCATGAAATTAATACTGCATTTTAAAACCTTTAATTATCAGAATAAGGGTGACAGTTGGGTCTTTTTACTTTAGAAGAGTGTAGATTTAGGGGTAAATGATTCAAGTGATGCATTTAAAATGCTGAAAGAATTAGGTGGTGTCTGTATGAATGCATTATTTTAATTAGATAGGCTAGGAAGATGGAGAAATAACATTTTATTTCTGTGTATTAATTCCTATCTGTATATAAAGATTAGAGAACAATCTTCTTCAGCTGCTATTAAGCTTTTCGAAATGGTTTGTAATACATCTAAAGAGTAGGCTACATACATCTTTCCTGCTAACATTGCAGCAGGTTACATGCTAAACTGCAGGTCAACAGCAGACTTCACTGAATTTTCTGTGCATCCGAGGGACAGATTTAATTTCAGACAGCCATCTCTCCCTATTAGACAAGTAGCGGTCATCCTTAAACATATCAAAGTAATTTATAGATACCACCAGGATTGAGATAAATAATTGGCATTATCCTCATTGCTTATTTTGATATTATGTTGTTCAGCTTGAAGACACACTTACATGAAAACATTATTACATATCTAGCCAACTGGAAAAGTGCTTAGTATTCCCTCTTCCACAGACATTTCAACTGCTGAACTTTGTTGAAACGGCAAGGGTCTCGTGTGAGATTGCCCCTTTTGCCTACAGGAAGCTTTGGTTAGTCATCTGTACAGCTTAGAATCCATTGGAGACACATCGTCATTCCAACACACCTTTCAGAATAGTTAAAGGATTGTCAGGACATAAGTCTATTCTCTGCTTTCCTCGTGCTTACATGTTCTCTACAACTGGATGAACATATTGAGTGTGCTGTTGATCTTGCTAAATGCCTAAATGAGCTGATTTTTCTCAGTTGCGTTTTCTCTGCACTTCACTTGTGCTTAGAGAATGATATAAATAAACGCATCATTTCCTATGAACGCATTAAAAGAGATACTTGCTCACCCTAATGCTCATTAAGGACACAGCAAGTGATGAGAGCAAATGTATGTAGACAATGACCAAAAATTGTCACATTTGTTATCCAAGTATTTTGTTTGCAGTCTCGAGCCCAAATAATAAACAATAAAATGATTCTTAGAGTCATATGAGCCAAGAAGCGTTGAATAATTTAGGATGACTCTGCTTGGTTGGAATGAAACCACATTGGTTTGAGAGGGAGCTCAGTGTTGTCAAAAGGAGTTACTTGAAATATTTTCTGTCTTTCTGCTCTAGCACCAGCTGTCTTCCTTGTGTTCCAGGATGAGATTCATAACTGTTTAAATATTAAAACTCAAGGCAATAATGAGTTGATTAGTTTGTGCTTGATGAATAAAATCTTGATGTGAAAGCTTCTTTTTGGGTGCCAGTCTCTTTTAAAATACTGCAGATGCCTTTAGAATGCATTATTAAACAACTGAGTAAGAGATGTCCGATAAATCATAATATATCAATAAAGTGTTCATTGTTAAATTCCTGATGCAGCCTTCATTAATGGAAATGTAAGATGTACAATGACTGATTTCTTCCACTACCCTAAAATAACCATCTTGAGGACAGTGGGGATTTATATCTGCATTAACTCAGAACTGCAGTAACTTGGATTCAATCCAGCCTGTGAAAATGATCCGATGGGAGTTGTTCTTTCTGTGTAATTATGATCAATAATTCTTGTGACTTAGATGCACATCTAAAACTGCATCCTTGAAGATGTGCCTAAACTGCAAAACAGAAAGGCATATTTTCAGATGCACTGGCACTGGTTCAATTAAATTGACAAGAAAAATAACCACAACAGTAAAAAGCATTTCCTAAACTTGAAGGTTCGGATGTATATCTGTGTGTATAATCAAACTCACTTCAAATTACCAAGAATCATTATTCAGTCTTCAGTCAGGGACTGATTGAATTCTAATTTGAGTTCCTGTCCTGATTACATGGAGTGGGGAAAAAAAAGAATAAAACAAATACGAAGCAGTTGATTAAACCAGTATTTAAGTGTTTTCACAAATTTCTCTTAAATGCTAGTTTGTTAGAAAATTTGGATTCAGCATGATAAATTATAAAATTCAGGGAATTCTGATCCTGGATGCAAAAACACAACCTGCCAGTGCATGAGCTCCAAAAGGGAACAGGAACTTGTTGCAAATGCGTAATCCTCTTTCAAACAATTCAACCTGCCACAGTTCAGAACAGCAAAGTCCTCGCCAAGCACAAACAAGGTATTCCTTGAAAGTGGAATATCAGAAAACGCCAAGTCTGCTGTAAATTAAACCAGGTATATTCATAACAGCTAAATCTGTTTTACAAGACTGGAATGCTCATGCAGAACAATGCGAGCATTAAAAGGACGAGTGATATAGATAATTAATAAAAATCATTTCATCAAAACAATCACTGCAGTGGGAAGGAGTAAAGGTAAACAGGACCTCAGTGAGAGGAGACTCGATAGTTAGGGGGACAGACAGGAGATTTTGTGGCCACAAACAGGAATCCAGGATGGTGCATTGCTTCCTGAGTGCCAGGGTCCGGGATGTCTCAGGAGGCTGCAGAATGTTCTCCCGGGGAGGCTGAGCAGCCAAAAGTCATTGTGCACACTGGCACAAATGACACAAGTAGAAATAGGGATGGGCTTCTGCGGAGTGATTATAGAGAGCTAGGAAAAAAGAAGTTAAAAGCCAGGACCCCAATGGTGGGAATCTCTGGATTACTTCCCGTGTCACGTGCTAGTGAGGGGAGGAACAGGGGGCATTTGGTCGATGAAGGTGTGGCTGAAGGATTGGTGCAGGGGGCAGGGATTCAGATTCCTGGATCATTGGGTTCCTCCCTGGGGCAGAGGTAACCTGTACAAGAGGGACGGGGTTGCACCTGACCTGGAGGGGGGCCAATAACCTGGCGGGCAGATTTGCGGGCTCCACAAGGGAGGATTTAAACTAGATTGGCAGGAGGATGGGATCCTCAACAGCAGGGGGCAAGTGTGAGACTGTAAGGAGATACAGTAACCAGAAATAGCAAGTTGAAGGGACAGGTCAGGCTGGAACAGGACAGGGAGCAAGGAATGTCTCTTGGATCAAATTGTATTGATTTCAATGCAAGAGGGCTGACAGGTAAGGCTGATGAACTCAGTGGGGAACGGGTATGAGAGACTGGCATGTTCTAGCCATTACAGAAACATGGATAAGGCAGGGACAGGGCTGCTAGCTTAATGTGTCAGGGTGCAGGCACTTCAAGCAGGGCAGGGGTGGAGGAAAGAGTGGAGGTGGATTCACATTTTTTGACTGGGGGAGTATCACAGCAGTAATCAGAGATGAAATAACTGAAGGATCATCCAGTGATGCTTTATGAGTGGAGCTAAGAAATAAGGAGGGAATAGGGACATGCTTAGTGTCATACTATAGGCCACCCCCAAACAGTCAACAGGAATTAGAGGAATAAAATATGCAGGGAGATTGCAGAGACTTGCAGGAGAAATAGACTTGTCACAATGGGGGATTTTAATTTTTCTAACATAGACTGGGGCGGGCATAGTGTTAAGGGCTTAGATGGGCTGGAATTTGTTAAAAAAAGGTCAGGGAAGTTTCCTCAAGCAGCATGTAGAGGTCCCTACTCAGGAAGGGGCAAAACTGGGCCTACTTTTGGGAAATAGGGCAGGAGCCAATTGGATACAAAATTAGCTTGACAGGAGGAGACAGACTGTATTGGTAGAGGTATGACCAGCGGTGATCAGAAAATCTGGTTAGCACAGACAAGTTGGGCCAAGCAGCCGGTTTCCCATGCTCTATGACTCTGTATCTCTATGACAGGTGACTGAGGCGAGAATGGGGGAGCACTTTGTGACCAGTGACCATAGTTGAGGGACAAAACTGGCCCATGGGTTCAAGTTCTAAAATTAGGGTGAATTTTGATAGAATTAGACAGGAGCCTGCAGAGGTTGATTGGAGCAGTTTGTTTCCAGGCAAAGGGACCTCTGGCAAGTGGGAGGCCTTTAAAAGTGTGATAGCTGGAGTTCAAGTTCTATATGTTCCTGTGAGGGTGAAGGGCAATAGGAATAGGGAACCCTGGATGGCAAGCGATATTGAGGCTTTGACCAGAAAAAGGGAGGAGGCATGGCGCAGATACAGGCAGCTGAGATCAAGGGAATCCTTAGAAAATAGAACAGTAGAGCACAGTACAGAACCTTCGACCCATGGATGTTGTGCCAAACCTTTACCTTAAACCTAAGGTCTATCTAACCTCCACCCCTACCTTATACTATCATCCATATGCCTATCTAGTAGCTACTTAAATGCACCTAATGAGGCCGATTCCACTACCCTCTCCAGCAATGCATTTCACGCCCCGACCACTCTCTGAGTAAAGAACCTATCTCTGATGTCTCCTCAATATCTATCTCCACTCACTTTAAAACTATGCCCCCTCGTAAAAGCTACCTCCACCCCAGGACAAAGTCTCTGGCTGTCTACTCTATCTATACCTCTGATCATTTTGTACACCTCTATCAAGTCACCTCTCATCCTTCATCGTTCTAAAGAGAAAAGCCCTAGCTCTCTCAACTTTTCCTCATAAGACCTTCCCTCCATTCCAGGCAACATCCTGGTAAATCTCCTCTGCACCTTTTCCAACACTTCCACATCTTTCCTGTAATGAGGTGACCAGAACTGGACACAATACTCCAGATGTGGCTGAACCAGGCTTTTGTACAGCTGGAACATAACTTCACGGCTCTTGAACTCAATCCCTCTATTAATGAAAGCTAACACACCATACACCTTCTTAACAACTATACCCACCTGGGTGGCAGCTCTCAGGGAACTGTGAACATGAACCCCAAGATCCCTCTGCTCCTCCACACTGCCAAGAATCTTTCCGTTAACCCTGTATTCTGCTTTCAAGTTTGCCCTTCCAAAATGAATCACCTCACACCTTTCAGGATTAAACTCCATCTGCCACTTCTCAGCCCAGCTCTGCATTCTATCAAAGTCCCTCTGTAACCTAGAACAGCCCTCCGCATTGTCCACAATGTGACTCACCTTCATATCATGCGCGAACTTGCTAATCCATCCTACCACTCCTTCATCCAAATCATTTACAAAAATCACAAATAGAAGAGGATCCAGAACAGAATTGTTAAGGCGGCGGATGATGTGTTAGCTTTCATTACTAGAGAGATTGAGTTCAAGAGCCGTGAAGTTATGCTCCAGCGAAACAAACGCCTGGTTCAGCCACATCTGGAACATTGTGTCCAGTTCTGGTCACCTCATCATTCGTAAATGAGCATCATGTTGAATATTTTCCGTCCACTACCACCCTTTGTCTTCTAAGGGTCAGCCAATTCTGAATCCAATCTGCCACATTTCCTCCTATTCCATGCCTCCTTACCTTCTGCATGAGCCTACCATGGGGAACCTTATCAAACGCCTTACTTAAATCCATGTATACACATTCACTGCTCCACCTTCATCCATGTGTTTGGTCACCTCTTCAAAGAATTTAATAAGGTTTGTGAGGCATAATCTATCCCTCACAAATCCATGCTGAATATCACGAATCAAACTGTGCCTTTCCAAGTGATCACAACTCCTATCTCTCAGAGCTCTTTCCAATAATTTGCCCACCACTGACATATAATTTCCAGGGTTATTACTGTTCCTTTTTTGAACAAGGGAATGACATTTGCCTCTTTCCAATTTTCCGGCACTATACCCAAGGACAGTGAGGACAAAAAGATCATCGCCAAAGGCCCTGCAATCTCATCCCTCGCTTCTCTTAGAATCTTTGGATAAATCCCATCAGGCCTGGGGGACTTACCTATCTTCAACTTCCTCAGAATACGTAGGACATCTTCCTTATTAACATTGACCCCCTCTAGCCTACCAGCCTGTTTCACACTGTCCTCCTCTACGACTAGGTCCCTCTCAGTTGTGGATACTGAAAAAAAATGTACTCATTAAGGACCTCTCTCTGTGCACAAATTCCCTTTACAATCCTTGATCAGCCCTACCCTTTCTCTGGTCATTCTCTTGTTCTGCACATATGTGTAAAAAGCCTTGGAGTTTTCCTTGATCCGATCTGCCAAGATTTTCTCAGCCCCCTTATAGCTCTCCTAAGCCTTTTCTTCAGCTCCTTCCGGGCCAACGTGTATCCCTCTACAGCCTTTTCCATTCCTCTTTTCCTAAACCTTACATATACCTTGGAGGTAGAGCGGGGTTACAGGAGTTACTGAAGGAGGAATTCAGAGAGTGAAAGGGGGGCATGAGATAGCTTTGGCTAAGATGATTAGATTAGATTAGATTCCCTACAGTGTGAAAACAGGCCCTTTGGCCCAACAAGTCCACACCGCCCCTTGCAGCATCCCACCCACACCCATCTCCCCATAACCCACAAACACCCCTGAACACTACAGGCAATTTAGCATTAGGGTGAATCCAAACAGATTCTTTAAGTATATTAAAGGAAAACAAATAACTAGAGAGACAATAGGACCCCTTGTGGACCACAGTGGATATGAACGTGAGGAACTGCAGGAGATGGATGAGGTTCTAACTGAGTATTTCTCCTCTGTGTTTACCATGGAGAAAGACCATGAAGACTAGGGAACTTGGCGAAGTTAGTAGCGATACCTTGAGGACAGTACAGGTGGTGCTGGATGTAGCAGAATGTAGCAGTAGTAGAAGGTACATAAATCCCCTGGTCCTAATCAGATATATCTAAGAACCCTGCAGGAGGCTAGAGAAGAAATTAAAGGCACCTCTGGCTGTGATATTTGCATCATTGTTAGCCACGGGTGAGATCCCAGTAGACTAGTGGGTAACAAATGTTGTGCCGTTATTCCAGAAGGGCTGCAAAGAAAATCCTGGGAATTACAGAGCAGTAAACTTAACGTCTGTCATTAGGTAAATAACTTAAGAAGGTTCTGAGGGACAAGACATACGTGCATTTCGAACGAACATTAGGAGTAGTCAACATGGGTTTGAGTGTGGGTGATTGTGTCTCACAAATTTGTTAGAGTTCGTGGATGAAGTGACCAGGAAGGTTGAAGAAGGCAGGGCAGTAGACCTAGTCTACACTTCAGTAAGGTTCCACATGGTAGGCTGCTCCAGAAGGTTACATCACATGGAATCCAGGGAGAGCTGGCAAATTGGATACACAAGTGGCTTGATGGTCGGCAGCAGAGAGTAATAGTGGAAGGATGTTTGTCAGATTGGAGGCCTGTGACTGGTGGTGTGCCCCAGGGGGCAGTGCTGGGCCTATTACTATTTGTTATCTGTATCGATGATTTGGATGAGAATGTACAAGGCATAATAAGTAAGTTTATGGATGACACTAAAATAGACAGTATCATGGACAATGAAGATTATCAGAAATTGCAGCTGGATCTTGATCAGCTGGGGAAGTGGTCTGAGAAATTTCAAATGGGTCTTAATATAGGTAAGCGTGACCTGGAAAATCAAATCCAGGTAGGAGTATCATGGTGAATGGTAGGGCCTTAAGGACCATGGTGGAACAGAAGAAACTTGGCGTTCAGGTGCACGGCTCTCTGAAAGTGGAGTCACAGGTAGACAGGACAGTGACGGCGGCTTTCGGCACGCTGGCCTTCATCAGTCAGGGCACTGAGTGTAGAAGTTGGAAAGTTATGGTGCAGTTGTACTGGACACTGGTGAGGCCACACTTGGAGTATTGTGTTTGGTTTTGGTCACCGTGCTATAGGAAGGATGTTATTAAACTGGAAAGAGTGCAGAAGAAATTTACAAGGATGTTGTCAGGACTCAAGGGACTGAGTTTTCGGGAGGGGTTGGACAAGCTCGAATTTTTTTTTTCCTTTAGGATGTGGGAGACTGAGGGGATCTTATAGAAGCGTATAGGATCATGAGAGGCATGGATAGGACGAATTCACTCAGATGTTTTTATCCCACGGCTGGGGAAAATCGAGGACTGGGGAGGCGTCAGTTTAAGCTAAAAGGGGAAAGAATATATGGGAACTTGAGAGACTTTTTTTTAAACGGAGGAGGGTACACATATGGAATGGGCTGCCAGCAGGAGTGGTTGAGGCGGATACATTAACATTTAAAAAACATTTTGATGAATACATGGATAGGAAAAGTATTGAAGGGTATGGGCTAAGTACAAGTAAATGGAGCAGTTTGGGCTGAAGGGGCTTGTCTCCATGCTGTTTGACTCTCTCCAGCATATTTTTCAACTGGTGTTATTTCTTAGAAATGCTTAAGGAACCACTTTGTTTGCTTTAAAAAATTAGCTCCAATATTGAGAAAACTATAAATTTTTTTAAAGATTAAAAAAACTATATGATGCAGACAAGTAATGTCAGTTTAAAAAATGGCTAAGGAGGAGAACCATGCCGCATCTTGATCAACTGGTGAGAGTACGACTCTCGGTGCTTAGTGAGACAAGATTTGATTTGATTTAATATTGTTACATACTGAGATACACATTTTTTGTGCACTAACCAGCAAAATCATACATTACGGAAGTACATCAGGGTAATAGAACAGAATACAGAATATAGCATTACAGCGACAGAGAAGGTGCAGATAGAGATCACCTCTAATATGAGAGATTCATTCATAAGTCTGATAACAGCAGGAAAGAAGCTGTTCTTAAATCTATTGGCGTGTGTTTTCAAACTTTTGTATCTTCTGCCCAATAGAAGAGGATAGAAAAGCACATAACCAGGGTGGGAGTAATCTTGGATAATGGGAACTGCAGATGCTGGAGAATCCGAGATATCAAAGTGTGGAGCTGGACGGACACAGCAGGCCCAGCAGCATCTCAGGAGCTCAAAAGCTGACGTTTCGGGCCTAGACCCTTCATCAGAGGCTCTGCTGTGTTCATGCAGCTTCACACTTTGTTATCTGGGAGTGGCTTTTGATTGTGTTGGTCACTTTCCCAAGGCAGAGGGAAGTGTCGGCAGAGTCAATAGAAGGAAGAGGTAACAAGGTGTGGAGCTGGATGAACACAGCGGGCCAAGCAGCATCAGAGGAGCAGGAAAGCTGACTTTTTAGGTCTGGGACCTTCTTCAGAAAAGATTTTTTTTTCCCTGAAGAAGGGTCCAGATCCGGAACGTCAGCTTTCCTGCTCCTCTGATGCTGTTTGGCCCGCTGTGTTCATCCAACTCTACACCTTGTTATCACAGGAATTCTGGGAATAGGTCATACCAGACTTGAAACATTAACTCTTTCTGTCTCCACAGATGTTACCAGACCTGTTGAGTTTCCTCAGCATTCTCCGTGTTTGTTTCAGATTTCAAGAATCTGTAATATTTTGTGTTTATTTCCATAAGTTGTCAATAACAAGCCACTTAAAGTCCTCAATGCCAGCAAGGCAGGAAGACTGAGCTTTGGCCTTCCTGACAAGGAGGAATCTGGGCAAGGTCAGAATGTAGTGGGGTTCTGGTCCACCATCATCATATCTCATTTAAGCTCCCGCACCACTTACAGAGCCATTTTCTCCAGGCTCAAAATAGCGTGTCCCAAGGTTAAAGACGTGAAAGAATCAAGAATATTTCCAATTCTGAACACAATGAAGATAAAACATTCACCATCTACAACATTTTCCAAAGAATTAAACTATGTCTCTTGATCATGATCCATCAAAGTGTTCAGAATTGTAAAGGTTCAATTCCTTTGCTGCATTATGGTACCCATGATTTAAAGCTGGAATATAGCAAAGGATGCTTGAATAGGCAGATTGAGTTTAATATATTCTTCAGTGTCCCCTTTTGGATACTGCTCATTGTTTGGGTAGTTTTCAGAGAACAGTCATTTATGTTACTTCTTTTCAGAACCTTGTTTTTGTCAAGCGATGAGTTATCCAGGAGATATTTGCGTTGATATGGTTATAAACTCGGCATACTGACAATGGGCAGCAATATGCAAAAAAAAAGTCACCAAACGAAAAAAAAATCAACTTTACTGTTAGAGCGTGGTACAAAATGTTATTAAATAACGACTGGCAGAAGTTAACTGACGATGAAGAACCTTATTCTCACCATACAGTATTTCATTCCTGATTCAAAAAGGAACTATAAAGTAAACGGTATCATTAATCTTCATTGTTCTGGAGGAATGATTTCTCTTTCGAATATCCTTGTAACACTAGGCTACACATACTTTTCCACCATTACTGGTTTCCTTTTTATGGTATTGCAGTTTCAGTTGAACTCAGCCAACCGGTGTTACAAAGGGCAGAGTAAACAATTCACCTAAAGCCTGTTCCACCATTCAGTTGGATCTTCTCTTTAAAATTCATGTGGGTGGATGGTGTCGCTGGCTGGGTAAGCATAAATTGCTCATCACTAGTTGTCTTCAAGGAGGTGGTAGTGAGCTGCCATTTTGAATCACTGCAATCCACTTGTTGTAGATAGCCATTAGGAGGGGAGTTTCAGGATTTTGATGCAGGGATTTATTTCCAAGTCAGGGTGGGGAGTGGCTCGGAGGGAATCTTGCGAGGGGTAGTGTTCCCATGTAATCTGCTGCCCCTGTTTTTCTAGGTGGTAGAGGTCATGAGCTTGGAAGATGTTGTCCAAAGAGCTTTGGCAAATTTCTGTCATGGCTAATTTGTTCATCAACTCCATTCAGCTGTCCTCTCTCTGTAAGCCTGATCTCATACCGAATAAAAATGTCAACCCCTTAGAGATTAAAAATTCTAAGTGACCAAAACCACAATTTCTTGATTTTCTCTACCCTATGAAAATGTGCCTTCTGACTTCATTTCTGATGAAGGGTCGAGGCCCAAAACATCAGCTTTTGTGCTCCTGAGATGCTGCTGGGCCTGCTGTGTTCATCCAGCTCTACACTTTGTTGTCTCGGATTCTCCAGCATCTGCAGTTCCCATTATCCCTCATTTCTAATTGGCCAGGATTTAATTTTAAGGTTGCGCCCTCTTATTCTGCATTCCCCATCAGAAGAAATATTTTTATTGCATGCTGTTTCCTGATCATTTCAAATGCATTAGTTCATCTCTCAGCACTTTATAATCAAAAGGGATATTGGCCATGTTTATTCAACTTATCCTCATATCTTAAGTATTGGCATCATTTCAGTGTAATTGGGCTATGGATCTCCCTCAGTCTAGGCTATTGTAAGGCTATATCCAGAAATTAGACCATTGGGTAATGACAATTTTGAATTTTTGCTACAAAAGAAAACTTGCATCATATAACCAGTGAGCATCTCAAGGCAGAGCGCAACCAGTAACATGTTTTTGAAATGTAGTCAGGTTGTAATGTAGGAAACAAGTCAGGTGCTCTGGACACAGGAGGCTCCACAAAGAACACTGTCATATTGACCAGATCATGTTTTTTTGGTGATGGTAATGGAGGGATGGCTATTGCTCAGACACTGAGATTAACTCTTCTCCAAAATTGTGCATTGAATCTTTTGCAATCACTCATGGGGGACGGGTAGTGCCTCAGTTTAATGGTTCATCTAAATGATGGCAACCCCATGCGTGCAGCTTTCCCTCAGTAATGCAGGGGAGAATCAGCTTTGATTTGTGCACTGAGTTCCTGGAAGATGACTTGAAAACAACTCCCTGATTCAGAAGCACGAGCGTTAGCGACTACCAACTACACAGCTGACAGTTTAGAACTTTCAAGTGTGACTTCAAAAGGGTCCTCAAGCACTGTCCTTTACACGGCTGTGGACCAAATGTTGGAAGGTGGGATCAGGTGGGTGTATCTTTTCCTTAGCCAACGCAGATACAATGGATCAGGGTGACCTCGTTCTCTGCCATAAACCTTCTACAACTGTAAGAGTCAAATTTGATGACACTGACTGTAGTCACAAACACTAAGTTTTACAGCAACACATCAGGATGAATGCAGCACATGTAACTCAGAAATAAGTAAATTCAGTAGGAATCTAATACTTGAAGTGAAGGCAGGAAAAACTGGTGGAAGGCATACTGCGTCCAATTGGTGTTCTGAAGTGAGGCATTCTTTGATTTTCACTAGGCTCCATTGTAACATGTATACATTTAAGATACCCATATAATGAGCATGAATGGCAAGGCTAATGGCAGTGTTCACAATAATGCTACAATTGTAAGTGTTCAAAAGACCTATGAGTAAATTTTATTGCAGACGCTGCACACCTTCAAAGATGATGCCAGTATTCTGTGGGTATTTGGTTCTGGATTTCATAAGCTTCTGGTTTTACAGTTTCACTAATTTTCACTAAAATGTACGTCAATTTTAAATAAAAGCACTGTGCCTCATACAGCAGGAATCCTATTCTACCAAGGTTAAGGCTCCAAGCTGTAATATTGCATGCAAACATTCTAGAAACCAAAAATAACTCACCTACCACTCCATAATCCCTGATGTACATTAGCTCCATGTCCAGAGACCCATGATGCCTCAAATGCCAAAGTTCTTACGCTAATGTTTCCTTTCAAAACTGTTACCGTCTTGCCACAACTGCCACCCCCACAATCTCTCCAACCTCTCCAAACTTGTGGAGATCTTCAACTTGGCCTCTTCCAAATCCATGATGTTAGTTGTTCCATTGGAGGCTTTGCTATTAGCTGTCTGGTCCTTAAATTACCCTCCTTTTAGGCACTTCCGAAAACCTATGCACATCTGTCCAAATTACTGCCTGTTTGGCCTGGAATAGGTGGACAGAAAATGCAAATTGAAGCCTAGTGATGAATAAAGATGTTATCATTGCTGTACTCAGTGTTATTCTAGTTGGCAAGTCTCAAATCCCTGAGAAATGGAGATTTCCTGCAGAGTTGATGTTGTTTGCCTACGTTATTGCTAGGGGACAGAAAGCTCTTAAAGTATGGAAGGTATTAACTTATTGACCTCACCCACCCATAAAGGGAACATGAAACGGCACATAGCAACAACATCTAGTTATATCACATACAGGATGTATCACAGAAGCTGTATCGTAAGTAGTTAGTAGTAAAGGCAGGATCAATAGGTTAAGGGGTACATTTTAAGGAACATGTCAAGGTATGTGGGGGGGGTGAAAGAGAGAGTGGGGTGGAGGAGGAAGAGTGTGGGTGGGGCAGGAAAAGAGGGAATTCTCTGAGGCATGACTGTCAGTGGTAGAGGAATTAAAAAGTCACAGTCCAGCTGAATGTCAGAATGGACTAGCGCAGAATCTTGGACAGTTGTCATATTGGAAGCAATCACAGGGATAAAAAAAGGTGTCTGGCCATGGAGAGAATTAGAAACAAGATGAAAACAATACAAGCTGAATCAAGAGCGAATGTAGATCATAACTGTGATGTGTGAATGGAGGTCAAAGTAGGCAACCTTGACAATGGAACAGATGTCAAAAACAGCTTGGAGCACATCTCAGGGTCAAACAGAAAGCCAATAATGTGACTGTTGTGGCACTTGAAAGTCAGGCCAAGAACAATGAATCCCCGTCATTGTGGTAGTATCAAACCTTACCAGTTGATTTGTTGCTTTATACTTGGGTTAGTAAGAGAAGTGTCTTTAACACATTTCTTATTAATGAGAAAATGCAAATCAACAAATCAGTCGTGAAAATAAATAACCTGCATATCAAACAATACTTAAATATTTAAATGAGCCTAAAACAGGTTGCCTAATTTAACACCAATTCATTAATATGCAAATTATTTAATAAACTATATTTCTTTCTGATCCAGGAGGTATCGGTTATCGTAGACGAAAAAGTTTATAGCGTCGGAAGCAATGATGAGGATTTTATGCTGCAGTTCTCCATTTATAAAGTTACTTCCCTAATGGCTATTAGATCTAGTTCAAGAGCCATATTAGATATTCAAGGAAAGTTACTGATGTTTGCATACTTCTCTGCTAAAGATATCCACCACTAACTAACCGTTCAGCATTATTGCAAGTCCTAGGCTGATACACTAGAGGAGCCAGAGCTCGCCAAAATTCTACTGGTATTTAAGTTAGAAACATCTGGGATAAGTCAATATACAAACCCCTTTCCAGGAAATCCACAAATCAGTTTAAGAGATCCTCAATTTTATAATTAAGTTAGAAATGATTGCACGTGTTTGTAAATTTTAATATTCAAAAATCAGATAAGAAATTATGTATATGGGAGATTTATGATTGTAAACTTGAATACTCCCAAAACATCAACTGTGTCTTGCAGTGAGATTAAAAGCAATGATTTTTAACATACATTTTCCTTGCTCAACAGAAATCAATGGAAAAGTAAAAGAAACAGACGATAATGGAAGATGCAGATGCATCTGATGCATACATTATTGCAGGCCTGAATTCAAGTTGATAGATCCATGACAGTTTATTGTGTTTTCTGATGACATAATAAAAGTAACCTTAGCAAAATCAAAATACTACAAAATCTGAAATAAAGATTTAAAATGCTGGTGACACTCAGAGGGTCAGACAGCATGTGCGCAGTAGAGAAAGAATGAATGAGCTGCATTTTGTTAGGTGGGTGATGTTTGTAATGCTGGCCTCACTTCTGGGTTATAACTTGGAGGTAGCCAAGCTGAGGCATCGACAGTCATTTTCCTGAAGCCAGGAGCTCCACATCCATTAAAGCAGATCAGGTGGACTAGGGAAGTTGGAAGCTCAGTAAGAAGACCCATAGCAATGTCAGGCTGGCAGTCCCATGAGGAAAGGTGGGAGAACCTACAGCACTTCAAAATGGAAGAACTCTTTCAACAGCTCAAATAATGCAAATATAGCACACATATTTTTCAATGCAGCAAAAAAAACCCATTCCTGTATATTTACTCTGTAACACAACAAAGAACTGCAGACAATGGACATTTGAAACAAAAAAAAGCACACCTGACGGTATCTATAAAGGAGAAAAATAGTTAATATTTCAAGACCAGTGACTCTTCGTTACAAGCAATCACTAGACTCAAAACATTAACTTTGCTTTACCCTTAGATTGCTGCCAAATGTATACTATAACCTTCTCAGGACCTTATCATTGATCTTAAAGTATTTTAGGTACAATAACACCCTCCAGCTAAGACCTAATCAGACATGCAAAATTCTCTAGGATCTCCTGGTTTTTGCACTCAATGTTCCTATTTATAAAACTATGTCAACTGTAAAGCTCCCTTTAACATATTGCTTACAACCTCTCTCATTTGTCTTATGTCTCCTTGTGTGTTTCAGTACCAAAACCTTGTTCACAGTACAAAATATTCCTGAGGAAGGGTCACTTGCCCTGAAACGTAAACTGATTTCTCAACTGCGGCTCCTTCAATGAATCTGTTAGCTTTCCTACTCTGCTGCCCTTAGGAGGTATCCTTGGTGATCAATGCCATGTTTGCTAAGGCCATCGCTTCTGCCCACTTTGACGCTGAAGGCAGTCAGTATTGGGGACTCTTACATTTGTTGCAGTGGCTGAATTTTTACTGGTTTTCACACTCTTTGGCTGTATGCATGGCAATCGTGGTGCCCTTAAATCAGCATGGAGTATTTGTCTGTCTAAAAGGATTGTATTCCTTCAAAGTTCAGTTTCTATGTGACTACCAGAAGGCTACATACATCTCTATGCTAGATAACCAGAAGCTGCCATGATTCATTCATTCATTCCATATAATGATGTTTCTCTCAGGTTTTCACACCTCCACAATTTGTGAAAGGGTGGCTCCTGTAGCTTCTCAGTAGAAGGCCATGCTACAGATATGAAAGTCACTCCTGTGATGCAGTGAAGGCTGATCACAAACGAGGCTCAGATCAAGCTAGATGAAACAACTTCCAGAAGGTTGCAAGACCTTTTCTAAAAGCACTGTGGATGTCATAGAATCCTACAGAATGTAGACAGGCCCTTTGGCCCATACTGGGCTGTGCTGACCAAAGTGTCCATCCACGCTGAACCCATTTCCCTGCAATTGGCTCATATCCCTCTAAACCTTTCCTATCCATCTATCAGCCCAAATGCCTTTTAAATGTTATTAACATACCCACCTCAACTACATCCACTGGCAGCTCATTCCATATGCCCCTCAGGTTCCCATGTATTCTTTCCTCTCTGACCTTAAATTGACGGCCTCTAGTCCTTGATTCCCTAACCCTGGGAAACAGATGGAGTGCACTCACCCTATTCATGCCTCTCATGATCTTACACACTTCGATAAGATCCCTCCACAGTCTCCTACGCTCTAAAGAAAAACATCCTGGCTTGTCCAACCTCTCCCTATAGCTCTATCCCTGGAGTCCTGGCAACATCCTTGTAAATTTCTTCTGCACTCTTTCCAGTTTAATAACATCCTTCCTACAGCACGGTGACCAAAACTGAACACAATACACCAAATGCAGCCTCACCAACGTCCTGTACACCTGCAATATAACTTCCCAATTTCAGTACTCAATATCCTGACTGATCAAGGCCAGTGTGCCAAAAGCCTTCCTCACTGCCTTGTCTACCTGTGACTCCACTTTCAGAGAACCATGCAAGTGAACTCCAAGGTCCCTCTCTTCCACTACACTCCTTGTGGCCCTACCATTCACCATGAAGCTCCTACCTTAAAAGTTGACTTTCTAAAATGAAATACCTCACACTTATCTGTATTAAACTCCTTTTGCCATTTTTGGTCCACTTCTCCTGCTGCAATTTCTAATAACCTTCCTCACTGTCCACGAAACCTCCTATTAGTGTCATCCCACAAACTTACTAATCATGCCTTGTACATTCTCATCCAAACCATCAATATTGATAACAAACAGGAATGGACCTAGCACTGACCCCTGAGGCACATCACCAGTCACAGGCCTCCAGTCAGACAAGCATCCTTCCACTATTACCTTCTGCTTCCTACCATCAAGCCAATTGTGGATCCAATTTGCCAGCTCTCCCTGGATTCCATGTGATCTAAATTTCCACAGCAGCCTACCATGTGGAACCTTAACAAAGGCCTTACTGAAATCCATATAGACTTGTACTATATCTATCTATTGTGCTGCCCTCATCAACCTTCCTGGTCACTTCGAAGATGTTTCTTCATAGCTACACCACCTGGATTGCAGTAATTCAAGAAGATAATTCATTGTGACCTATTTATTGCTTAGGAAATTGCAATAATTACTGGCCTAGCCAGTGACGCCCACATCCCATACTTGTGAATCAGCAAGGACAGCCTCTTAGAATGAGAGTTATGAGTAAAAGCCTTTCACTGAGGTGATCTGGCAGTTAGGCAATGAAGACATTCTAGGCTGTCAGTTTCATTGATGAACGAGTCTCCTCTATAGAACATAGAACATAGAACATAGAACATAGAACATAGAACAGTACAGCACAGAACAGGCCCTTCAGCCCACAATGTTGTGCCGACCATTGATCCTCATGGATGCACCCTCAAATTTCTGTGACCATATGCATGTCCAGCAGTCTCTTAAATGACCCCAATGACCTTGCTTCCACAACTGCTGCTGGCAACGCATTCCATGCTCTCACAACTCTCTGCGTAAAGAACCTGCCTCTGACATCCCCTCTATACTTTCCACCAACCAGCTTAAAACTATGACCCCTCGTGCTAGCCATTTCTGCCCTGGGAAATAGTCTCTGGCTATCGACTCTATCTATGCCTCTCATTATCTTGTATACCTCAATTAGGTCCCCTCTCCTCCTCCTTTTCTCCAATGAAAAGAGACCGAGCTCAGTCAACCTCTCTTCATAAGATAAGCCCTCCAGTCCAGGCAGCATCCTGGTAAACCTCCTCTGAACCCTCTCCAAAGCATCCACATCTTTCCTATAATAGGGCGCCCAGAACTGGACGCAGTATTCCAAGTGCGGTCTAACCAAAGTTTTATAGAGCTGCAACAAGATCTCACGACTCTTAAACTCAATCCCCCTGTTAATGAAAGCCAAAACACCATATGCTTTCTTAACAACCCTGTCCACTTGGGTGGCCATTTTAAGGGATCTATGTATCTGCACACCAAGATCCCTCTGTTCCTCCACACTGCCAAGAATCCTATCCTTAATCCTGTACTCAGCTTTCAAATTCGACCTTCCAAAATGCATCACCTCGCATTTATCCAGGTTGAACTCCATCTGCCACCTCTCAGCCCATCTCTGCATCCTGTCAATGTCCCGCTGCAGCCTACAACAGCCCTCTACACTGTCAACGACACCTCCGACCTTTGTGTCGTCTGCAAACTTGCTGACCCATCCTTCAATTCCCTCGTCCAAGTCATTAATAAAAATTACAAACAGTCATTAATAAAAATTACAAACAGGATGCTCTAGTTGATCCTAGTTCACGCAGATCCAGAAGTGCTAGTTGTGACAGTTGAATTCAAGGTTAAAGACGCAACTGATTGTCAATTTAAACAACTGATCTGACAGCATTACAGATGTTTTCCAGCTGCTTCTAAATGTGGGCAGGTTTGTTCTGGGTTTCCGTCCGACAGGCACCTGACAGAGCCGTTGCTTCTTCTCTCCCTGCTCGGCCCTGAAAACACGACCCTTTGCCAGTTCAACTCCTGCTCACTCTCTTGGAAGAAAAGACTGGTGAAGGATCTTGAGCTATGGACAGTGTTTTTGGTGAGCTTCTCCTCAGAATTTTCTGGGTATATCATGAGACTGATCATTTGATTGTATTAATTGATATAGTCCAATTTAAACATTAAAAACTTTTGTAGATGCTGGGTTGTCACCGAGTTGGGAGTTTGAATAGCAGATGTTTTGTCCCCTTTCTAGGTGACATCCTCAATGCTCTGGAGCCTCTTGTGAAGTGCTGCTGTCTTGTGTCAATTTGAATTTACATGGTCTGGTTTTTGCTGCTTCCAGTATATGCCGGCTCCAATTGTGCGTTGCAATGATCCATATATCAAGTCTAATTCAAATGTGTTTGTTGGTGGAGTCTGTGGATGAATGCCAAGCCTCCAAGAATTCCCTAGCTGTCCTTTGTTTGGCTTGTCCTATGATAGTAGTGTTGTCTCAGTTGAAAAATGTGGTTTTTCTCGTCCGTGTGTATTGAAACCATGGACATCTGGTCGTGTGATAATGGGAACTGCAGATGCTGGAGAATCCGAGACAACAAAATGTGAGGCTGGATGAACACAGCAGGCCCAGCAGCATCCCAGGAGCACAAAAGCTGACCTTTCGGGCCTAGACTCTTCATCAAAGAGGGGGTATTTATTCCAGAACCCTCACCCCATCCCCCTCTCTGATGAAGGGTCTAGGCCCGAGACGTCAGCTTTTGTGCTCCTGAGATGCTGCTGGGCCTACTGTGTTCATCCAGCCTCACATTTCATTATCTCGACATCTGGTCATGTTGTTTAGTTGCTGGCTGGTGTTTGTGGATGCAAGTTGCTTGTTGTCTGCCTGTTTGTCCCATGTAGTATTTTGTGCCATCCCCACATGGTATCTCAGAGACCACATTTGTCCTGTCCATGGCTTCTATTGGGTCTTTAACCCTGGTCAGTTGCTGTCTTAGCACGCAAACTGGAAATCACACGACCACAATTCCTGGTGGTCTGACTAGTCTGGCTGTCAGTTCAGAAGTGTTTTTTTGACATATGGTAGGGTGGTTATTGTTTTGGTTCTGGTGTGTCCTGATTGTGTTGTCTGGTGCCAAGGTACCTGTGGATGAAACTGCGGGGGTATCCATTCCTGGTAAAGACCTTTGTAGAGGTGATCTTCTTCCTTCTGCAGATCGGGTGTGCTGCAGTGTGCGCAGCCCCTTTCAACAGGGTCCTAACGCTGTTGTGCGAGTTGGGGAGGTTACTGACATAGTTTAAGGCCTGGTTAGTACGTGTGGATTTCCTGTGTACTTGTGTCGTGAAGTTACCGTTCTCGTTTCTTTCCACCATCTTGTCCAAAAGTGGGAGTGTTGTTGTTGTCGTTTTCTCTTCTCTGGGATCACATTTACAAGAAAAGTATGGTGTTGATGAGTCACTAGATATTCTCAATATCTGTTCTGTTTGTAATTACAAAATTCTTGGAGGCTTGGTATTTATCCACAGACTCCATCAACAAACACATTGAATTTGACCCAACATACCAACCATTACAAAAATCACAATAGAACTGGCACCTACCCAAAGCAGCACAAACCAGACCATATAAATTCAAACTGGCATAGGACAACAGCACTTCCCAGGAGGCTCCGCAGCACTGAGGATGTCACCCAGTACGGGGACGAAACGTTTGCTATCAAACCTCTCAGCTCAGCGAACACAACATCTACAACCAGCACCCGAGCTACAAATCTTCATTCAAACCATTAAACGCTTTGTTCTGTGTGTCAAGTTTTTAACCACCTCAGTATCAGAAACATGAAGCATGTGAAACTATTTTCTTTGAGTCTGTGTACTGTTATCAGATATAGGTAATCACCTCCGACATTGAGTTCCACAACTTTTTATGCAAAAATCAACCATTTACTGTTGATTAAACTATCCACTGCATCAACCTATAAAGTTATATATAGATAGCCAAGGTTTCAAAAATTAACTGAAGCTTTGTTGAACAATAACGTAATTAATTCTTAGGGTGTATTCCCGAAAATAACTGGTATGAAATCACATTCTTAACATTACATAACAGCTGAATGATTAGTTCTAGATATCTGTGGATATTTTTAGAGTGGTATGTTAAAGGGCACAAAGACTCGGGATTCTTTGTGCTTGAATAATATCAATTTAGCTTCGAAGAACCAAATATAATTCACATCGACATTTACAATCAAAGCAAACTATAAAGCTGTGGCTCATTGCTGTCGCAATTTTAATAAAGCAATCACAGCGCCTTTAGCACATTTTGAATATGAACTCTACCTTCCTGCTGAGAACGTAAGCTGTTGCCACATCTACTATCTCCCCAGGAGCCTGTCTGCGGGATTCCTGGAGGGCATCAGATGGAGATTCATCTCAGAGGGCACCAGCTGGTAGTGGAATGAATGAATACCTGAGCAAGGTCTCTTAATATTATACAGATTAGCTGTCTCTCACAGATACATTGCAGCCTGAAAGTAATTGCTTTAACTGTTAAAGCCTACTTTACAATTTAAGAGATGCTCTTTCTGAGCTTCACCAGAAACGTCAAAAGACCCAGAATTGACCCAGAGGCTTAATGGCATCTCCGACTGTCCCAATGGAATTATCTATTTCCTCGTCTCACTACCTACCCGCTCTTCTACAGCTGGTATCCTCCCATTAATCACTTTGTTATTAGTTTCTTCAGGGCTCTACTTGTTATGGTGAAGCAGATTACTGATCCAGTACTGCATATTTGAGTTCAGAGGTCAGGGTCAAGTGTTTGTTGCTACTGTGATAGCTGTTCACATGTTATCTCCTAAATAATACGTGCCCTGTAATCCTCACTGTTAGCACTTGCAGATGTGCAAGACAACGAGATTCAAATTTTCAGTCGATCTTTCATAGTTTCATGTATTCATGCCAAGAGATGGATTTGGAGAGCCTCTAGATATTTTCTCACTTTGCTTTCATTATCTAACAGCTTCTAGTGAAAACACAGTTTCTGTATTTTTAGAAGTGATCGAGAAATATACACTAATTTTCCAATGGTTGTTTCTTTTTTTAAGTGAATGGTTGGGATTCCTCCTCATTCTATTCTTTGTACATAATAGCAATACATCAGATGTTGACTAAGAAATGAAGCAAAGGTTGATTTCTTTTTATGCACTGATAGATGTTACTCCTGGAATTAAAAACAGAGGAACTACGCAGAGCAGAGGAAAATCACCCATACAGCGTATTCAAAAAGAATGGGTACCCTATGAACACAGTCCGTCGATTCCTCAGCAACAAACCCAAACAGACAGACAAAACGGGCTCAGAAACCATAACCATTCTCCCCTACATCAAAGACATTTCTGAAATGACTGCCAGGCTACTCAGACCCCTTGGCATCAGGGTAGCCCACAAACCCACCAACACACTAAAACAGCAGCTAATGAACTTAAAAGACCCTATACAGACAACAAATAAAACAAACGTCATCTACAAAATACCTTGCAAGAACTGAGACAAACACTACATTGGACAAACAGACAGAAAGCTAGCCACCAGGATACATGAACATCAACTAGCCACAAAACGACATGACCCACTATCACTCGTATCCTTACAGACAGATAAGGAAGGACACCACTTTGATTGGGACAACACATCCATCCTAGAACAAGCCAAACAGAGACATGCACGAGAATTCCTAGAAGCATGGCATTCCAACCGGAACTCCATCAACAAACACATTGATTTGGAGCCAATCTACCATCCCCTGACAAAAGAACTGGAAATGACATCACCAACGCAGGAAATGACATCACTGACCCAAGGAAACCTAACCAGATAAATAGAAAGCGGGACATAACACCAGCACTTTGTCGGAGGCTCACTGATGATGTTACCTAGAATGGTGACAAAACGTCTAAAAACGAACCTTCCAGCTCAGTGAGCAAACTCACATCCAGAACCTCAACCTGAGCTACAAATCTTCCTAAAACTCACTAACTCCTAGAATCGCAGAAAGTTGCCCTGATTATTATACCTCCCTGGACTGAAATTGATGAATTGTTCATTACGAACCAAAAGTCAACACAGTCTTGCCAGGCCATAGGATTGCTTTCTTGTTAAAGAGGGAGAGAGGTGCTGTCCTATTTCCTTCAGTATCTCTGCCATTTGGCTAGCTTCTAGTTCTCAAAGTTCAGCAAGGTCTTTACCTTCAACACTGGGGTTCTTTGACTGTGGCCGGTACAGCACACTAACACCAGGCTGAACGTTCAGTCCAACCAGAACACTCCTGTCGAGTTGAAGGCAACCCTTTAACTTGTGTATTCACAAGACCAGAAGAGGACCATAAGTGGGTCATTCAGCCCATCAAACCTGCTCCACCATTCAATGACACTATGGCTGATCTTATAATCTTCAACTCCGCTTTCTTGCCTTTTCCCGATAACATTCGATTCCCTTGCCGTTTCAGACTTCATCTCCCTCAGCCTTGAATGATTTAGCCTCTTTAGCCCTCTGCAGTAAAAAAACAAACACTCTACAGATTCATTACCTCAGGAGAAATTCTCCTTCTTTATCCTAAATTTCTTATTTTGAAATTACGTCTTTAGTCCTAGACTCTCAAACAAGGTGGGGGTGGGGCGGTGGGGGACCCTTTTCATAGAATTCCTCTGGTGTAGAAACAGACCATTTGGCCCAACAAGTCCACACTGGTCCTCCAAAGATCATGCCATCCAGGCTCAACTACATCCCCACACTCCCCATCCCTGCATTTCCCATTGCTAATGCACCCAATCTGCACATTCTCGAATACTATGGGGAAATTTAGCATGGCCGATCCATTTAACTTGCACATGTTTGGACAGTGGAAGGAAACTGGATCACCCAGCCAAAACACAGAGACTCGGGGAGAATGAGCAAACTCCACACGGACAGTTACCCGAGACTGGAATCAAACCCGGGTCCCTGATGCCGTGGGGCAACAGTGCTAATCACCGAGCCACCGTGCCGCCTTCATTTTCTGCGTCTATCCCGTCAAGACCCCTACAAAGTTTGTGCATTTCAGTAAGTTGTCTCATATTCTTCTAGATTCCAATGATTACAGGCCCAATCTATTTAATCTTTCCTCATCAGACATTGCCTGCGTACCTGGGATCAGCTTGTGCACCTTTGTCAGACTGCCATCAATGTCAACATGTTTCACTTGACAAAAGGGACTATGCTGCAAAAGCTTGTGTCTTCACATAAACCTGTTGGACCATAACCCGGTGCCGTGTGATTTCTGACCTTGTCCAATGCCAGTATATCATTCCTTAGAAAAGGGGTCCAAAACAGTTCAAAACATTCCAGCTGTCATCTGACTAGTGCCTTACATAGATTTAGTAAAACCTCCCTAATTTTACACAGTAAACTCACTTATCCCGAATGTATGGTGAAGGGATTGCCCGTTATGTGAATCTGCCAGGTGCATGAGAAATACTCTTACAGAAACCCGAAACAGTACAATTCAGTATCCTTTAAATTAAAGAAAAGTCTTAAATCTAAATGCCAAAACTGCAGTGTAATTGAAGCATTCTGCAAAAGGAAGAACTACAAATTTATCTGCAGTTTGAGATATAATCCAAAGGCGATGGCTTGCTGTAGAGCTGTACTCTGGCAGGCTCTCATTATCTTTGTAGCCACAAAACAGCACCTGTTCCCCACACCACCCCCCGCCCACCCAATTCCACCTTTAGTTCTGCTGTTTGGTGCTGTCCCTGCGTCTATGTGGCACATGCCATGGGTTTCTTTTCCCAGACAGCTACTTACATTAATCTGCAGTAGGCCTCTTGTCAAAAAGAGAGTCTGGAATTGCGAATTAAATGTCTCCATGGTAACTCAAGAGTTCTGAACCATTGTCATAACATCTCATGTTCTGTCACATTGTACTTCACTTGCCCGTTGTTAATCACTCACTTAACCCAAGTATATCTCTTTGCAGGCTCTATGTTCTCCTCATTACTTGACTTCCTACTTATGTGTGTCATCAGCAAATTAGTCTACATTGCTATCAATCCTGTTCATCCGAGTCATTGATATGGATTGTAAGTAGTTGGAGACCCTAGAGGGGATAGGTCTGCGTGAGATATATCAAGGGGCGGTGTGGACTTGTTGGGCCGAAGGGCCTGTTTCCACACTGTAGGGAATCTAATCTAATCTAATCTCTAACATTAGTTATCTTGCCAACCAGAACATTACTTGTATATCCTGGCTCTCTACTTCCTGTTAGTCAATCGATCTTCTAATTCGTCACTACCAGATCAGAAAACACGCAACACCAGGGTGTGGGCCAATGGGTTTATTTGAAAACACAAGCTTTTCGAGTCTAAACTTGTGGCTTTCCAATTGCACGCACCTTTCCAGAACCTAGATAATTTTTCATGTTAGTAACCAGTGGATCCACTATTTTCTTAGCCATTTCCTTGCTGACTCTAGAATGCTGGCATCAGGCCAAAAAGAGGCTTTTCAGCCTTTTATTCCATCAGTTTTTTTCATACTTCTATATGTAAAAAAATTGATTATTTTAATTTCCTAAATTTTGCCTCATGTTAATTTGAAATTGTTTTTGAGTATTTTCTGTGCCTTCTAATCTGACAATACATACAAAATTCCCTGGTCTCACCCCTTCAGATACCAATGCTTATTTTAGCAATGTGAGTCATGGTGCTTTTCAGAATATTAAGGGATTTTTGTGGGGGATTAGTGAGCATAACAATGAGGCCACCTGGTAGAAAAGTGGGTCCCCTTCTCTCCCTGGAAAAGTACAACTTTCTGAGAAACATCAATATGTCCCATTTCAGACTTCCATGCTGACATTCCTAAGTTGATAAGCTTGTGCCAAATACCATCCTATCGGTACAAATGTCTACTAAATGCTAACAGGTAGCTCCCAGCAGGAGATAAACAAAAAAATGGTTCCAAGCTAAAGGGATGGACAGGGGGAAGTGATACCTCAGGTATCTGTCCTGTAGTTATTTGTCGGAACTGTTCAAACTAGCATAGAGCTAACAAGGTGTAGAGCTGTATGAACACAGCAGGCCAAGCAGCATCAGAGGAACAGGAAAGCTGACGTTTTGGATCTGGACCCTTCAGAAATTGGGGAGGCGAAGGGGTCTCTGAAATAGAGGCACGGGGGGAGGCAATGATGGAAGATGAATAAAGGAGCAGATCAGTAGAGAGGAGACAGACAGGTCAAGGAGGCGGGGATGGAGCGAGTAAAGGTGAGTGTACGTAGGGAGTTGGGATTGGGGTTGGTCAGTCGAGGGAGGACGGACAGATCAAGGGGACAGAGATGAGGCTGGTAGGTAGGAGATGGGGGTTGGTTAGTGAGGTGGGAGGAATGGATGGGTGGAGAAAAGATGTTCAGGTTAAGGAGGCAGGGACAAGCCGTGCTGGTTTTAGGAGGTGGTCAGGGGTGGAGAGATTTTGAAGCTTGTGAAGTCCACATTGAGACCATTGGGTTGCAGGGTTCCCAAGCAAAACATGAGGTGCTGTTTCTGCAACCTTCAGGTGGCATTTTTGTGGCACTGGAAGTGGCCCAGGATAGACATGAGGTCCAAGGAGTGGGAGGGGGCAAGCTGAAGTGGTTCACGATTGGGAGGTGCAGTCATTTGTCATGAACCTAGCGTAGGTGTTCCACGAAATGGTCTCCAAGCCTCCGCTTGTTTTCCCCAATGTAGAGGAGGCCACCACTTGGTTTGTCTGTCTTTGGGAAACAACCCAGAAATAAAAACAGGTATATTAACGGGTACTTAGAGACAGGGAACAGGGCTCATCAAGCAGCTTCTTGATCCCCAGATCGAGTGAGGCAGCAGACGAGCTCCCAGCCAGTTCAGTTCTTGAGCCAAAGGCAAGCTACAGAGGTCAACACACTCTGCACTATCTGTCCACTTGTCCTCTAGGATCAATAAACCACTCTTATTTGTCAATATATGATGCACTTTCCTTACCTATTTAGCTTATGAATTATTTATTTCTAAATTTAATAAGCGACCTTAAATAAGAAGAATCACAAGTTTTCTTAGTTGCCTATTTTGGATTAGCTGATGCTCCTTACTCTTAAAATTTGTGGCTGCCGTCCCCTATTCATATAAATTTGGAAGTTTTCATTGTCTTTATATTCCTTGCAAGCACTCAAATTTCTTCCTCTTACAAGGCATCCATTGTTAGCTGTAAAACATTCCCAGGCTGATGTGAACTAAATTAGAACTCTCCACAAAACCATTATTAAACCAACAGATTTCATTTCTTCACAGCAAAAGGTAAATATTCCTTATTTTCAAGGAATAGAATTACATGGAGGATAGGAAGTTCATTTGCCAACTGAAGGAAACACTTGTTCTATCAGAATCTGCACCATTTTTCACCACGAGCAGATATTCTGTGCAGACTTCTGTCATTATTCATCAGCAACTAATGGCTGTAGCTGATAGGGATGGCCGGTGTCAATGGAGATTAAACATGATTCTACATCATTAAAGTGGCAGGATTGATGAGGCAGCAGTACAGCAGTGCGCAAACACAACACGAATGACCTTATCTGCAAGTTTTCTTTTTAATTGGAGAACTTGTGGCCCCAGTATTTCCGGAAAAAAAACTGCAAAAATCCCAACAGAATTGCTGTAGAAGCCACCAATTTTGTATTTGTCTTTAGTTTCACAAAAATAATAAAGATGAGCTTAGAAGAGACAAGTTCTATTGTGGACAAGATTACAAGCAGTGTTCTGGTGTACAGAACATATAGGTTCATGCCAGGAGGAGGAGGAGGAGGAGAAACAGCTTTTGTAAAGAATAAATTACATTAAAGCGTAATTAAGAATCGGTTGCTTCAAAAATCAGACAAGTTACTTGCAGAAACAATTTGGCCATTACTTTTACAAAAGTATTTTTAATACAGGCACTTATCTGTGTAGACTTTTTAGTCAGCTTCTCTTGAAAAATAAGAGATACTGAGTAAGTGAGAACATGTTTGCAGTATATCTGTTCTTGGTCAGGCTATGATCACTTGGGCTAACTAAAAAATTAAAACTTTACCTTTTATCTCTCTTTTCAAGACTAGAACAGATAATATCTTCAGTGCTAATTAAAACCGATTAAGCCATTTTCTACTGCATATCCTGTTGCAAACAAGAAAGAACATATATAGTGACTTTGACCTCCGGATATTCTGAATTACCGCAGATTCAATGCGGGGAAACAGTCAGCAATGTGCACACTGTGATGCATAAAGGTGCATGAGTATAATTTTAGATTTGGATTTCAAAACAGAGACAGATGGAATTAGGTCAGTTCTGTGAAAGCTTTTTTTTCTTTTTAACGGTGGTCAGAAAATTAAGTTGAAACAGTGACTTAAATACAGCAATTCTAAGAAAGCATGTGACTGCAGTTGAGTGTCTAGAGGGAACTCTGTAGATAAATCAGTTATAACATTATGTTATGACAGGTAGCACGAAGTTCAAAGTTTTACTTCAAAATAACTCAGCAATCAGATGAAAAAAAACCGTTCTTCTTTCCCTAGCAAGGGAAACCATTTTTCTATCCCCCCCACTCACCCCCAGTCTAAGTCAGTGCTACTCTTTCCCAATCTCCAGTGTTGCCTAACATCTTCTCACTGTTTAATTCAAAAACCATCACATACAGGGAAGCCTTCAAACAGTTTAAAACTTTATTGTTCATTTCTGTCACAGCTCAATAAACATGAAACAACTAACTGGAAGCCTCTCAGAACAGATGCCTTTTAAGCATCAACAATTTTACAGTCAATGCGTGATCACAGCTCACAGACACTGGAACTAGGTGCCGATTATTTCCTGTCTGGCGTGTTATGCTAATGTTGCTACACAATTACCATGCAGACGGTTGTGTTCCTCCTACTCACTCTCCTGATTTCCCTCCTCGGAAGACTGCTGCTGCCTGCCCTTCTATTTCATCAGCATCTACTATAGACACACATGGAAACAGACCCTAGAGACCAGCAGCACCAGAGGAGCAGGAAAGTTGATGTTTCAAAACGTCAGCTTTCCTGCTCCTCTGATCCTGCCTGGCCTGCCATGTTCCTCCAGCTCCATACTGTTATCTCTCACTCCGGCATTGGCAGTGCCTGCTAGCTCATGGAAACAGACCCTTCAGTCCAACTCTTCTGTATTAACCAGACATCCCAATCTCACCTAGTCCCACTTTTCAGCATTCGGCCCATATCCCTCACTATTCATTTACCCATCACTTCCTCTGGCAGCTCATTCTGTACACGCGCCACCCTCTGTGTGAAAAAGTTATCCCTCAGGTCCTTTTTAATTTCCTTTCCTCTCACCTTAAACCCATCTATCACAGCCCCTTCTTTGCCTAGTCTAGATGCACAGAGGACAGCATGATAGGGCTCTGCAGCATACTCTGTCTGCAGCACTCTGCAAAGACCTCTCTCCCTTTCTGACCAATCTAATCACTCAAACCCCACCTTTAGGAGTCTTAGGATCTGTTCCACCACTGGGCTGCACTATACCTATACTCAACCTCACTCAGGGGATTCTCAACTGACTCATCAGCCACGGTTGCAGAGGACGGCCCTGATCTCCCAGGGACCATCCTTGTTAGGCAACTAGCACTTGAAATGAAGCAAGAACAACAGATCTCAAAAGATTTAGGCAGCTCCCAGGATATCTGATACAGAGTTCCAAGGGGAGATACTGTTGATCACAGTTGACTTGTACATTGGACTTTTCTGATGATGAGTACAGCTACATTAAGATATGGTGCTTTTAATGCTTTCTGCATACAGTCTATCGCATTATGCACCTGGGGAAAGCCAACTCCTGCTGCACTGGCCCCATCACAGGGAAGTGAGATGAAGAGGCGTAACCTGGCACAAACCACATCAGGAACAGTCATAATGCAGTGTGCATCAAGGATTGAGAGCCCCCTCACAGGTCCCCAGTGGCTTCTTGAAAAGGGGCCTGTTGTAGAGATGTTTAACACAGCTGTTATCTTGATGGTCACCCGGTCCATGTTGCAGGTTTCAATCCAGCAGCTGACATGGTTCTGTGACAGCGTCCTGGAACAGCCTAACCCTGCAGTGACTCTGCACCTTGATCATCTGGGAGGAAATGACACAGAGGACGAATGACACTGGGTCTCCTGCCCCTTCTCCACCTCCTGAAGGCACACAGTCAGCAGTGACGTCTCCATGAGGACATCGTTCGGTACCTCCTAGACGTTGCTGCTGATCTTGAGCCTGCTGGCACATCCCTAATCCTAACCCTATCGCCCCCTATTTCCCTGCACCTTCATTGTGCTGCAGCAAACAAAGCAATAACCCTGATGTGGCAATAATTTTGAGACAGGAGCACACAAAGCAGAATATCTCCTTAGTAATATGAGCAGACAGCATTGGCATCACTCGAACAATAGTTGAACATACTGTTCCATGCAGGAAGGTTATGGAACGTCTCTACATGGAAATTTAGTGTAGGATCTCGCATGAATACAAAAGGCAACGCTGATCAAGCTTGCCCCAGTGAGTCACAGGATCGACTTGATAATCAAGGGACCCTCTCAAACTTCTGTTTCCCTGTCTTCCTGGCATTCCTCAGCCAGCTCATCAGTATTAATTCTTTACACGTTTCCACAAATCATTAGCTCTCAACATTACCTCAGATCCTGTCTCTTACAGATGTCAAAGTCACCACCAAACTGCACAAGCCCCCTTTAGGCCCATGGTGGTGAATCCATCGATCACCCCTACTCCTGCATCCTCCAATTCACTATCTTCTTTCTCCTCTGCTCCTTGTATTCAAATTACCCTCCTTCACAGCTCTTGGCCCCTCTATATCCCAGTTTGCTGACTAAGTTCCCCTGCTTCCCTAGCACAGCAGTGGTTCCCTATAAACCCCTATTCTTGACTTTCATCGAGCTGGCCCCCCACCCCCAACCCCCATATCAAAGACTGACTGGCAAATCCCCCTAACTGATTTGGACAGGCAGCTCTGACTGACAATTAAACATCTGAAGGAGGGCTAAGGCTCCGAAAGCTTCTGATTTCAAATAAATCTGTTTGACTATAATCGTGTGACTTCTGACTTTGTCCAGCCCAGGCCAACACCAGCACCTCCACATCAGTGCCCTCCCTGCAGCTCTCCAACTAACTTACCACCAGTCTCCTGCCCTGCCTGCACTGGACCTGCAGGACTGACTGTAGCTCACTGCCTGGACTGTATTAATACAGACCATTAGCAACCTACGTAGTCAAGTGATCATATTCAAGGCTCTAGGCTGAGATTAAATGGTGCAAATGACCTACTGAACTGGGACACCCTGACTGATGGTAACATATCTCAACTAGACTGAGGACTACTGCCCTTGTACGTTGAGGTACGGCCAACTGTTTGGAGCACATGCATCAACTTTGCTGTGAGGCAGGTGATGGACTAGTGGTACTATCACTGGACTATTAAACCAGAAGCTGTTCCAGGGACCTGGGTCCGAGTCCCGCCATGGCAGATGGTGGAATTTGAATTCAATAAATATCAGGAATTAAAGAATCTAATGATGACTGTGAATCCATTGTCGATTGTCAGAAAGACCCATCAGGTTCACTAATGTCATTTTGGGAGGACAACTGCCATCCTTACCTGGTTTGGCCTACATGTGACTCCAGTCCCACAGCAATGTGGCTGACTCTTAAATGCCCTTGGGGGGGGGGGGCAATTAGGGATGGGCAATAAATGCTGCCTGGCCAGCGGCGCCCTCATCCCGTGAATGAATTTTAAAAAAATGTATGTTACTGGTGCGTGTTGTAGGTTTTAATACTGACTTAGTACGGTCCCATAAAGTAATAGGTCCACCCCCGGGACTGATGATTGCTCACAATCACAGCAAGCAGCCTGCCTTAGCGTCTGCCTTGACCAACAAGGCTATGCAACTGTTTTTTTTTAAATTCATTCATGGGATGAGGGCGTCACAGATAAGTGGGCAATAAATGCCAACCTCTACTTGCCCAGAGGGCAGTCAAGAGTCAACCATGTGGATCCGGAGCCATGGGTCAGCCAGACCAGGTCAAAATAGCAGTTTCCACCATAAAAAAAACATATCAGTGAACCAGATGGGCTTTTCTAACAATCAACAATGGATTCACGGGCATCAGCAGATTCTGTATTTTTAAAAATTAAATTCTAATTCTATTTTTTAAAAATTAAATTCAAATCCCACCGGCTGTCACGGCCGAAGGTTACCCGAGTTTCTGGATTGACAGTCCAGCAATAAGACCATTAGGATATTGTCTTCAAGCAAGATAGGGCAGGGATGTTGAGAGTATTTATGAGTGTATGAAGTGGATGAGTTCTGAGAGAGAGTTGGCAGTCCTGAGGGGCACCCCGGTCAAATTCACAAGACAATCCCTGCACACAAAGTATCGTGGCCACAGTATTCCAATGTCACTGCGCAGTGAAGTGCAGCACTGGAATGGAGAGCCAATTCACGAGTGGATTTGGCACGTGCAGTGGGGATGATGCAGTGAGGCAAGTACACGCTTGAAGGTGGCTGTGTGATGTCACTGCCTTCAGACATTGGTGACTGGTGTCTGATGGAAACATCAGATTTTATTGTAGTTCAAAACTCATTTGCTAGGACAGAACTTCAGGGGTAAATATCAGCTGGAGAATGAGCAGATCACTCATGCAAAACCCTCAACAAAACAACTAACAGCCACTTGTTCGTTCATTTCATTTCTTACAGCAATGCACTAGCCAATGGGATCTACCAGTCTGGTTTAAAATCTAAGCAAAGTCTAGCTGGTATAACAAGGTGTAGAGCTGGATGAACACAGCAAGCCAGGCAGCACCAGAGGAGCAGGGAGGCTGACATTTTGGGCCTAGACCTTTCTTCAGAAGGTGCTACTTGGCCTGCTGTGTTCATCCAGCTCTCCACCTGGTTATTGCAGATTCTCCAGCATCCGCAGTTCCTACTATCTCTGAAAATCTGTTAACTGCCAATTATTAATGGCTGCCTTCTCCAAGATGCCAGTCAATTAACGCTCTCTTCTCAGTATAAATATTGGTTTCTCTCTTTAGTGGTTATCTTCCAAATTTTCCTGATGCGTGCAAGATGAAAAGCTTCAATAAACTGAAGAAGGATCCTGACCCGAAATGTCAGCTTTCCTGCTCCTCTGATGCTGCCTGACCTGCTGTGTTGCTCCAGCTCTGCACTTTGTTTTCTCTTTCAAGGAAATGAGTTGCTTCTTACAGCCATACGCATAATTTAAAGAGCACACGCTGTTATTCTACACGTGGAAGTCAATTGATTTTGAACAATATAACAAATCGAAAGTGACAAGCACAAAATGTTGTTCTTCCAATTAACTGCAATCCCTACATCTGGGAATAATGTGACTCTTGAAGAGCCCACTTGACAATGTGCTTGGGAACAAACAGTAGCTGTTCTGCTTTCGTCCAAATCTACACTCTTTTCGGGAGTGCATTTGTGCAGGTGCAACATTTTTGACAAACAGGAACATCAAGCAGTTTTAAATCAGAGACAGCAGGGCCTATATATAGAGTGAAGGTCTATCCATCCTTGCATTATCACGTCTGAACACGTCAGACAAATGGCATAGAGAAAGGAAAAGTAGAATCTGTCTTGAAAATGGCTACTATGAAAACATGTTAGAGTTACTGCATTAATAATAAGCTGACCTAATTTATTCCGCTAAAATAGCTGCAAGAATATCCAGCTATAAAGCCATTGTACTTAGGTTACATCACAGTGCTTCAAATAATCCAGTTTAAATGTTCATTGTGCTAAAGTTGAAGAACTATTATGGCTGAAACAACAAGCTTTGAGTTCAACGGGATCCTAGTATTATAACGATAGCAGAATCTCACTATCTTGAAAAAAAAATCTGCTGGTTACACAGTTCCTGTCATATTTAGTTTTCAGATACCGACCATTAGCAGCTTGTGGCTGTCTAGTTTATCACACCCAACTGAAGCTTAACAAGAAGCCTTTGAACAAGATGTAGTTTATTGTATGTCAGCAATCCAATACAAGTTAAAATTAGTAAGATAAACATTATCACTGATCTTACAGGGCACTTATGATGTAGCCCTTCACTCTGAAAACCTAAGCAAGCTCCCAAGACACGATGAGGACAGAATGGATAGAGCACAGGGCTCAGTGGTTAGCAGTTAGGACCTGGGTTTAATTCCAGCCTGGTGGCACCGGAAATTCTCTGTTTCTGCGTAGGCTTCTGCCAGGTGCTCCGGTTCCCTCCCACAGTCCAGATGTGGGGGTCAGGTGGATTAGACATACTAAATTGCCCCATAGTGTCCAGGGATGTGCAGATTAGGTCAATTAGCCATGGTAAACTATGGAGATGGGTGCGGGCTGTGTATGGAAGATATGCTGTTTGCAGGGTCGGTGTGGACTAGAGGGGCCAAATGGCCTCCTTCTATAGTCTCCAATATTAAGCAATGGTCTGACAGGGTTAATGTAATATCACACATCAAAATTTTTCCTTTACTGTTAGCAATTACACTTTGAGGTATTTACTTGGATTTACCACTGAGACACTCTTCCCAAACTTTTACCCCAGGATCTAGCTTTACAAATTCAGAGGGACACGGACGGTCAGAGGGACACGGACGGATGGTCAGAGGGTCAGACAGACAGACAGACAGACAACCTGGAGGTTTCATAAATTTCCAAAATACGTTCCTGGAACTTGAAAGCAGCATTCCCTCTAATCTTCTTCTCCCCTACACAAAACCTAGAGGTCCATGTACAATAATGAATTTTGAAACTGTAAATCAAAGCTGTGATCCGTAATATAACAATCATTATGCGTGAATTGTCAGGGCAGCTGTGCATGTGTGCATGCTTAGGAGGAATGCTGCTTGGAAGACAGGTAGGTTTTTGGCTTGAGAACTGCTAACCCAGGTCCTGTTTTTGACCCTACCTGAGTTGTAAAGTCTTCCTCCAAGGAGGACCTTTGTATCTTGGAAGTCATTTGTTGAGGATTCTGTTCCTGCTAAGCCAGGTAGTCAGTCTAGTACTTTATATGGAAAACCTTTAATCTCTTGAATTTCTTTCACACAGGAACTTTCCCTTGGAGAAAGAGATAAGTGCTCCAGGGCAACATCTGGGGAGCTTTAATCTCCTGAATTCTCTTCGTGCAAAGATAGCGGTGCCAAATTATTATTTTTTTTAACATTGTTCTGAATCTCTGGACATCAGTTGCACCACTTCAATGTCGGCTTCCGTGATGTCGTATGCAGACCATCTTTGTAAGCAAACTTAATTTCTCAAACTCTTGGTAAAGAGGTAAAGTTTGTAAAATCAACTTCACATTGTAACTTAGGTCAAACATCATTTACCTTCTGCAGTTGTCTTACTACTAAACTCAATATTTTCACATCATCAATTGCACTACACAGTGCTGCAGCTGATTTAGTTCTGTCACTGGTATGATAAATCTTCCTCAGAAGACAATGAAGTATGAAATATTCCTCTTAAACCTCTGCTGTGTCATAGTCCAAAGTTTAAATAAATACCATTTTTAAAAAGGGAGGCTTCTTTGTTCCACAGTGCTGACACTGAATTTTAATATCTGCGGTCTGTCCTATTCTTTTAGATGGTCACACGGGTTTGAGAATTTTAATTATGGATGAAAAGTGAGAGGATTCCATTGTTCTTCTGTAATAAGGTCGTCCTTCTCTCAGGAATGGTCTGCAATTTTTCACACTTTCTGCTGCAGCACAATCTGATTAGATTTTTCCCCACAAAGTCAAATCTTCTTTTGACTGTAACAAATCTGACAAAGGCATATCAGTATTCAGCTTCTTAGGCCTTAAGATGTAGGAACAGAATTAGGTCATTCAGCCCATCAAATCAACTCCAGCATTCAATCAGAGTTGATATGTTTCTCAACACCATTCTCTTGCCTTCTCCCTGGATCACCTTACTAATCAAGAACTTACCTGTCTTAAACCCACTCAGTGACTTGGCCTCCACAGCCCTCTGTGGCAATGTGTCCCACAGATTCACCACCTTCTGGCGCAAGAAATTCCTCCTCATCTTAGTTCTAAAGGATCATCCTTCATTGAGACGATGCGTTCAGGTCCCAGTCATTCCTATTCATGAAAAATCTTCTCCATGGCTTATCCAAGCCTCTGTATTCTGTAAATTTCAAATCATATACAGCCTCAATTACAGACCCAGAATCCTCAACCACTCCTCATGTCACAAGCCATTCATCTCCAGGATCATTCTTGTAAACCTCCTCTAGACCCCCTCTAATGCCAGGATATCTTTCCTTCGATATGGGGTCCAAAACTGCTCACAAAATTCCAACTGTGATGTGACCACAGCCTCAGCAGTACATCCCTGCTCTTGTATCCTAGCCCTCTTGAAACAAACGCTCACATTATATTTGCCTTCCTAACTGCCAAATGAACATGCATGTTAAGGTTAAGAGAATGCTGAGCTAAAACTCCAAAATCCCTTTGCGCTTCAGATTTCTGAAGCCTTCCTCCATTTAGAAAATATAGTCTAAACCTCTATTGTGGTTTGGGTGTTTTTCTGCCACTAAGACAGCCTAAGCATGGCTGTTTCTTGAGCTAGATATGGTTATTGCATGTTAGCAATCAGATGCAGGATACATTAGCAAGGTTGGCATGGTTACTAAGACAACTAGGTGACTTGGGATACATGGATCTTCATGTTACAAGATCCTAGCTGTTCTACCTTAGTTAGCACTGCTGCCTCTCAGTACCAGGGACCCAGGTTCAATTCCCACCTTGGGCAATTGTCTGTATGGGGTTTGTACATTCTCCCTACATCTGCGTGAGTTTTGTCTCGGTCCAAAGGCATGCAGGTTAGGTGGATTGGCTATGCTAAAAATTGTCCAGTGTCCAGGGATATATAGGTTGGGTGGTTATGGGGATGGAGGGGGTGGGGCAGACTCATGGGCCATATGTCCTATTTCTGCAGTGTAGGGTTTCTAATTCTAATCCCAACCAAGCCACTTTGACATCATTAGATTGGGTGGAATTTACTGTAGTCTCTAAGATTAATACTTTCAGAGCCAATATGCTGCTGCTGTTGCCATTTGACTGCAAAAGTAGACATCAAAAATACTAAAAAAATTAATTAAAGAATTTACAAAAATGTGAGATATGTCAGCTCTGGTTATGTTATTGCAGTGAAGAGATTGTAGGTTGAAGTCCCATTCCAGTATGTAAACGGAAAAATCAGAATTAACATTTCAGTGCATTTCTGGGAGGGGTTCTGCAGTATCAGGTATGCTTTGACTTTTTTCTCCCCCTCTTGGGTAGACCTCAAAAACAGTCCCACAGCAATATTTTGAAGAGCAGAAAATTATCACTCTCATCCTGGGCAATAGTCATCTCCTATCATCCAGAAAACAGTTAGTCATTATCGAATTGCCATCTGCAGAAGCTTATGGTGCCCAAATTGACTGCTGTCTTTCTTACAATAGTGATCACACTCACTGAAAGTAATTTATTGCTTGTAAAATATTTTCGATCATCCCATGGTCATAAAAAGTGTTACATAAATAAAAGTCTCTCTTTCTTCCTACGTTCTAAGCATTGAGTTATGCCTTTGAAGTAGTTTCGTGTTTCAGACCCCCTTCCTTCAGATTTGCAAGGTGTCTGTGCATGATATCTGACCCGAATTTTTGTTTGGAATGCAAATGCTTCTTATTATTTTAATTAAGTCTGGTTTATTGATTTTAAGAACATTAACTATCACTTGTTTCGCATTATCCGTCGATGTTTGAGAGCTTGCATTTTGAACAAGTGGCACGTGGATTTTGGTATCTGGGGTTCAACGAAGGGGTTGAATCATTAACTTGTCAGTTTTTCTGGAACCATGATTTATTTTGAAAGATACAGTTGTGAGAAAGATACACCTGGAGTGAATACGTTTGCATTGGAGAGATTAATGAAAGGACAGAATAGAGGTGGAAGATGATTAGTTTGCTTTCAGTTTGATGAATAATGAACTGATTTTATTTTTGCTTTAGGGTAAAGCTCATTGCTGGTAAATACCATAAGACCATAAGACATAGGCACATAATTAGGCCATTTGGCCCAGAATCTGCTCCACAATTTGATTTAAGCTTGTAGGATTCTTGGTTGAAGTTACATACAAGGACAAAGTTTTCCTGGAGCAAGGGGTTCATTCAGAAAAGTTAGAAACAGGTTAGCTTAGTGAAGGGATTTAGTTTGAACGTTCTAGACCAGAAGTATTTAATTGGAACCTTGAAGGGATCATTCGAAGCTGAAAAAGTCTCAGGTCATTTGTGTCAATACTCAAGGAAGAGACTATCAGACTCTCAAGATAGGGAATTTAAAGCAATAGTTAAATCAAGCCTGTAGGTGTGATAGAGAAGGGAATTATTTCTGGTGTTTTAGCAATGTAAAGGGGAGCTGTTAGGATAAGCTAGAATATTGTATTTGAATGCGCAGTTTGAATTTTTTTATAGATTAAGTAGTTTGGTTTATTCCATTTTCTTTTCAGTAATGATAATAAAACTAGGTTAAACTCAAATCTACTGTGCGTTTGTTTCAGTGAAAGTTAACCTTGTTTCATAAAGAGAAAAACAAAGTACAATTGATCACAACGGATTTCAGTCTGGGATTTCTCTTGTCCAGTAATAACATCAGCTGGCATCAAAACATCTGAATTTCAGAACTTTAAACATCTCCAGCTTTAACAGTCCTCCAAATCAATGAACATTTCTTTTTATGGTTTTATCCTGATCTACAAAAGCATTCAGTGCAATCTTCATGTGGGATACAGGTGATCCACAGAGTGCAGTACAAAAGACTTTGTAACAAGACCTCAAATTTCCAATAAATTGGCAATGACTTGATTTTACTTCAGCTGCCGTAGAGACTCTTATCACTTGCTTTATACTGTAGACCTGTCATGCCATCTCTCTCTCACTCTCTCTCTCTCACAATCACTCATGCTTGACCCAAGTGAGGCCAAATATTTTTTAATTGAAGGCCAAGTTGATTCTCTTGGTCAATTAGCAGCATATTGCGTATGAGCCCCTGAAGAAATAACGTGTTTTGTGTCACAGTTGGACACTTGGCAGCAATTTCTGCTGAATATTTTTGCTGCATTTTTAATGAAGACTCTTAGGATTTACACAGGGGATCTTAAATCCATCAGGAAAGACAAGCTACACAATACACAACCATTAAGAGCAGTATAAAACCTTTTTGATAAAATATGAAGGCGGATATATGTTTATAGTGTCACACAGGAAAAATATTTCATACAAAATTTCTGACTTGCAGCTGATTAAAAACACAAGAACTGTAGCAGTCAAATTTAATATTATTGTGATTACTGGCTTCAGCTGTCAAAACCGGTGTCCATTATGCTAATGTGTATGTGCTGACTTCAAATCCGTCAAGATACATTCTACACTAGTCCTTAATGTATTTCAATTATAACGGTATGAGAATGAAGCATAACTAAAACAAAAATTACAATTCGTAGGTTGTGCTTCTTCATCTTAGCATATACTGGAGATTATTACAGTCCTAATTTACCCACAAAAGCTACCTGAACGATATCTAAATGGAGAGCTCACGGCAGGTTTATGAGAAGTGCATATAGCATGCAGCGACTGGCAGCTGGTGATCCCACTTAAATGCCAAATAAAATAGAAGGACATTAATATTTATACATGTTTAGCATAACTCAGTCACTGGATTTGGAGGAAGGGGCTGTTGTAAAGATCAGTACATTTGGTGACAATCTCACTAATTGTCTCTGCAATGCATAACCAGCTAACAAACAAAACAGTGCAAATACTAGGCAGTGTGCTGATTAACCTAGACAATCGTCCACATTCTATTAACTCTATTCTCTACTCAGGGTTGAATTCAACTGGGCTAGTTAATTGCTTATTTTCTAGAGTACCTAGGGTATTGTGTCTGTTCCGTTTTCAATAGGATACAGTTGTCTCAATACTTACTTTTAACAGTGTTTCAATGGAATAATTCAAGTTCTCAACACTCAAATCAAAGAATACACTCCAAGCACTGCACAGCAACCTCAGATGCATGAAAAAAAAAACTGCTGGATGTTAGCCAGAGAACGTTCACAGCTATAAAAAAAAATCTCATTTTGCATATCGTCTCAAAAGACCCATGAAAGAAAGGGAGAGTTGCATTTCGAGAGTGCCTTTCATGACTTCAAGATATTCCAGAGCAAGATCAATATGGTTTCTGATAGGGAAATGGTGTTTGACATATTTATTAATGTTATTTGAGAGAGTGACAATCTGGGAAATGAACAGGATTAGTCTATTTAAATTTCCAGAAGTACATAAAAAGGTTCTTGCTCAAGATAAGGATTGGTCAAATCACAGGAAACAGACTTGGGATATGTGGGTCATTTTTCTCTAGGTAAACTGTGACAAGTGGACTCTCAAAACAATCAGTAGTGGGGCCTCAATCATTTACAATTTAATGAAATTTCGGAAGGGACTAACAGTATTATAGCTAAATTAATCAATGATACAGAGATAAGAAGAAAAGCAAATTCTGAGTTTGATTTATCGTCCTCTGTGTACCGAGATACAGTGATAAATATTGCTTTGTGTGCTTTAGAGGCAGATTGCACCATACAAAGTGCATCAGGGTAGCAGAATAGAGTGCAGAATACAGTGGTATAGCCACAGGGAAGGTACAGAGAGTGAGTGAGAGATCAACATTGCTATTTCAGAGTTCTGTTCAAAAGTCTGATAACAGCAGGGAAGAAGCTATTCTTGAATCTGTTCTGTGTGTATTCAACCTTTTGTATCTTCTGCCCATTGAAAGAGGGTAGAAAAGTGTATAACTGGGGTGGGAGGGGTCTTTGAATATGTTGATTGCTTTTTAGAGCCAAAAGGAAGTATAGATGGAGTCAATGGATGGATGGCTAGTTTCCATGATGGACTGGGCTGTTCATGATATTATGCAGTTTTTTTTTTGCATTCTTGGGAAGAGTAATTGCCATGCCACTCTGTGATATATCAAGATAGGATGCTTTCTATGGTGTATGGTAAGTGTCTTTGTGGACATGCCAAATTTCCTTAGCCTCCTAAAGAGGCTGCGTTGAGCTTTCTTGCTTGTCGCATCAATGTGGGTAGCTCAGGACATATTGTTGGTGACCATCATTTCCAGGAACTTGACGGTCTCAACCATCTCCACCTCAACCCCATTGACGCGGGCAGGAACGTGCCTCTACTTTGTTTCCCAAAGTCAATGATCAGCTCCTTCATTTTTCTGACATGGACTGAGTAACTGTGATCTTTACACCATGCCAGTAGCCACTCAATCTCCTTCCTGTACTCCATCTCGTAATTGTTTGAGATCTGACCTACAACAGTGGTGTCGTCAGCAAACGTACATGGAGTTGGGACAGAATTTGGCCACACACTCATGAATGCACAAGGAGTCAGTAGGGAGCTGAATATACAGACTTGCGGGGCACTGGTGTTGAGGATTATCATGGAGGTGGTAACTGTCACCTATCCTTACTGATTGCAAGTTATTTAATGGGGAAGTTAAGGATCCGGTTACAAAAGGGGGAGCTAAGGCTGGGATCTCGGAGTTTGGAGGGGATCTTATTTGAAATTATGGTCTTGAAGGCAAAACTGTAGTCAATTAGTAGGAACCTGACACACCTATCCTTATTATCCAGATGTTGCAGGGATAGGTTTAGGGCCAGGGTGATGGTGGCTGCTGTGGGCCTGTTGCATCAGTAGGCAAATTACGAAGGATCAAGGCAGCCTGTGAGGCTGGAGTTGATGTGAGCCATGGCTAACCTCTTAAAGCACTTGATAATTATTGAGGTCAGAGCTACTGGGCAGTAGTCATTGAGGCACGCTGCATTTTTTTTTCACCCCAGCCTGATGGCGGTCTTCTTGAAAGAGGTGAGAACTTCAGATCATAGTAAGGATGTCACATGTCAATAAATATCCCGCCAGCTGGTACGCACAGGGCTCTGAGGAGAACGCCAATACATTCTCAAGAGCTATAAAGGATGAGCAATAAATACTGTTTCAGGTAGCAATGTTAAAATCCTATGAATTAACAATTATTAACAATCTAGAGTTTTAAAAGTTTCATCCAGGGGATGTCAGCTTTGCTGGTTGGGCTAACATTGTTTGCCTATGCCAAGCTACAAAGGAGGTGGTGATTTTGGGCTGCCACCTTTAACCAATGCAGTCTATTTGTGTAGGAACACTCATTATGCTGTTAGGGACAATATTCCAGCATTTTCAGAATGGCGAGTGGCTTGGAGGGCAATTTGTAGTCTAATTGCATTGTCCATGTACTTGTAATCCAGGAACCCGGGTAATACTCTAGAGATCTCACGGGTGTAGATGGTAGAATTTGAATGCTAAAATCTAGAATCAATAGTCCGAGGATGACCATAAAACTACTGATTGTCATGAAACCCCATTGGATTCACTAACTTCATTTAGGGAAGGAAAGCTGCCATCCTCATATGGTCTGGCTATATTTGACCCCATAGACCTCACAGAGAGTTGCAGCATGGTAAGTGGTCTCATCAAACCATGTCTGTGCTAGTCATCAAGCACCTATCTATTCCAGTCCAACTTTCAGCACTTTGCCAGGAGTCTCGAATGCTAAGGCATTTCAAGTGTTCATCCAAATTCTACTTGAATATTGTGATGGTTCCCACTTCTACCACCCCTTCAAGTAGTCCGTTCCAGATATCCATCACTCTCTGGGCGAAAATATTCTTCCTTGAATCCCCTCCAAACACCTGCCCCATACCTAAAAATCTACGCCAAAATGATACAGATATCATGGTCTTCTTCACTTGGCTTGTTAATCCTCCCAAAATGCATTGCATCACATTTTTCCAGATAATCTTGCACTTGCCACTGCTCTGCCCCCAGCTGACCAGCTCATTTATACCATCCCATCAACTTCAGATGAATCTGTTTGCGTCTTAACTGTCCCTGAAATGCCCACAGTTATATCAAAGTGGCACAGAGAGGTTAAATTAGTAAATTAAACTTTGGCTGATACAATAAAGAGAGAGAAACCCAGAGATTGTCCTTTTTTTGGTAGTGGGTTAGTGAAGGAGATAGAAATGAACAGAGAAGCAGCATGTTATTATTTAAATGGACAGAGTCTGCAGAATGCTATGGTACAGAGGGGTCCAGGTATCCTTGTATGTGAGACACAATGTTTGCAGAGGTATAAGCGTGTAATGATGAGGGTAAATGAAATTTTGGTCTTTATCGTATATGGAATGGAGTGTAAAAAAAAAGAGAGAAAATGAGGGGCAATTACAGCCACAACCATACAGGGCATTAGTAGAGCCACATCTGAAATATATGTACTATTTCAGTATCCATTCATAAGAAATGTACTTGCATGGGAGGCAATTTAGAAAAGGCTCACCAGGTCAATTCCTGGGTTAAAAGTTTTTGTCTTACGAGGAACATTTAAGCACATTGCCTCCCAATATGGGGAGGCAATGGCCTAGCGGTATCATTGCTGGACTGTTAATCCCAAGGCTCAGACAATGTTCTCAGGACCTGGGTCAAATGCTACCAGGGCAGGTGGTAGAATTTGAATTCAATAAATATCTGGAATTACAAATCTAGTGATGACCACGAATCCATTCTTCATTGGCAGGAAAAACCCATCTGGCTCACTAATGTCATTTTGGGAGGGAAACTGCCATCCTTACCTGGTCTGGCCTACATGAGACTCTTATTGAGACGTAACTTGAGGAGGATTAGTAGATCAGATGAACAGAGAATGTTACGTCTTGTGATGTCATCAGAATTAGGAACACAGCTTGAAAATATGTAAGTCCCCATTTTCGACAGCAACAAGGGAGAATTTCCTCCGTCAAAGTCATTAATCTCTGAATTTGCTACTCCAGAGGAGTAGAGAAGATTGGAACTTTGCTTATGTTGAAGGCTGAGTAAGATGGATTTTTCACCTAATATCTGTCAGGGTTTAAGGAAGGCATGCAGAAAAGTGGAGTTCATGCCACAGTCTGATCAGTCATGACCTTAGTAAATGGCAGATCAGCCTCAGAGGGAAAATGGTCTACTCATGCTTTGGATTTCTCACACGCGAAACTGTTTACAGCCACTGAATTACTTTCAATGCGTTGTTGTTATTATTGTAATGCAGGAAACATGTTAGTCAACTTGTTATTGTCCAAGGTCTCAAAAACAGCAATGTGATAACTTATTTTTAAGACAAAAAACAGAAATTGCTGGTGAAACTCAGCTCGGGCAGCATTTATTGGAAGAGAAACAGAGTTAACAGCTTGAGCCTGATGACTTTTCATCCAGTGACTGCAGTTCTGGTGAAGAGTCGCCAGATTTGAAATGCTAACTCCACTTTCTCCCCACCGATGCTGCCAGACCAGCCGAGTCGTGTCAGCAATTTCTAATTTTGTTTCCGACCTCTGACATTTGCAGCTCTGAGTTTTGTTTATTTTTAAGAAAGAGCTTGAGAAATAACTGTACTCCAAAACACCAGAGAAAATAATCCTGTTCCTCAAAGAGAGCTGCAAGATCTTTTATCGCATATCCAATAGAATAGTTGGGACCTAGATTTAACATTTCACCTCTAAGATGACACCTCAACAGTGCACCACTCCTTTTGTAACAAAGTCAAGTACAAGTAGGGAGGAGCTCAGGTCTCTGGATTACAAGCTGCACTGTTAACTCTAGATCGCGAAGGCTTTGCTAATACCCACTGAGCCATAGCTGAGAATCTGACTCGGATCTTGTGGATTTTTCACCCCTTTTTAAAACCAACCTGTGTCTTTCTATTCATTCAACTTAATGAGCCACTAGGCACAATCCTGGTTGTGATGCCCAAGCTATAAAACTTAGGCATTGAGACAACTGACTCAAAATTTAGACAAACCTCAAACATCAGATTCAGAGAGAGAAGTAATTCAGAGATCTCTCTTGAAAACGAAAGATGTCCCCACAGACACTAAGACATTATTGGGGGGGTGGGGGGTGGGGGGGGAAAGAGAAAAAGCTAAAAGAGAACAGGCATTTCACCACTGCTGAGATAAAAACAAAAATCAACAGCAATTTGCAGTTCTGTTGTATATTTATCACAAAATGTGTCAAAGCATCTCAAATAGATATAGGAAAAATAAAGTCTTTCTTGCTGGGTCAGCATTTCGGAGCTGTAAAAGATGAGATTGTGAAGATTTTGGATTTTAAAGATTGTTTGGGGGGGGGGGGGGCGCGGGGTGGGGGGAACAAAAGACTTCAGGCAGCAAGGGATGGAGAGGGAGTTCCAAAGAAAAGGTTTCAGACTGTTTAGCCTCTAACACTGATGTCAGAATGAAAAAAAACAACAGGGGCAGGAAGGGCGAGTGGAAGGTCACTGACAGAAACAGATCACCTGGGGAAGAGGTATAGGACCAGTGTCACAGAGCAATAAAGAAAATGACAGTAAATGCAAGATTTTTGACCTAAAATGAGTTGGGTACAGGCAGTTAACATAGGTCAGAGATGATAGGGTAGACGTGAGTGCAGCTGAAGAGTTGCAATACTTTGGACCAGTATTTCTGATACCTCCGGAATTTTTCATTGTAAAAGGATTCATGATATGCATCTCATTTTTCCTACCGGGGTTTCAACTTTACCAATCATTGGGTCAGCTTATAAAAATTCTCCACTAGATTATTTTTGTTTACAAGCCATGGTTTTTCTTTTATTTTACTGCACTTACAATCCTTGTACAATTTTATTGAAAGCTTGCATTGAATTGCAACCAATCCATATTGATTACAGTGAGTGAAATACATCATTGCAATGGCTTGAGGAATAGATTGGAGATGAGCTCGTCATCCACAAAACCATTCTGTTCAAACCAAAGGAATACAAACAATTGCAGACAATACAGCATCAGTAAAAACATTACTGCAGCAGCTTTAGTCCCCTTCAGCATCAGTATGATAAGCCCGAGCTACTTTATTCATGCCAACAGCCCAATTAACTGTCTGAGTCTGTTCCTGGTTCAATATTGATGACCCTCGTCGTCTGTTAACTGCATTGTTACCCCCATCTATAATAACCACACAAAGGCAGAACAGAGCCAAGGTACAGCTGTGACAGGCTGTGTGAAGCAGCACTCAGAAGAACCAAGCAAAAAAGCCAAGAACAGAAGGTATACTTTAAATTAGGTACGATTAATGACTGGTCGACAACAGCCTGACCCTAATTAAATAAGTGGTTAATTAGCAAATGATTTATGCAGGCAAGGGTACTTAGATATGTTGGAAATGGGATTTCTAATCAAAGTAATACATATAGACAAATGCTGTGGATCAGCTTTTGCCCACAAGGAAAGGGAAATTCTCATTTCTGACAATAAATAATTTTTTAAATGAAAGCTTATGTTCCAAAACAAATTTGCATAACTAGCAGTACATGAACTGGAAAGGAAATACCCTGGATCCAAAAAATGCTTATTGTCCTGGGACAAATGTCCCTCTTCCACCAGCAAAGCAATCCACGTTTGCTTTAATTCTTATGGTATGCAGAATGATTTTCTTTTAAAAATCAATACAGGAGGGGTCACTGAAACAAAAAGCCTGATAAGAATTTTGAAATATTAACTGCGAAAGAGCTTTTTACAACCATTAAATGAACCCACACTACTGTCATTGTTGCCTTTTTGCTCCCATTTGGCAACGCAAAATGAAATGCCTGAAGGTCATGGTCAATGTTGTGCTGTCTCAGTGCTGTTACACTATCAGTGGAAAATCAAAGTACTTCAATCCCAGAAATCCCAGCCCCTGAACAACATTGGCAATGGTGAGTCAGCTGGAAAAATATGCAGAAATCATATATGAGAGAAAAAAAAGTTTAATTTTTCTCAAGGTTTAAATTACAAGATGAGAATCGCATTATTGAGCAAAAGGCCTATTTGCACACGCTGACATTTCAGCATCACCTAATCTTGCCTCAATTAAATGCAGTTTCCTATTTTCCCAGGCAGTGAAGAGAATCTAGATGGTGACAATTCCAGACGTGAAAATCTAAGCGGATGTCGGGCTACACCAGCTCACTGCTTGCTCCTCTTAGTTTTCATCTTGGCCAACATTTCACCGACATCTCACTAACTTGGTTGAGTTTTTTTTAAGTGGTCACGACGAGAATTAATGAGGGCAGAGCAGTAGACAAAGTCCAAATGGACTCAGTAATGTATTCAACAAGGTTCCCCGTGGTAGACTGGTTAGCAAAGTCAGATCACATGGAGTACACGAAGAACTGGCCGTCTGAATATAGAACTGGCTTCAACATACAAGACTGGAGGCCTGTGACCAGAGATGTATCACAAGGATCAGTGCTGGGTCCATTTATATAAGTGATTTGCATGTGAACATCGGAGTTATATCTAATAAAGTTGCAGATGACACAATAATTGGGGATGTAGTGAACAGTGAAGAAAGTTACCTCCGAGTACAACAGGCCCTTGGTCAGATGAGCCAATGGGCTGAGGAGCGGCAGATGGGGTCTAATTTAGATAAATGTGGGTGCTGCACTTCGGAGCGGCAAATCAGGGCAGAATTTGTACATTGCATGATGAGGTCCTCGGGAGGGTTGCTAAACAAAGAGACCTTGGAGTGCAGATTCATAGTTCCTTGAAAGTGGAGTCACAGATAGGCAGGATACCGAAAGCAGTGTTGGGTATGCTTGCCTTTATTAGTCAATGCATTGAGTATAGGAGTTGGGAGGTCATGTTGCGGCTGTACAGGACATTGGTTAGGCCACTTTGGGAATAGTGCGCACAATTCTGGTCTCCCTGCTACAAGAAAGATGTTGTGAAACTTGAAAGGGTTCAGACAAGATAGAAGGACGTTGCCAGTGTCAGAGGGTTTGAGCTATAGGGAGAGGTTGAATAGCTAGGGATACTTTCTCTGGAGCACTGGACGCCGAGGGGTGACCATGTACACAGATCCTTGAAAGTTGCCACCCAGCTTGACAGGGCTGTTAAGAAGGCATACAGTGTTTTAGCTTTTATTAATAGAGGGATCGAGTTCCGGAACCAAGAGGTTATGGTGAAGCTGTACAAAACTCTGGTGCGGCCGCACTTGGAGTATTGTGTACAGTTCTGCTCACCGCATTATAAGAAGGATGTGGAAGCTTTGGAAAAGGGTGCAGAGGAGATTTACTAGGATGTTGCCTGGTATAGAGGGAAGGTCTTACAAGGAAAGGCTGAGGGACTGGAGGCTGTTTTCATTAAAGAGAAGAAGGTTGAGAGGGGACTTAATTGAGATATATAAAATAATCAGAGGGTTAGATAGAGTGGATAGGGAGAGCCTTTTTCCTAGGATGGCGACGGCAAGCACGAGGGGGCACAGCTTTAAATTGAAGGGTGAAAGATATAGGACAGATGTCAGAGGTAGTTTCTTTACTCAGGAGTAGTAAGGGAACAGAACGCTTTGCCTGCAACGGTAGTAGATTCGCCAACTTTAGGTACATTTAAGTCATCATTGGACAAGCATATGGACGTACATGGAATAGTGTAGGTTAGATGGGCTTAAGATCAGTATGACAGGTCGGCACAACATTGAGGGCCGAAGGGCCTGTACTGTGCTGTAATGTTCTATGTTCTATGTTCTAGAAGGTAATAAAATCAGGAGGGTCATGGATGGGTTAAATAGCCAAGTTGTCCCCCCTTCCCCAGGGTGGGAAAATCCAAAACTAGACAGCACAGGTTTAAGGTGAGAGGGGATAAGTTCAAAAAAGGAAGCTAAAAGGTTTTGCATAGCAGGCGGTGTATGGATTGAACTGCTCAGGGAAGGGGAGGCTGGTACAATTACAATATTTAACAGGCATCTGGATGAATAGGAAGGGTTTAGAGGATACAGGATTAGATTTATGGGCTATCTGGTCAGCACAGACAAGTTGAACTGAAGGGTCTGTTTCCGTGTTGGGTATCTCTATGGCTGGTGATGGTTTAATTTGAGGATGCCACATATTGAAAAACGTGGAAATTTCATGGCGACCTCAGCAAGTACAGGAACTGAGCGTGCACTCTGTTGACATTGCTCTGCATCACAGACCAGCCTTCCAGCCAAATGTGTATTGTCTTGCTGGCAGGAGTTGAACAAAAAGCCCAATCAGATTTATCAAGCTAAAAAAACACATCTATACTCCAGCTAAAGAAAAAGATATTGGAAAAAGAATTACAGGGCAGTTAAAAAGAGATGAATACATGAATCTTCTGGAATGCCAAAAATACAAGGAAAAGAATAAGCAAAACACTGTCTGCCAATTTAATACAGACACTTCTGCCAGCAGACTCTAAACAATCTAACAAAAAGAACAAACTTCAAATTCAAAAACTGGTAATTACATTTGCCTGTATAACAGCAACTGTATTTCATAGCAATGCACCGCAAATGTTTATTGAAATATTTCTGTGAAACGAATTGCATTTTCTCCAACCTCCAGGCATGCAAGACAGCTTTATAACCAACACTTTTGTTTTGACGTGTACTCGGCACTGTAATTTAGGAAACATTATTCCCATCAAGTCACACAAACAACACCGTAATAACATCTGGATAAATCGGCTTTCAGTATTGTCGTTAGTTGTGGTATAATGATTGACCAGGACACAAGGGAGAACTTTGCTGCTTTCTTTCTTAAGAGTCCCAGGGGATGTTTTATTATTGGCTATCCCTCACAGGCAAGGGAGATTGTTTTCCAGGAGTCTGAAGGCCACTGATAAGACAGATCCAAGGTCGATAAACCTCATGGTGGGATAGCTGTTGCTATGAGGAAGGGCTGGCTGTGTGTCCTTAGTCTGGGTCATGGCTGATTCATTTTGCAGCTCTTGTTTTTCCTCATGATGTTAGCATGAAGCCTCAAAATGATGGGATCTTTCTCACACACACTGCCACCATCTCCCTCTGGATGTGGCTATCCCAACAGGTGAGATAAGATGCAACAGACTACTGGGCCTTTTTGAGCCTTGTCCAATTAAAAAAGGTGAGAAGAAAGGACCCTAAAATGGACTGCTCAGTCACAGTTACAGAAGCCCAAAAAAAGGGTACCTCTAACACATCCAAGTACAAGATGAAAACCTCGCAACGGATGCTTCTGGCCCATGACCAGAAGCCTCCAGACTTCATGATCCTGCTTGTGCCAGCTTCTTCTGGGTTACAAGAGCTAGAAGGTTGCTTTACAATAGAGAAGCATAATCCAATGGAATGGAAAACAAGCTGAGTGGGGCTTTCATTTCTGATGCAGCTTCCCCCTGCTAGAAAAGCTGTTAGAGATTTTCCAGATGGCACATCTTGTGTCTCCTGTGGGACCATCGAGAACCTGTTTCCCTAAACCCAGGCTGCTCAGTATATCTAGGTTTCTTAACAGGTAACTGAAAGGATCCAGCACATAAGCAGCCCCAACACATTTCACCATGACTTGGCTGACCCTTTCTTACTTATTGACCAAGCATCACAACAAAATTAAACAGATGAACTTTGGAATTCTACAGGCCTCTGTGCATTTACCTGGAAAGCAAGGCTCCAAGGTGACCCCTTCATCCTCATTGCCAGGGCCTTATAAGATTAAGTGAGGCCTTAGGGGACAACACTAGTTGTTACATCTTGTGGTGTTAGTATGCTGGAAATCAAGTCATTGCTATTCTTGAAGTCATCACAAAACGTCTTATTTAAAAAAAACCAAATGCACACAAAAGCCCTAACTTTTCTGTTTGTTCGACTCAGAATAACAGAACAGATGGACAAGATAATAAAATGTGAGGCTGGATGAACACAGCAGGCCAAGCAGCATCTCAGGAGCACAAAAGCTGACGTTTCAGGCCTAGACCCTTCATCAGAGAGCCTGGCCTGTTGTATCCATCCAGCTCCACACTTCATCTTGGATTCTCCAGCATCTGCAGTTCCCATTATCACAGATGGACAAGGTATCTGTTCACAGAAGAACTTCTGTTTGTTAAAAATAGCTTCTAGCCACAGATAAACTATAAAGAGTCATTGACATACAATTTCACGAGTACAAACTCTCTCCACACACTGACAAAGGCATTAGTGTTATGAATGGAGGGGTGAGAAAATAACAGTGGGGAGAAACAGTTCAGTGGCACCAGTTCTCAGGGCTGGATGGGCAGGGTTCCTTTGGCTCCCTTGCATTCTGAGCCTTTCCTTCTGGATTCCAACCCCCCACCACCACCCCAAACAGGAGGCACAGAGCAACTGGATTGCAACTATAAAGTCTCTGACTTATTGGTTACAAAGCAGTGGCTTACAGCAGCTTCCGGCAGAAAACACTAGCTCTCTTTAGCTTCAGGTATTTTACTGCAGACCGACATTCACCACTTCTCCTTCCAGAGGTGGAAGGGCTTCTCACTGTATCGTTCACACCTACATGCTGTCCAGTTACCCAGAATCTGAGTTGTTATCAGGCTGACATTTGGCATCCACAGCTGATCGCAGTTGCATAAACCAAATCAGTAACTCTTTACCGGGCTGAAACTCACTTTTGTACACACACCTCAGTCTAGTTACATCTCCCATCCACCTTACAAAGCAGTATACAAGCATGACTTACAATGAGTATCAGAAATTTTTTTTTTAAAAAAAGTATAGCAATTCCTTTCTCAATCCTTGGCCAGAAAATAATCATTTTCCCAATTCAGTTCATAAGATATCAAAATAATGTAGCACATTCTTTATAAAATATAGGTCTTTCGTTCTGAATAACAGCATATGTTACCTATTTTTAAGCAATGCTTTTGCTTTTAGAATTTCAGAAATTGTTGAATGTAACTGCCTAGTGAATAATGCAGTTCCAAGAATGTCATGCACGAGTCGCATTGTTCCCTCAACCTGTGCTCACATTATTCTGCTCCTCTTCCTGTATCATTATTCTCAAGGTATGCACTAAAATAAAGAGAAGCCATTAATTGGCTCTAATTAGTCACTTTCCACTCATCCTGTCATTTCCTTAACAACTTTCTCAGTCATCATTACTTAGATGTCTGTCTGAACATGCAAAATAGAACTGCTCCTGTTTTTTTTGGAAATAATACAAATCCAATGTAAAAGTATATCAATCTTGAAAAATGGATCACTGAAGAGTTATAAGACTTCTTGTAAAGGGTTAATTCAGCGAGTTTTGAGAAGATTTGTAGCTCAGGTTAGGGTTCTGGAGGTAAGTTTGCTCGCTGAGCTGGAAGGTTCATTTTCAGACATTTCGTCACCATTCTAGGTAACATCATCAGTGAGCCTCCGGTGAAGCGCTGATATGTTCCGCTTTCTATTTATCTGTTTAGGTTTCCTTGGGTTGGTGATGTTATTTCCTGTTCTTTTTCTCAGAGGATGGTAGATGGGCTCCAAGTCAATGTGTTTGTTGATGGAGTTCCGGTTGGAATGCCATGCTTCTAGGAATTCTCGTGCGTGTCTCTGTTTGGTTTGTCCTAGGATGGATGTGTTGTCCCAATCAAAGTAATGTCCTTCCTCATCTGTATGTAAGGATACTAGTGATAGTGGGTCATGTCGTTTTGTGGCTAGTTGATGTTCATGTATCCTGGTGGCTAGCTTTCTGCCTGTTTGTCCAATGTAGTGTTTGTCACAGTTCTTGCAAGGTATTTTGTAAATGACATTCGTTTTGCTTGTTGTCTGTATAAGGTCTTTTAAGTTCATTAGCTGCTGTTTTAGTGTGTTGGTGGGTTTGTGGGCTACCCTGATGCCAAGGGGTCTGAGTAGTCTGGCAGTCATTTCGGAAATGTCTTTGATGTAGGGGAGAGTGGTTATGGTTTCTGGGCATGTTTTGTCTGTTTGTTTGGCAACAAACCCAGGTTCATGGGACAGCTTACCAGTCACTTAGATCGCATGTGAAGTTGAAGTGTGATGGAAGAGCGCTTAGAAGATCCACCTTGGTTTTCCAACAGAACATCACAGACAAGTTGAGAGTTTATTGGTGTTGAGCAGCTGCTGTCACAGGTTTTTTTTTCAAAACTGCCAACATTGACAAAACAAACTTCTAAACTAGAAGAGGGGAAAGAACAAGTTTAAAAAAAAACGGCCTGGGAAGGGACCCAAATTATCAATATAAAAGATGAAGAAGGAGTTCTATTTTCTACTAACCTACAAATTTACATTAATAGGAAAAAAAGAGTTGAAGTTTCTTGTTCTATTTACCACACATTACATTAAATTACTCTTAACTAAAATGTATGACAAGAGAGATCAGTGTTGTGTGCATCTGGAAAGTCTTAGACAATAGGTGCAGGAGTAGGCCATTCAGCCCTTCGAGCCAGCACCACCATTCAATATGATCATGGCTGATCATCCACAGTCAGTATCCTGTTACTGCCTTATCCCCATAACCCTTGATTCCACTATCTTTAAGAGCTCTTTCCATCTCTTTCTTGAAAGTATCCAGAGAGTTGGCCTCCACTGCCTTCTGGGGCAGAGCATTCCATGTATCCGCCACTCTCTGGGTGAAGAAGTTTCTCCTCAGCTCTGTTCTAAATGGCCTACCCCTTATTTTTACACTGTGTCCTCTGGTTCTGGACTCCCCCATCAACGGAAACATACTTCCTGCCTCCAGAGTGTCCAATCCCTTAATAATCTTATATGTCTCAATCAGATCCCCTCTCATCCTTCTAAACTCAAGTGTATACAAGCCCATTTGCTCCAATCTTTCAACATGTGATAGTCCCGCCATTCCGGGAATTGGCCTCACGAACCTACGCTGCACTCCCTCAACAGCCAGAATGTCCTTCCTCAAATTTGGAGACCAAAACTGCACACAATACTCCAGGTACTGTCTCACTAGGGCCCTGTACAGCTGCAGAAGGACCTCTTTGCTCCTATACTCAATTCCTCTTGTTATGAAGGTCAGCATGCTATTAGCTTTCTTCACTGCCTGCTGTACCTGCATGCTTGCTTTCATTGACTGATGTACAAGTACACCCAGATCTCGTTGTACTTCCCTTTTAACTAACTTGACTCCATTTAGATAGTAATCTGCCTTCCTGTTCTTGCCACCAAAGTAGATAACCACACATTTATCCACATTAAACTGCATCTGTCATGCATCTGTCCACTCACCTAGCCTGTCCAAGTTACCCTGTATTCTCATAACATCTTCCTCACATTTCACACTGCCACCCAGCTTTGCATCATCAGCAAATTTGATAATATTACTTTTAATGCCTGCATATATATCATTAATGTATATTGTAAATAGCTGTAGTCCCAGCACCGAACCTTGTGGAAACCCACTGGTCACTGTCTGCCATTCAGAAAGGGATCCGTTTATCACTACTCTTTGCTTCCTATCAGCCAGACAATTTTCAATCCAAGTCAGTATTTTGCCCCCAGTACCATGTGCTCTAATTTTACTCACTAATCTCCTATGTGGGACTGTATCAAAGGCTTTCAGAAAAGTCCAGGTACACTACATCCACTGGTCCTCCCTTGTCCATCTTCATAGTCACATCCTCAAAAAATTCCAGAAGATTAGTCAAGCACAATTTAGACACTCTGAGCAGTCTGGATGACTATGTTTACAGGAAATGGATTAACTTGAAAGCAAGGTTTTGGAGATTTCACACCCACCAGCTAGAGTTGCCACAGTTCAGTGTATCCACAAGATTGAAAGTCACACTGGGAGCAAACCTTCACACGTGGTCAGCCCGCAGCATCATCAGAGAAACAATAGTTGACCAGAGGAAGGGAGACTGTCCGGTCATTAGATAAACCCCATAGTGTGTTTCACTTTAGATCGGCTTGTCTCTTGGAAAATATAATGAGAATGACTGTATTTGTGGGGGAAGAAAGTAGGCAAGTGTACCAAAGGAAGGAGGTTCATTAGTAACAGGTACAGATCAGTTTATCTGCAGCCCCAGAAAGGACACCAGGATAGTATGACACCTCCCTCAGCCCAGGGCATGACTATAGGACACTGAAGAGGGCAAGTGAACAGAGAAACAGTTCATATTGGGACCATTGCCATAGGAAGAACGGGGATAAAAGGTGCTACAATAGGAATTTAGGAAACCAGATAGCACATGAAAACCAGCACCCTTAAGGCCTAAATACTGGATTACTCCCATTGTCACATGCTGGTGAATACAAGGATAAATGGGTAGAGCTGTTGAAAGACTGGCTTAAGAGTTGGAGCAGAAGGGAGGGCATCAAGTTAAGGGGCACTGGATTCACTTCTGGGAAAGGTGGAACCTGTACAAATCTGACAGGTCGCACTTGAACCAAAAAGGTCAACATCCTTGCAAAAGGCGAGCTGGTGGTGGTTTCAGGTGAGAGGGCCACAGAGAGACTGTTGCTAGCACTACTGGTGGGACAGTTGGCTAATTTGGCAGGGAGGATCTGGTACCACTCCAGTACATGGTGAGGATGCAAAGACCATCAGCAAAAGGGCAGCAATCTTTTCCCTAGTTTCCCCATAGCAACCTTGGTTAATCCCATCTGGCCCAGTGGACTTATCTATCCTCTTGTTTCCCCCCCCTCCCCCACCGAATTTACAACAGCAGCTGCAGGTCTTTCAGTAATAATTATGGAGGATTTCAATCCCACATATTAAAGCAGGGATGGAGAAGACGTGAAAAGCTTAGAGAGGGAGCAGAATTCTTAAAACACATCTAGGGCACAGCAGGCAGCATCAGGGCACCTGTGCCCAGGGCTCGTCCACTCCATCGACTTTTCTTCCTTCTATCACTTTTTTTTTTAAAAAGCGGAAGTGGTGTGGAGAATTTTTGTCAGAATCTCAAGTATGGTGGCAGCTGGTGAGCCCAGAGCAGGACTCTGGAATCAGCAAGGAGAGAGCTGGCAGACAGGCGAGCATGTTGAGCTGGCTTTGCCCTGCCATCCAGTTGCCCAGGAATCCTTCGGACAGCTTTTGCAACATCTTCCTTCACAGGATCTGCAAAAAAAATTGTTCCTTGGGACAGCTTGCCTGGCGTCTCGCAGCCTGGGATTCTAGCGGTCTGCCTTGGATGGCACCTTTGATGGCTGCTTCTGGCCCAGTATTCCCGCGCCCAACCTGGCAGTCTTGTATCGATATTGTCCTTTCCTTGACCCCAGTAGCCAGGAATAGAACCAAAATGGACTTTGTCTTCATTTTTAAAAATGCTTTTGTATTTACTCCTTCTGTTATTAGTGTAGGTGCTGTGGTATGGTGATTTAAACACTTTTCACTATATTTTTTTAACTAATAAAAAAAAACTAAGGACAACAAATCATTATTTTCATAAAAGCTGACGTTTCGGACCTAGACCCTTCATCAGAGAGGGGGATGGGGGGAGGGAACTGGAATAAATAGGGAGAGAGGGGGAGGCGGACCGAAGATGGAGAGTAAAGAAGATAGGTGGAGAGAGTGTAGGTGGGGAGGTAGGGAGGGGATAGGTCAGTCCAGGGAAGACGGACAGGTCAAGGAGGTGGGATGAGGTTAGTAGGTAGCTGGGGGTGCGGCTTGGGGTGGGAGGAAGGGATGGGTGAGAGGAAGAACCGGTTAGGGAGGCAGAGACAGGTTGGACTGGTTTTGGGATGCAGTGGGTGGGGGGGGGGGGGGGGAGAGCTGGGCTGGTTGTGTGGTGCAGTGGGGGGAGGGGATGAACTGGGCTGGTTTAGGGATGCAGTAGGGGAAGGGGAGATTTTGAAACTGGTGAAGTCCACATTGATACCATATGGCTGCAGGGTTCCCAGGCGGAATATGAGTTGCTGTTCCTGCAACCTCCTTTGCAGAACACCTCCGCTCAGTTCGCAACAAACAACTGCACCTCCCAGTCGCAAACCATTTCCACTCCCCCTCCCATTCTTTAGATGACATGTCCATCATGGGCCTCCTGCACTGCCACAATGATGCCACCCGAAGGTTGCAGGAACAGCAACTCATATTCCGCCTGGGAACCCTGCAGCCATATGGTATCAATGTGGACTTCACCAGTTTCAAAATCTCCCCTTCCCCCACTGCATCCCTAAACCAGCCCAGTTCATCCCCTCCCCCCACTGCACCACACAACCAGCCCAGCTCTCCCCCCCCCCCCCCCCCCCCCACCCACTGCATCCCAAAACCAGTCCAACCTGTCTCTGCCTCCCTAACCGGTTCTTCCTCTCACCCATCCCTTCCTCCCACCCCAAGCCGCACCCCCAGCTACCTACTAACCTCATCCCACCTCCTTGACCTGTCCGTCTTCCCTGGACTGACCTACCCCCTCCCTACCTCCCCACCTACACTCTCTCCACCTATCTTCTTTACTCTCCATCTTCGGTCCGCCTCCCCCTCTCTCCCTATTTATTCAAGTTCCCTCCCCCCATCCCCCTCTCTGATGAAGGGTCTAGGCCCGAAACGTCAGCTTTTGTGCTCCTGAGATGCTGCTTGGCCTGCTGTGTTCATCCAGCCTCACATTTTATTATCTTGGAATCTCCAGCATCTGCAGTTCCCATTATCTCTGATCATTATTTTCATTGCAAGTTCTACGAGGTGAGAAGTGGGGGCAGGAACCGTGGCAGGCGTGATTTTTTTTTAAAAAAGGAATTAAGCCAGGAAAGTGGGGGAAGTTTCAATGGGAAAAAGTATTCCAGTGATAACGATCATAACTCGGTCAGATTTAGGGTACTTACGGATAAAGATGGACAATAAATAAATGAAAAGTAGAAGTCCAATTTTATTAAGTCAAGATGGGATCCAGCCAAAGTGGGTTGGGAGCAGCTACTTACAGAGAAGTCCACATCAGACCAGTGGAAGATATTCAAAAGGATAATAGTGAGCGAGCTGGATCAGCATGTTCTTGTGGACGTAAAGGATGGGGCCATAAAGCCCAGAGAACCCTGGATATCTAGAAATTTACAGGCTTGAACAAGGAACAGGAAGGGCAAAGGTGGAAAAAGCTCGAAACAGCAGAATCCCGAGAAGAGTACAAGAAAGTGCAAGGTGTTACTTAAAATACGAATTAGGAAAGTGAAGAAGGAGCATGAAAAAGCATTGCCAGACAAAATAAAGTTCAGTCCAAAAGGATTTTTAATTAGGGTTAATGAGGATAACCAGAAAAGCAGTAGGGCTCATTACGGATCAAAATGGGAAGCTGTGTGCAAAGCCAGGTGGTGAGATTTTAAATGAATACTTTGCATCTAGAGGGAAGGTGGATCTAGGCACAAAACCGAGGGAACAGGACTGTGATAGGTTTGAACAAATTACGATTGCAAGGGAAGAGGTATTAGCAGTTTTAGCTTGCTCAGAATTAGTTAAACCCCCAGGCCCAGATTGGATGTATCCCAGGTCACCGTTTAAAGCAAGCAGGGAGAAGATTATTGGATCACAGGGAATAGTTTCTAAATCTCCTCTGGACATGACGTGTCAGAGGATTGGAGGTCAGTTACTGCGATACCATTGTTCGGGATGAGTAGTACCGATAGAACAGAGACCTATAGACCAGTGACAAAGCAAACCTTTTGGACTAAATTCTGAGGGGCAGAATTAATCCCCACTGGGAAAGGCAAATCTCAAATTCAAGGATTATCAGCTGAAAGGCAGTAAATTGTGGTTGTTTAATCTGTAAATTGGGTGATTGGTTTTTCAAAACATAAAATGAGTGCACTTAGCTCTTTACCTGGTGTGGAGAAAGCCAGGCAGATCGGAGGACCTCATCATCAGCTTGTCCCTGATTCGGCTAAAGTATCCATCCATAGGTCTAGTAGCAAGCTGTGGAGCTGATGTAATTCCTGCCTCGTTCCTGCCGCTATATCCATGTCTTGGAGAGAGGGCAGGCAGTGTCTATCAATAGCTTCTAAGCTTTGAGAGAGAAGGGGACTGGAGTGCATCAAATTCCCCACCAATATCATCATTTCCATTTAGTCTCTCCCTAGCTTCCCCACCTTTATTATTACACTGTCCCTGGTGGGCAGTATTTGTAACTTGGCGATAGTCGGAACTGCAGATATTGGAGAATCCGAGATGATAACAACACTTGGAGCTGGATGACCACAGCAGGCCAAGCAGCAGAGGAACAGGAAAACTAACATTCTGGTTCAAGACCCTTCTTCAAAAGATTTTCAGCCATTTTCTGATGAAAGGTCTAGGCCCGAAACAGCAGCTTTCCTGCTCCTCTGATGCTGCTTGGCCTGTTGTGTTCATCCAGCTCTACACCTTGTTATCTCAGATTCTCCAACATCTGCAGTTCCTACTATCCGAGAAAATATGACAGGACATCTTGTAAGTTGTAAAAACATTTCAATGCATATAAAACAAATACATGCATAGATTAACTTACATTTGAGGATAAATCCCTACAATAAAATCAGCACATTAATATATTTCTACATTACAATGCAGCGCTGCAGTACCCTTTCAAAGTGAGAAGACACTTTAAAACGCGTCTTCAGAATGTTTCAGACTGGCCATTTTCTTCAAGAGCCCTGAAACCTGGTATTTTTATTTGTGGCTTTCAAATTCCCACCCCAGCAGGTGGAGATAACGTATGGAACGGAACCCAGTTTTCATCTCCTAGTTTACTGTTTAAATGGGGAAACTGATCTAAATGGGGCAGTGTGCATTTTGCGCACCGTGCATTCCCAACCAGGAAAAAGGCCAAAGGAAAAAGGATGCGGCATTGGGAATGTGGAGGAAAACTGGATTTCATCCAAAGTAAATCTATGTGTAGCCATTCATGCATGGGAACAGCTCCACACCCAGGTGAAAAGTTTGGTTGAGGTAGCTATAAAAAGAAATATTAAACCATTTAAAATGTCTTACCACCACCTGATGGTAATTTTTGATATTGCATGAAATGCACAAAAATTAGTGGACTAAAGGACAATCGTTGCAACTGCTCCTTTAACCAATCTTCACCATAATTTCAATAAAACAAATGCGATTTCCACCTAAATTTGCCACAAACCTCTCACCTTAAAATCAGAAGATTATGGGTTCAAGCTACAGAGACTTGAACACTATTTGAGGTTTATGCTTCAGCTCAACTCTGAGCACTACACAGAAAAGTCCCATTTTTGAGATATTAAAATGAAGTCCCATTGTTTGAGCTGGACATAAAAGTCTCCAAAATGCTCTGGATGTGAGTTTGCTTGCTGAGCTGGAAGGTTAGTTTTCAGACGTTTCGTCACCATTCTAGGTATCATCAGTGAGCCTCCGACGAAGCGCTGGTGTTCTGTCCCGCTTTCTATTTATCTGGTTAGGTTTCCTTGGGTTGGTGATGTCATTTCCTGTTCTTTTTCTCAGGGGACGGTAGATTGAGGAAGGACACCACTTTGATTGGGACAACACATCCATCCTAGGACAAGCCAAGCAGAGACACGCACGAGAATTCCTAGAAGCATGGCATTCCAACCGGAACTCCATCAACAAACACATAGGGGATGGTAGATTGATTTGGAGCCAACGTGTTTGTTGATGGAGTTCCGGTTGGAATGCCATGCTTCTAGGAATTCTCGTGCGTGTCTCTGTTTGGCTTGTCCTAGGATGGATGTGTTGTCCCAATCAAAGTGGTGTCCTTCCCTCAATCTACTGTCCCCTGAGAAAAAGAACAGGAAATGACATCACCAACCCAAGGAAACCTAAACAGATAAATAGAAAGCGGGACGTAACACCAGCGCTTCGGAGGGTCACTGATGATGTTACCTAGAATAGTGACGAAACGTCTGAAAACTAACCGTCCAGCTCAGCGAGCAAACTCACATCCAGAAACTCAACCTGAGCCACAAATCTTCTCAAAACTTGCTCCAAAATGCTGTTGAGGATTAGACAAAGATGTTCCGTTATTTATGGTTAACCTTATTTTTCAAGCAATATCAGTTTAAAAAATAAATCATTTAGTTGCTATTGTTAGCCAGAGGCTGCAGAGAAAGGGGATACCGGCTGCGAACAATCGCTGACAACCTGAATGCAAAAAGTGATGACACAGAAAGCAGCAGCTTTCAAACTAACAATGACCTGAGACCAGGTGCTAGTTTGTTTATAATATGGTTTAAATAGGCTCAATGATTTGTTAAAATTAATGAAGTTGAAGTAATGCAAAAGCCTTATTTGGCAGCAAAATAATGAGGTAATGCTAAGTCTCTGGACTAGGGCCACTAAAAAGTAAACATATGCAATTAAAAACCAAAAGAGCTGCAGATGCTTTCAATCAGGAACAATAACAGAAGTTGCTGGAAAAGCTCAGCAGGTCTGGCAGCAAGCATAAAGAAAATAAAAAATAATCAGTTAACGTTTCATGTCCAGTGAACCTTCCTCAGAATTGTTCTTAGGGGTGGCACGGTGGCTCAGTGGTTAGCACGGCAGCTCACAGCTCCGTGGACGCGGGTTCGATTCCAGCCTCGGGTAAGTGTCTGTGCGGAGTTTGCACATTCTCCCCGTGTCTGCGTGGGTTTCCTCCGGGTGCTCCGGTTTCCTCCCACAATCCAAAGATGTGCAGGCTGGGTGGATCGGCCGTGCTAAATTGCCCGTAGTGTTCAGGGGTGTGGGGGTTACGGGGTGGGGGATGCTTCAAGGGGCAGTGTGGACTTGTTGGGCCGAAAGGCCTGTTTCCACACTGTAGGGAATCTAATCTAAGCTAGCAAGGGTCACCAAGATCTGAATGGGAACTGATTCTTTTTCCTTCACAGATGCTGCCAGACCTGCTGAACTTTTCCAGGAACATTTTTTTTTCATTGGTTCAGGCTAGTTCACTTATTCTATACCTTTGGAACAAAAAACAGAGACAACACAACTTGAAAAAGAGATAAGAGAAAGGATGAGGCAATGACACTCGCACGTGAAGTCAGCGAAAATTCCAGAGACCAACCTTCACAAAAGCAGACCCCACATCAGTGACACACAGAGACAACAACACCTGGCCTGCATCATTCCTCATTAACAGCAGTAGCTATCTGGATTGGGTGTAAGCTTTTATACTCTGTGACTACTCAGGGAATGTCAGAGGACCCTAATGGGTGTATACTTAGGTTCTAGTTCAGTTTGTGGGAAAATATTTCAGGTCCCGTTTGTAATAAAACATATAAGCAACGTGTTTTATTTAACACATTTAAGTAATTTGTGAAGTTAGGAGAATTGGCTTCTTTTTCCCCCTGTACACAGCAGCCAGTGATTGCCAGACTCAAACAGGCTCTAAATGTGTTGGTGGGGCTTAAAGCTGCTGCATTTCCCCATATTGCAAAGACAGAATGTTTAAAGTATTTCAACTGCTGTTCAGCATTCCATTTATCCCCAAGTCATGAAAGGTGCTAGGAGAATTCAAGTTCCTTGTGTATATAGAAATAATCAGGTCGAGTAAGAAGCCTGAGCTTTACATATCACACTGATATTAACCATGTATGGCACATCTATCAGAGTACAAATTTCTCTGGTTAAAAAGAAAGGTTTTGTAATCAGCACCTAAAAAATAAAGAATGAGTCCAATCATCTTAAGCTGAGCACCTGGATTTAAGCTAATGAGCGTAGTTAGGCATTTAAGGAAATGCATGAATACCAGCGAGCTGAATGGAAGTGGAAAGTGGTGCCATGGTGGTAATATCACAGGACGAGTAACCCGTAGCCCTAGGCTAGTGCTCTTAGCACACTGGTTCAAATCCCACCACAGCGGTTCGTGACGTTTGAGCTCAAATTTGGAATTTTGAAATTTGGTCTCATGCCAATAGTCTCTATTTTAAAAAAAACAGCAGCAATCTGATTCACTAACATCCTTTAGGGAAGGCAACTGCCATCCTTAGCCGGTCTGACTGACTCTTAACTGCGCTCTAGGAAAGCAATGCCTACATCTCATGAATGAGTTTTTTAAAAAGGTAGTGTGGTCTCCTCTGAAATTGCCTACAGCCTTCAAACTCTGGGATTCTTTTTAAGCAAAGATCAATCCTTAGTTATCCTAAGTGACATTTGTACCACTGATAGTCCTGAGCGAGGTGCCAGGACACTGGAGGTTGGCTAATGTGGTGCCATTATTTAAAAAGAAGGTGGTAAAAAAGCTGGGGAGTCAAAGATCCTAATGTCAGTGGTGGCTAAGTTGTTGGGCAGGATTCTGATCGACACAATTGATAAGCATTTGGCAATGCAATGACTGATTAGGGATAATCAATGTGACCTTGTAATGGGAAATCATGCCTGTTTAATTTGATTGTCATTTCTTCCAAAAAACACTCAAAGAAGATTGAAGAAGGTAGAGCAGTGGATGTTAGAAAAGCAAAGCAAAGTTCCACATGGTAGACAGGTCGGCAAGGTTAGAATACAGGGAGAACTAGCTATTTGGATACAGAACTGGCTCGAAGGTAGGAGAAAGGGTGGTGGAGGAGGGGGGTTGTTTTTCAGACTGGAGGCCTGTGACCAGCAACGTGTCAGAGGGATTGGTGCTGGGTCCAATGCTTTGTCATTTATATAAATAATTTGGATGCGAATATACAAAGAATGGTGAGTAAGTTTGCAGATGACACCAAAATTGGTGGTATAGTGGACAGTGAAGAATGAGGTTACCTCAGAGTACAACAGGGCCTTGATCAGATTGGTCAATGAGTTAAGGATTGGCAGATGGAGTTTAAGTTAGATAAATGTGAAGTGTTGCATTTTGGAAAGGGAAGTCAGGGCAGGGCTTGTACAGTTAACAGTAAGGTCCCGGGGGAGTGTTGGTGAACATAGAAGCCTTGGGTGCAGATTTTAATTTCTTGAAGGTGGAAACAGAAGTAGATAGGATAGTGAAGGCATTCGATGCACTTGCCTTTATTGGTAGTGCATTGTGTACTGGAGTTGGGAGGCCATGTTGCAGCCATACACGACATTGGTTAGGCCAGTATTGGAATAGTGCACACAAATATGGTCTGTCTGCTATAAAAAGGATGTTGTGAAACTTGAAAGCGTTCAGAAAAGATTTACAAGGGTGTTGCCAGGGCTGGAAGGTTTGAGCTACAGGGAGAGGCTAAATAGGCTGGAGGTATTTTCCCCTCAAGCAAAGGATGAGGGATGGCCTTATAGAAGTGTACAAAATCATTGCCAGGAGTCGGGCCGGAGGGGGGGGGGGGGGGGGGGTTGTGGCGAGAGGGTGGGTGAAGACATTGATAGGATGAATAGTTAAGGCCTTTCTCTCAGGGTGGGGTCCAAAACTAGACGGCATAAGATTAAGGTGAGGGGGAAAATAAGTTTTTTTAAAAAGGAACTGAAGGGGAAAATTTTTAACAGTGGGTGGTGTGTGTATGTAATCAGCTGCCAGAGGAAGCGGTGGAGGCTGGTACAGTTACAACATTTCAAAGGCATTTGAATAGGTACATGAATAGTAATGGTTTTATAAAGGGACATATGCTAAATGCTGGCAAATGGGACTAGATTAATTTAGGATATCTGGTCAGTATGGACATGTTGGACAAAAGAATCTTATTTCTATGCATCACAACTCTCTAATTTTATGATAAACAAGACAATGACCTAAATTTACCTCAGCTATCATAAACCACAATACTATAACCAATTTTCCATTAATACTCCAGGGAGTCCCTGTCGTCTGATCACTGCTCTGGAAAGACCATCTGATGGGGTTAATTTTTTGTTTGCAAAAACTCTTCACCCACATGCCACACAATCTGTAAAAATCCAACCTCTAAGAATGATTATTTCTGAATATCACCATCTTCACTAAACACAGCAAGAATGTACATCCAGAAGAAACAAACTTAAAGAAACTGGAAAAAAAAATAATAGGGGGGTGAGGAGGGAAAGATTTTATTATACAAAATCCCCAGTGAATTCCCTGAAAGGTTGAAAAGTAAATTTGAAAACAACTTACAAGCGAATTTGATTACTACTTGGAGAGGGCACATTTTAAGGCCAAGGTAGAAAGAGCCAGGACTTAGACAGTTCTTTCAAAAAGCCCCCACCAAGGCCCAGAGTACTGAATAGACTTTCAGCACTGTACAAGTCTAGTTCAGAAGTGGCCAGAGGTCTTCAGTTTGAGGAACTGACTGATACTCTCAAGCATCCAACATAGTTATGTTTCTTGGGTTTTTTTTTCAAAAGACGGTTTTGTTGCTGACAATCTTGTGCTTGCTGCCTGTATATCTGGATTTCATCCAATGCAAGGTGGCTCTAGACCATGTGGCTGCAGTAATCGTTCATAACTCACTGATTTTTGCACTTTCGGTTGAAGCAGTTTGAGAAACAAGCAGCCTGACTTTTAAAAAAATGTTGTTTAGGGCCTTCGAGAATCGGGGAGATTCTGTAGACAAAAAACTGAAAGTTTTATTGAAGCTGCGATGCATCATACTACACAAAAGTAGCTGTTGGAATCTTCCCTTCTCGCTAGGCACAAAACTCTCAAGTAACAATGCTTACTGCATCAGAGATAATGGGAACTGTAGATGCTGGAGAATTCCAAGATAATAAAATGTGAGGCTGGATGAACACAGCAGGCCAAGCAGCATCTCAGGAGCACAAAAGCTGACGTTTCGGGTCTAGACCCTTCATCACCTGAAGAAGGGTCTAGGCCCGAAACATCAGCTTTTGTGCTCCTGAGATGCTGCTTGGCCTGCTGTGTTCATCCAGCCTCACATTTTATTATCTTGGAATGCTTACTGCATTCTGACTTTCAAAGTCTTGGCTGAACGTAACCTTTAGAGCAGAATTACACCAATCCAGAAATGAAAGATTTTGTCACCATCTGTAAAAACTACTTGACAAGCAAGCTCACTTCTGAGCAGTCATACTGAATGCAAAATGTTAAACTGTCTCTCTACAAATGCAGCCTGACTTATGAATCTCTCCAGCGTTCTCAGTGTTCCAGTGCCCTCCTCAGTAGCTGTCTGAGAGGTAGAACACAGCCAGTGTGTCCCTCAACATGCAAATGGGGGAAACAAAAAAATTCTGCATGATTGGGTTTCCCATCCCCATTGGTCTTATCTGTGAATTCAAGAAACCAAACAGGCTAACCACTTGACAAAGATTAAATTAGAAAGTAAGCTCCACATCTCATGGCCATTCCCAGTTTAAACAACAGGACATCAGTAGTCAGCAAGGTACATTGCAGCAAATAACTTGACTCCTGACTCCAAAAAGCCTGTCCATCACAAGGCAGAAGTCAGGAGTACGACGGAATGCACCCCACTTGCCTGGATGGGTGCAGCCCCAACAATACTCATGCAGATTGACACCATCTACAAGCATGGTCAGTAGCAGCTGAGTGTACTACCTACAAGATGCACTCCAGAAATTCAAAGACCTCAGACAGCACCTTCCAAACCCATGACCACTGCCATCTAGAAGGACGAGGACAGCAATTATACTATCCTGATTTGGAAATATATTGCCATTCGTTCAGTGTCAGCAGGTCAAAACCACAAATTTCCTCTCTAACAGCATTATGTACATACCTACACCAAATGGACTGCAGCAGTTCAAGGTGGCAGCTCATCACCACCTTCTGAAGGGCAGCGATGTCCATGTTCCACAAGCGAATAGAAAGGTAACAGGCCATTTGGCCCAACTAGTATATGCTGGTGTTAATGTTCCCTCCAAGCCTCCTCCTACATGTTTCATCTAAGCCCATCAGCATATTTTTCCCCTCATGCACTTGTCCACCTCCCCCTTAAATGCATCCACACCATTCATCTGAATTACTTCATGTGGTTTCATTCCTGGGTGAAGAGGTCTGTACAGAATTTCCTATCAGATTACTTGCAGACCATGTTTCTGAGTAGACTCAGCACATAAGCAGAAACATTTATCATCCAATCAAACACTGATTTTGATGGGTTACGAACAAACTTCTCTAAATAACAGTTTAAATTATTCATTTTTCCTTACGTCTATCACGTCAAAGCTTCAGCTTTGTAATTTCTTCTTCAAACAGCTATAGAGGCACAGAAGATACAAAATGTGTTGCACACTCTTCTCAGTTAAGCAATATGTTTCTTTCTCATGAACACGAAAGATACTTGCCTAGTTTGGAATGTAAATAAGTCACAACTCCCTTGGGCAGGCATTTTAAATGTTGAGTTCCACTGTTGCTGGAATCACTACAAAATGTAAAAATGTAATTAAGCAGCCAAAATGCTCATTTTACTTAACTGCCTGGCTCAGGTTAAGAGAAAGACATTAGATTTTTGTAATTAACTGGATGATAGTTATTTATTGCAATTGAACTGATCATCCTAACCAATGGGAAAATAAGGGGGGAAATGATTTGGTACTGTATGAGTATGCAACTTTATCTCTTAAGCACACACTCAAAAAGACGACACAAATACTTTAGGTGAAGGAAAAGTTCAGAGAAAAAGTTCTGTGTTACAAGTCCAGATTAAACAACTGGATAGGTTATTTTTGAAATGCCTTCATTTCTTTCATCATTATTGTCTGCAGAATGATGACTAGGCTTTAGTTCACTGATTGATCAATTGGGATTCAGTCTCTCCTTTTCTTTTGGGTTTTAGGATTATTTCTTTCAGCGTCTCTGAATTCAGTGCCCCAACTTTTGTTAAGAGAACCGGAGAGGCAGCTTTACAGAGGAAAGGACCACAGAGAGAAATACAGATGCAACTAGTTTCTGGAGAACTCTCCTTTCTTCTGTTTATATTTTGCTGACAGGATGAGTGTAAAGCTGCAGTGTGACTAGAGGGTTTTTACAATGCTGCATTCCCCTGAACCCACAAATAAGGCCAATTTGTCTGGATTCAATGCCCCTCAAAAAAAAGCCTTTATATCAGTTAGCTTCACTTGTTTCTCCCCCAATTTATAAACAACTCCTTGTGCATTCAATTCTTTTAAAAGCAGTGTCTATTTCCTCATTTTTGGGCCATAGATAGCTTTCACAAATCCAAAAAAAAAATTCTCAGACCTTTGTCTGAACATTACACTTTGACAAGGCTTCGGGCTTACATGACAGGAGTGGCATTACAGCTTTCTTAATAAGCAGTCTGTACTATGTGAAGTAGTATTAAACAATGCTTCATGTTGATGTTATGATGTTAAACTTCAACTGTGGGGATAGGAACCAGAACTGTTCTACTGGAAAAGAGAACTAAGAGATTTGGTTAAGTGTTGAAATGTGTATTATCAGACATCAGATTTTGGCGGGGGTGGGGGGGGGGGGGGGGGGGGGGGGTTGCAGAGAAAACAGATCCTGTTGGCGGGCTGAAGAATTGACAACCAGGTCACGATAATGTAAGATCATCAAGGACAGAAGCAATAGTAACAGGAAGAAAATATTTTATGCAGAGAGTTACCACAATCTAGAATATAGTGCCGGCCAGCATGGCACAGGCACGTTCAACCAAGGACTTCTAAAAAGAATTGGATGATTATCTGAAGAGAAACATGATGACAGGGCTATTGGGGGGGGAGAAAAGTGCTGGGAACGGGACCAGGAGAGCTTCTCTGCTGGAGTGCCAACAGGGTTTCATGCTGTAAATATGCAACGATTTCATTCTACAGTATGTTGCTAATTAGTTCTCTTTACAAAGGGATGCTGGTGTTTAATTCAGATTCAAATTTATTGACAGCAAATACTAATGTGTTACAAGTATAATTTGCAACGAAATGGTTTTTCGCTGTCAGAGAGAACAACCACTGTACCCTATCAGGCAGTCCCAGGAGAAGTGGGCCACAGCTCTCAAACATAATGGATCGAATTGATAGCACCTATAACTGCACCAGCAGAAACAGCTCGCCAAACAGCACAGTTTGGGCTGGCTCCCTCAGGCAAGAGCTGAGAATAGAAGGAAGGGGAAATGGAGGAGGAGGAGAACTGCATTGACAGAATGTGAAACAGAACAGGTAGCTCCAAGGCAAGTCTATTTCCAGCAGGCAGGAACCTAAATCAGGTTTTGTGGCCCCATGGATGCCTGAAAAATTGACGATCTAAAATAGTCAAATCCGTTCCAGCTGACTCGGGCGTTTCAGGACATAGCAACCCTGCTGAGCCCAGGAAAACCAAAAGAAAACTGATTCTTTTAGCCCCTATTTCTCTGTCCAATTTTTACTTTTCTACAGTTTAATGTAGTCTGCTACAGCCCTTAATCAGAAACCTCTCAGTGCAGAAACAAGCCATTTGGCCCAACAAGTCCATACCCACCCTCCAAAAGAGCTTCCCATCCAGAACCATCACCCTACCCCTGCATTTTCCCATGGCTAATCCATCTAGCCTGCACATTCCTCAGCGGCATGGTGGCACAGCGGTTAGCTCTGTTGCTTCACAGCACCAGGGACCTGGGTTCAATCCCACTCTCTGGTGACTGTCTGTGTGAAGTCAGCACATTTCTCCATGTGTCTGTATGGGTTTCCTCTGGGTGGTCTGGTTTCCTCCCACAGTCCAAAAGACATGCAGGCTAGGTGGATTGGCCATGCTAAATGTCCCATAGTGTTCTGGGATGTGTAGATTAGTTGGGTGACAGGGGGATGGGTCTGGGTGTGTACTCTGAGGGTCAGTGTGGGTTTGTTGAACCAAAAAGGGCCTGTTTCCACACTGTGGGGATTCTATGAGAATTACTATGAGCAATTAGCATGGCCAATCCACCTAACCTGCACATCTTTTTACATGGAAGGAAACAGGAGTGCCCGGAGGAAACTCATGCAGACATGGAGAGAATGTACAAACTTCACACAGACAGTAGCCCAAGGGCGGAGTCAAACCAGGGTCCCCAGTGCTGTGAGGCAGCAGTGCTAGCCACTGAGCCATCGTGCCGTCCAATGCTAATGTTTCACTGCTAATTTGTTCTTGGGGTATGGGCATATCATGGCAAAACATTTGTTGTCAGATCAGAAGTGGGCGCTAACGAGATGAAAGGATGGTATCAAATTGTGGAGCTGGATGAACACAGCAGGCCAAGCAGCATCTCAGGAGCACAAAAGCTGACGTTTCGGGCCTAGACCCTTCATCTGATGAAGGGTCTGGGCCCGAAACGCCAGCTTTTGTGCTCCTGAGATGCTGCTTGGCCTGCTGTGTTCATCCAGCTCCACAATTTGTTATCTTGGATTCTCCAGCATCTGCAGTTCCCATTATCACTGAAAGGATGTTATGTTGCCTCCTGGGTGCCAGGGTCCATGATGTCTCAGATCGTGTCTTCAAGATCTTTAAGGGGGAGAGTGAGCAACTAGCAGTCATGGTACACATCGGTACCAATGACATAGGTAGAAAAAGGACTAAGAACGTGAAAAGTGAGTACAGGGAGTTGGGCTGGAAACTGAAGTCCAGGACAAACTGGGTAATAATTTCTGGATTACTACCAGTGCCACATGATAACGAGGTAAGAAATAGGGAGGGAGTGCAGCTAAGCACGTGGCTACAGGGCTCGTGTAGGAGGGAGGGCTTCCATTATGTGGATAATTGGAGCACATTCTGGGGAAGGTGGGACCTGTACAGGAAGGATGGGTTGCACCTGAACTGGAAGGGCACAAATATCCTGGGAGGAAGGTTTGCTCGAGCTCTACAGGATGGTTTAAACTAGATTGGCAGGGGGTGGGGAACAGGATTTGTAATTCAGAGGATGAGGTATTCAGCCTTCCTGTCAGAGGGGGAGTGAGGTGGTTTATAAAGAAATGCAGTCGATGGAGTGTAATTGCAGACACCAAGATGGTCTGAGGTGTGTATACTTCAATGTTAGAAGTATCAGAAATAAGGCGGATGAACTTAGAGCATAGGTCAGTGCTTAGAACTACGATGTTTTTGGCCATTCCAGAAACTTGGGTAACTCAGGGAGAGGAATGGTTGTTGGAAGTTCCGGGATTCAGATGCTTCAAAAGAAATAGGGAGGGTGGAAAAAGAGGTGTGGGTGGCATTGCTAGTCAGGGCTAGTATAGCAGCTACTGCTTTGACCAAGCATGTGGATGAGGGTCAGGCAGTTGATGTGGTGTACATGGACTTCAGTAAAGCCTCTGATAAGGTTCCACATGGTAGGCTATTGGAGAAAATACAGAGGCACAGGATTAAGGGAGATTTAGCAGTTTGGATTAGAAACTGGCTTTCTGTAAGTGGTGGTTGATGGAAGATATTCAGCCTGGAGTCAGGTCACTAGTGGTGTGCCTCAAGGATCTGTTTTGGGACCACTGCTGTTTGCCATATTTATAAATGACTTGGACGCAGGCATAGGTGGATGGGTTAGTAAGTTTGCAGATGACACTGAGGTCGGTGGAGTGGTGGACAGTGTGGAAGAATGTTGCAGGTTGCAGGGACACTTGGATAAACTGCAGAATTGGGCTGAAAATTGGCAAATGGAGTTCAATGCAGATAGATGTGAGGTGATTCACTTTGGGAGGAATAACAGGAAGGCAGAATACTGGGTCAATGGAAAGATTCTTGGTAGTGTGGATGTGCAGAGGGATCTTGGTGTCCATGTACATAGATCCCTGAAAGTTGCCACCCAGGTTGATAGTGCTGTTAAAAAGGCTTACGGTGTGTTAGGTTTTATTGGTAGAGGGATCGAGTTCCGGAGCCGTGATGTCATACTGCAACTGTACAAAACGCTAGTGCGGCCTCATTTGGAATATTGCATGCAGTTCTGGTCCCCCCCATTACAGGAAGGATGTGGAAGCATTGGAAAAGGTGCAGAGGAGATTTACCAGGATGTTGCCTGGTCTGGAGCACAGGCCCTATGAAGAAAGGCCGAGGGACTTGGGTCTGTTCTCGTTGGAGAGGAGGCGGCTAAGAGGGGATTTAATAGAGACGTACATGATGATCAGAGGATTAGATAGGGTGGACAGTGAGAGTCTTTTTCCGAGGATGACTACTTCAGGTTGTACGAGGGGACATAGCTACAAATTGAGGGGTGATAGATTTAAGACAGACGTCAGAGGCAGGTTCTTTACTCAGAGTGGTAAGGGCGTGGAACGTCCTGCCTGCCAATGTAGTTAACTCAGCCACATTAGGGACATTTAAACAGTCCTTGGATAAGCATACAGATAATGATGGGATAGTGTAGGGGAAGGGGCTTAGATTAGTTCACAGGTCGGTGCAACATCGAGGGCCGAAGGGCCTGTTCTGCGCTGTATTGTTCTACATTCAATGTACTGAAAGACAGTTCGACAATGATATCTACAGTTCCCCTTATCACTGTCTACAGAGTCAGTTTGGGTTGAGGTCAGGAACAAGAAAGGAGCAGTCACTTTGTTTGGGTTTTTTTAAAGACCCTCTAACAGTTACAGAGAAGTAGAGGAGCGGATTGGGAGGCAGATACTGGAATAGTGCAGAAGTGACAGTGCTGTAGTCATGGGTGACTTCAACTTTCCAAATATTGATTGGAAACACTTTAGTTGTAATAGTTTAGATACAGACGATTTTGTCCTGTGCATCCAGGAAGGATTCCTGACACAGTATGTAGATTGACCAACACTAGGAGAGGCCACTTTGGATTTGGTATTTGACAATGAACCGGGCCAAGTGTTAGACCTGTTGGTAGGAGAGCATTTTGGCGGTAGCGATCATAACTCTGTCACTTTTAGACTAGTCATGGATAAGGACAGGTACATACAGCAGGGTAAAGTTTATAAATGGGGGAAGGTAATTACAATTCAATTAGGCAAAAACTGGGAACAGATGCTGTCAGGGAAGAGCACTATAGAAATGTGAAGGTTGTTTAAGGAATGCATACTGCATGTGCTCGATATGTTTATCCCTAGCAGGCAGGGAAGATGCGGTCGAGTGAGGGAGCCATGGTTCTTGAGAAAGGTCGAATGACTGGTTAAGAGGAAGGAGGAGGTTTATGTAAAGTTTAGGAAGAAAGGAACAGAAAAGGCTCTCGAGGGATACAAGTTATCCAGGAAGGAGCTGAAGAAAGGGCTCAGGAGAGCTATAAGGGGGCATGAGAAAACCTTGGCAGATAGACTTGGAGTTTTCCTTGATCCTTTTTACACATATGTGCAGAACAAGAGAATGACCACAGAAAGGGTAGGGCTGATCAAGGATTGTAAAGGGAATTTGTGCACAGAGCCTAAAGAGAGACATCCTTAATGAATACTGTTTTTTCAGTATCTACAACTGAGGGAGACCTAGTTGCAGAGGAGGACAGTGTGAAACAGACAGGTAGGCTAGAAGAGGTTGATGTTCATAAAGATGATGTGCTAGGAATTCTAAGGAAGTTGAAGATACATAAGTCCTCCATGCCTTATCCAAGGATTCCATGGGAAGTGAGGAATGAGATCGCAGGGCCTTTGGTGATGATCTTTTTGTCCTCACTGTCCACGGGTATAGTACCATAAGATTGGAAAGAGGCAAACGTCATTCCCTTGTTCAATAAAAGGGAATAAGGATAACTCTGGAAATTACAAGGCAGTTAGTCTTACATCTGTGGTGGGAAGATTATTGGAAAGGGCTCTGAGAGACAGGATTTATGATCACTTGGAAAGGCACAGTTTGATTTGTGATATTCAGCATGGATTTGTGAGGGATAGATTATGCCTCACAAACCTTATTAAATTCTTTGAAGAAGTGACTAAACACATAGATGAAGGTGGAGCAGTGAATGTGTATACATCGATTTAAGTAAGACGTTTGATAAGGTTCCCCATGGTAGGCTCGTGCAGAAGGTAAGGAGACATGGGATGGGGGAATATGTGGCAGACTAGATTCAGAATTGGCTGACCCTTAGAAGACAAAGGGTGGTCGTGGATGGAAAATATTCAACATGGTGCTCAGTTAGGAGTCGTGTACCACAAAGATCTGTTCTGGGACCTCTTCTATTTGTGATTTTTGTAAATGATTTGGATGAAGGAGTGGTAGGATGGATTAGCAAGTGCGCGGGCGATACGAAGGTGAGTCAAGTTGTGGGCAGTGCAGAGGGCTGTTCTAGGTTACAAAGGGACATTGATAGAATACAGAGCTGGGCTGAGAAGTGGCAGATGAAGTTTAGCCCTGAAAAGTGTGAGGTGATTCATTTTGGAAGGGGAAAACTTGAAAGCAGAATGCAGCGTTAACAGAAAGATTCTTGGCAGTGTGAAGGAGCAGAGGGAACTCGGGATTCATGTTCACAGTTCTCTGAAAGCTGCCACCCAGGTGGATATAGTTGTTAAGAAGGTGTATGGTGTGTTAGCTTTCATTAACAGAGGGATTGAGTTCAAGAGCCGTGAAGTTATGCTCCAGCTGTACAAAAGCCTGGTTCAGCCACATCTGGAGTATTGTGTCCAGTTCCGATTGCCTCATTACAGGAAAGATGTGGAAATGTTTGGAAAAAGGTGCAGGGGTGATTTACCAGGATGTTGCCTGGAATGGAGGGAAGGTCTTACGAGGAAAGGTTGCGAGATTCAGGGCTTTTCTCTTTAGAAAAATGAAGGGTGAGAGGTGACTTGATAGAGGTGTACAAAATGATCAGAGGTATAGATAGAGTGGACAGCCAGAGGCTTTTTCCTAGGGTGGAGGTAGCTATTATGAGGGGACAGTTTTAAAGTGAGTGGAGGTAGATATCGGGGAGATGTCAGAGGTAGGTTCTTTACTCAGAGTGGTCGGGGCATGGAATGCGTTGCCGGAGTCGGCCTCATTAGGAGTATTTAAGTAGCTATTAGATAGGCATATGGATGCTAGTATAAGGTAGGGGTGGAGGTTAGATAGACCTTAGGATTAGGGTAAAAGTTTGGCACAACATCGTGGGCCGAAGGGCCTGTACTATGCTGTACTGTTCTATGTTCTACATAGAAGTGCTTTTGGGAAGGTGACAGTTAACAACCTTCTTGAGCCAGCTCAAGGAAAGTTGTGTAAATAGATCTGCTGTGGTATTTAGAGTGGCTGATCCTGGATCTTAACCTAGGAATAGTGATGGAACAGCAACATACTTCCAAGTCAGGGATGCTGTACCCTTCAGATCAGCTCTTGGAGATGGAAGTGTTTCAATGCACATGCTGCACTTGCCCTTATAGAGGTGGTCGAGGTCATAGTTTTGCAAAGCCCTGTGAAAGAGCTTTGGCAAGTCGCTGCAGCACATCTTGTAAACAGTAGAAATGGCTGTCAGGCTGTAGTTTTGGGGGACAGGGGTGGGGAGGTGGCTGACTGATTAAAGGTAAGGTTTACTGCTTGACAAAGAAGCTTAGCAATCCATTCAGATAAGAAAACATTTAAAACAAAAAGTGCTTCAATAGTTTTTAAAATTTAACCTCAATCAAGTCTATAAGTAGATCAAACAGACCAAATGCTTGACTCTCTTTCTAATTGATAGGTTCATAAGTAATATCTGCAAAATTATTAAACCTACAGTGACCTACCCTCTACTCCCCCAATTCCAATCTGTTCTACTTGTTGCAGTGACCAGGAATATCAGTTATGTTAGATCTATGCAGAAAGGAGGGTTTCAAAATCACTTGAGACAGGGAGAACCATGGTTCAATAATATCAGCATGTCCTATCAAAGCATCTATCACAAGCTTAGGTTGTTGATTCATACAAAATTACAGGGATCAAGCAGGGAAATCCAAACAATTAGTTTGTTAGAAGACATACATTTTACAGTATAGATTGACTTTGATCATAGGCAGAAAATGCAGTCTATGAACTAGAAAAGAAAGAAGTGGAGGTGGTGATGTTGGAGGGGAGGAATGATAATATCCTCTCCTGTAATCTGCTTCCATACAACCAAAGATCAGGTTAAGTGTTGAAGTTGGCATTAAAATCAAATGAAAAACGCTAGCAGGAATGGGGATTTGGGCAGGAGGGAGGGGAGTTTCCTATTTCAATTCCACAGTTATTGTGGTTATTTCCATCCTTAATGTTCAGAGCTTCCCAAGACTGATCGTGAGAAGCTTTTTTTCCCATTCAAGACAGCAAAAGGAGTTCACCACTGCTTTGGTGTTCTCCTCAGCATTAATCCAGCAATGAAGGGGACTTCAGTTCACTACTGCTGATTGAAATCAGATGTAAAACTGCCAAACTTACCTCATGTTTCCAGCGATTAAGAGGAACAGGTTGTAAATGTGAGAGAAGATGAACAGGAAGAGAATAGTGGAAAAAAACATCACCATCCAGGAGCCGTGATCTTTTCGGAACATATTTAGTCGAAGTAACTGACCTAGTGCAAGAAAAATTTAAGGCAATCTTACTTAATTTCAATGCAAATAAACTTACTCCCTTAATATTTGCTATGGTGATCTGCTTTAGTTTTTCTTTAAAATAAGCTCTTTTATATTACCTCCCAATCAATAATAAGACCTTATAAAGCAGCTCAAAAAATGTTTGACAAAGATAAATGTCAATTTTAAGAAAAAGCAAGTTAAACATATCAGGAACAATTTCTATGATTCTATTGAGCACGTCAGGAATATAGAGTCATAGAGTCATAATGTGGAAACAAACCTTCAGTCCAATCACACCATGCTGACCATAATCCCAAATTAAACTAGGACAGAGTGCAGGCAGGTGGGACATGGCCGTCCAAACATTTCTGATTCCCACACTTATCTAAACGTCTTTTAACCATTGGAACTTCACTTCCTTCGGAAATCCATTCCACACATGAACAAATGTGTTTAAAAAATTCTCATGTCTTCAATTTTGTTCTGTTCTCACCTTATAAATGTGCTCCCTAGACATAAAATCCCCCACCTTTGGCAGGTGTTACTTCCCTTTCACCTTGTCTATACTCATGATTTTATCAACTTCAATAAAAAAAGGTCACCCCTCAACTCCTTCACTCCAATTTAAAAAAGTCCCAGTCTATCCAGCCACTTCTTATAACCCAAACTCTCCATTCCCAGCAACATCCTGTGTTTTGAATCACCTGTTATTGGAGCGCAGCAGACCCACAAACATCAGTGTTGTTTGAAATACACAGTCATTGCTCTTATTTGAGCAATGACCGTTTATTTCAAACAGCATCAATATTCAGAAAGCTGAGCTTTGAAACAACATTTTTTCTCAACCAGAGTCAGAATCATGATGGGATACGCAACAAATGGTTGTCATTCCACCCATCATGCCTGGTCTGCTCAGATGATCTGACCAATTATTCCCTCTCCCTTGCTTCCTTCATATTCCTGTAATTTTTCCACCTCAAATATTTGTCTAACTTTTAAGTGTGTTTATGTAAAAATGGTCTTGAGTTCAATGTTGCCAAACTTCAGCTAAAGAGGACTTAAAATCTGTCAACAGGGTGTTCTCAAAGTGTCAATGTCACAGGACACTATACGTATAAAGCTTCATATTATTAATTTGTCTTAATAATATGGTGGTATGGGAAATTGCATTATCTGCTCCTTACCTTGCTAAGTGGAAAGTCTAAACTACATCATATCAACATTAGATGGAGGCTGTGAAATTGATTGATGTTTGGACACAGTCAGCTCAAAATCATTTAAGGACTGAAAACGTACAAGCCAGAACTCTAATTCATTGTGTTAGAACATTTCTCAGTGTGTTGGATAAAATTTTGCCAAGGGGTAATTCAAGATAGAGAACCTCGAAACTTTGTTAAAAACCGGGTTGTGTCTCAACTTCTTATTTTATCTTTGGTTCTTGACTGATTGGAAACTATGCAAAAATTGATAGGAACCCTGGGGAGAAAAGTCCTCCTGAAGGGGTGACAATGGCTTAGTGTTAATGATATTATATTAGTGATACTCACTGTTTAATGTGCTACAAGTTAGAGCAAAATTTTGCAAATGCTGGAACTCAAATAAAAACTAAAGTAATGGAGTTCCTATTATCTCTAATGGAGAAGCTCAGCAAGTCTGGCAGCATCTTTGGAGAGAGGAACAAAATTAGCATTGAGTCCAGTATGGTTCCACAAAGAGGTCAAATTGGATTTGAAATGTTAACTATTTCTCCCACCACAGATGCTGCTAGACCTGCTGAGATGTTCTAGCACTTTCCTCTATTAATGCTCTACGAGGTGTTCAGATCAACACACAGCTACTCTCACCAATATACAGGTCACGAAATCTCTATTGATCGTCATAAAAACCCATCTGTTTCACTAATGTTTGTCATGCAATGACCTGGCCCAGTCAGCTCAGATGCACCACAAAAGTGGCAAGAGTCTTAAGCAACCTCAGAATGGTCTAACAAGCAACTCAGGTCAAGGATAAGCAAGAGTTCCATTAACCCCCAAAACTCAAAGAATTAGAAGAGGATTTTGATGAAATACAATGGAGGAGAATGGGGAGAGGCAACGGTACAATTTAACAGGAGCAGATGAACAAGGAAATCTGAGCTGTTTTTAACTTGCCATTCAAGGTAGTAGGATGTTGAGGCCTCTATTTAAAAAGACCATACAGGACCCTACGGGCAGCCCTCCGCTCCCTCCGCTCCAACCCCAACCTCACCATCAAACCCGCAGACAAGGGTGGCGCAGTGGTAGTATGGCGTACTGACCTCTACATCGCCGAGGCCAGACGCCAACTCTCCGACACCACCTCCTACCGCCTCCTCGATCATGACCCCACACCCGAGCACCAAACCATCATCTCCAACACCATTCATGACCTCATCACCTCAGGGGACCTCCCACCCACAGCCTCCAACCTCATTGTTCCCCAACCCCGCACGGCCCGTTTCTATCTCCTTCCCAAAATCCACAAACCTGCCTGCCCCGGTCGACCCATCGTCTCAGCCTGCTCCTGCCCCACCGAACTCATCTCCACCTATCTGGACTCCATTTTCTCCCCTTTGGTCCAGGAACTCCCCACCTATGTCCGTGACACCACCCACGCCCTCCACCTCCTCCAGGACTTCCAATTCCCTGGCCCCCAACACCTCATATTCACCATGGACGTCCAGTCCCTGTACACCTGCATTCCGCATGGAGATGGCCTCAAGGCCCTCCGCTTCTTCCTGTCCCGCAGGCCCGACCAGGCCCCCTCCACCGACACTCTCATCCGCCTAGCGGAACTCGTCCTCACACTCAACAACTTCTCTTTTGACTCCTCCCACTTCCTACAGACTAAGGGGGTGGCCATGGGCACCCGCATGGGCCCCAGCTATGCCTGCCTCTTTGTAGGTTACGTGGAACAGTCCATCTTCCGCACCTACACAGGCCCCAAACCCCACCTCTTCCTCCGGTACATTGATGACTGTATCGGCGCCGCCTCTTGCTCCCCAGAGGAGCTCGAACAGTTCATCCACTTCACCAACACCTTCCACCCCAACCTTCAGTTCACCTGGGCCATCTCCAGCACATCCCTCACCTTCCTGGACCTCTCGGTCTCCATCTCAGGCAACCAGCTTGTAACTGATGTCCATTTCAAGCCCACCGACTCCCACAGCTACCTAGAATACACCTCCTCCCACCCACCCTCCTGCAAAAATTCCATCCCCTATTCCCAATTCCTCCGCCTCCGCCGCATCTGCTCCCACGATAAGACATTCCACTCCCGCACATCCCAGATGTCCAACTTCTTTAAGGACCGCAACTTTCCCCCCACGGTGATTGAGAACGCCCTTGACCGCGTCTCCCGCATCTCCCGCGACACATCCCTCACACCCCGCCCCCGCCACAACCGCCCCAAGAGGATCCCCCTCGTTCTCACACACCACCCTACCAACCTCCGGATACAACGCATTATCCTCCGACACTTCCGCCATTTACAATCCGACCCCACCACCCAAGACATTTTTCCATCCCCTCCCCTGTCTGCTTTCCGGAGAGACCACTCTCTCCGTGACTCCCTTGTTCGCTCCACACTGCCCTCCAACCCCACCATACCCGGCACCTTCCCCTGCAACCGCACGAAATGCTACACTTGTCCCCACACCTCCTCCCTCACCCCCATCCCAGGCCCCAAGATGACATTCCACATTAAGCAGAGGTTCACCTGCACATCTGCCAATGTGGTATACTGCATCCACTGTACCCGGTGCGGCTTCCTCTACATTGGGGAAACCAAGCGGAGGCTTGGGGACCGCTTTGCAGAACACCTCCGCTCAGTTCGTAACAAACAACTGCACCTCCCAGTCGCAAACCATTTCCACTCCCCCTCCCATTCTCTTGATGACATGTCCATCATGGGCCTCCTGCACTGCCACAATGATGCCACCCGAAGGTTGCAGGAACAGCAACTCATATTCCGCCTGGGAACCCTGCAGCCATATGGTATCAATGTGGACTTCACCAGTTTCAAAATCTCCCCTTCCCCCACTGCATCCCTAAACCAGCCCAGTTCATCCCCTCCCCCCACTGCACCACACAACCAGCCCAGCTCTTCCCCCCCACCCACTGCATCCCAAAACCAGTCCAACCTGTCTCTGCCTCCCTAACCGGTTCTTCCTCTCACCCATCCCTTCCTCCCACCCCAAGCCGCACCCCCAGCTACCTACTAACCTCATCCCACCTCCTTGACCTGTCCGTCTTCCCTGGACTGACCTATCCCCTCCCTACCTCCCCACCTACACCCTCTCCACCTATCTTCTTTACTCTCCATCTTCGGTCCGCCTCCCCCTCTCTCCCTATTTATTCCAGTTCCCTCCCCCCATCCCCCTCTCTGATGAAGGGTCTAGGCCCGAAACGTCAGCTTTTGTGCTCATGAGATGCTGCTTGGCCTGCTGTGTTCATCCAGCCTCACATTTTATTATCTTGGAATCTCCAGCATCTGCAGTTCCCATTATCTCTGATACAGGACCCTTGTCTGCTATGCAAGAGAGACATTGCCAAATATGAACAGGAAAGTTATGCTAAACCTTTATTTGATTGATTTATTATTGTCACATGTACAGAGGTACAAAGAAAAATGTTGTCTTCTGTGCTTCACAGGCAAATCATACTGTAGAAGTGCATCAGGGTAACCGAACAGAGCAGGATATAATGTTACAGCTGCTGAGAAGGCGCAGAGAGAGTTCAACACCAACATTGAAGAGGTCCATTCAAAACTTAGATAACAGCAGAAAATAGGCAATTCTTAAATCTGTTCGTACACGTTTATAAACTTTTATATCTTCTGCCCAACAGAAGAGGGTGGAAGAGAGAGTGTAACCAGCGTAGGAGGGGCCTTTGATTATGTTGGTTGCTTTCCCGAGGCAGCAGGATAAAAAAAAACATAGATGAGTCAGAGATATACCGCATGGAATTAGACTCTTTTGGTCCAACTCATCCATACCAACCAAATATCCCAAAATTTATCTAATCCCATTTACAAGTATTTGGCCTATATCCTTACGAACCCTTCCTATTCATATACCCATCCAAATTCTTTTCATTTTGTTGTAATTGTACCAGCCTCCACCACTTCCTCGGGCAGCTCATTCCATACACGCACCACCCTCAGAGAAAGTTGCCCCTTTGGGTCCCTTTTAAACCTTTCCCCTCTCATCCTCAACCTACGCCCTCTAGTTTTGGACTCCCCCCCCCCCCCCCCCACCCAGTAGAAAAGACCTTGGCTATTCACCCTATCCATGCCCCTCATGATTTTATTAACCTCCATAAGGCCGCTCCTTGGCTCCAGGGGGAAGAGAAAATGCTGCCCCAGGCTATTTCAACATCTCCCTATAGCTCAAATTCTTCAAATCTTGGCAAGATCCTTGTAAATCCTTTCTGAATTCTTTCGAGTTTCACAACATCCTTCCTTTAGCAGGGAGACAAGATTTGCACAAAGTATTTCAAAAGTGGTCAAACCAAATGTCCCGCACAGCTGCAGCATGACCCTCCCAACTCCTATGCTCAATGCACTGACCAATAAAGATAGTGCTGCCGGCACTATCCTTTTTACCTGCAGCTCTACTTTAAAAGGAATGATGAACCAGGACCTTAACATTAAATATATTGTCCTGCCCTGATTTGCCCTACCAAAAATGCAACACTTCACATTTGTCTAACTTAAACTCCACCCACAACTCCTCGACCCAGTGGCCCATCTGATCAAGGTCTCACTGTACAGAAGTTAGGTTCGTTTTTTGGAGACCCTCACACTGACCTGGCTACAAAAACATACTCCTTTATTATTAAGCAAATACAAGCTGTGGAGGATCACTGTACTCGACCCAGCACAGGGTGCTGAGTTCCGTAAGCGATTCTCCCCGAACAGCAGACAGTCCCTGCTTTTTATACTCTATGAATTGGCTGATACATAAAACAATGACTACATTTGGAACATAAAGAGAACAGGATACAGCACTGATTGTTCATGAAGTGACTGATAACGACAGGATGCGATTTCAAGTCACCGAAGTGTCTGACTTGAGCAAAGGTCACTGACCTGGCCATTTCAGTAGAAACAGAAGTTTCACCCCTTTACAGAATTACAGGAGTCTCACACCTTGACAAATGTTTCCCACCCGATCCTATTCAGGCAGGAAGTTTAAGACAGTTTCCACATACCCCTGTGAGAGAAGATAAAGAAACATAAAAATTAATGGGATGTTATCCCATTAACATCTCACCAAGGTAACCTCCCTCACTGTCCACTACACCTCCAGGTTTGGTGTCATCTGCAAACTTACTAACCATACCTCCCCATGTTCAAAAGCAGTGGACCCTAGCACTGATCAGTGTGGCACACCGCTGGACACAGGCCTCCAGTCTGAAAAAGAACCCTCCACCACCACCCTCTGTCTCCTGCCTTCGAGCCAGTTCTGTCAATAGTTGGAAGACTGGTTTGAGAGATGGACAGGGTGTTCATGACTCTGTAGTTTCTTGCTATCTCGTGAAGAGTAGTTGCCATACCACACTGTGATGCATACAGATATAATGCTCTTTGTGGTGAATCTATAAAAATTGGGAAGTGTATTTATGAACATGCCAAAAATTTTTTTTAGCCTGGAAAAGTAAAGGCATTGCTGTGCATTCTTGACTGTAGTGTCATTGTGGGTGGACCAGCACAGAATAATGATGATGATTGTCACTCCAAAGAACTTGACATGCTCAACCATCTCCAACTCAGCACCATTAATACAGACAGGGACGTTCCTCCCACTGCTTCCTGAAGTCGACGACCAGCTCCTTTGTGGGACGGGGAGACTTTTACACCATGCTGTTAAGCACTCAGTCGCCTTCCTGCACTCTGTCTTGTCATTGTCTGAGATCCAACCTACAATAGTAAAGTCTTTACAAACTTGTAAATGGAGTTGGGCAGAATTTGGCCACGCAGCCATGAATGTGTAGATAAGTATAGGAGGGGGCCGAGTACACAGCCTTGTGGGGCACGGGTGCTGAGGATTATTGTGTCACCTGATTGCAGTCTATGGGTCAAGAAGTCAAAGATCCAGTTACTGGGGCAGAAGCATGAAACCCAGAGATCTAGGTCTCAGAGATTGGAGAAGAATTTGTTTGGAATTGTGTTGAAGGCAGAGCTGTCATCAATAAGTAGGAGCCTGGTGTAGACATCCTTGTTATCCAGATGTCCCAGGGATGAGTGTAGGGTCAGGGGGTCATTGTGGACTTGTTGCAGTAGATAAATTGCAAGGAATCAAGGAAACCTGTGCGCCGTGACCAACCTGTCGAAGTACTTCATAATGATAGAGGTCAGACCCACTGGGTGATCATCATTGAGGCACACTGCAAGATTTTCCTTTGGCACCTGGATGATAGTGGTCTTCTTGAAGTAGGCAGGGACTTCAGATTGTAGTGAGGAGAGGTTAAAAAAGGTAAAACATAAAATGCTCCTGCCAGCTGGTTTGGGCAGGACCTCAGTACACAGTCACTTTCTGTGGCTGATCCATCACCTCCAATGGTAACTGGGGGTAGGAGGTGCATCAGATGCCGACGGGACAAGTGATATTGTTTCACTATCCTTCTGTTCAAAGCAAATGTAGAATGCATCAAGCTCACTGGGTGGGGATGTACTGTTGCCCACAATTTTGTTCAACTTCATTTGGTAGCCTGTTATGCTATGTAAGCCTTGCCACAAATGACAGGGGTCCATGTGGTTAGCCGATCTGGTATTGCCTCTATGACCTTCAGGGACACACCTAGATGTCCTGTATAGGGCACGGCCGCCTAACTTGAATGCCTCAGACCTGGACATCAGTAGGAAGTGGATCTCCCAGTTCATCCGCGGTTTCCAGTTAGAGAATATTGGGATTAACTTCTGCATGCAGTCATCTACACACCGAGTCCGTTATAGTAGCAGAACACTCCTTTAGGTTGTCTGCCGATTCTAGAATCCAGACCTGTCCATCAAATCCAACCAGTCCCCAAGAAGCCCTTCTGTTTCCTCAGACCAATTCTGCACTATTTTCTATACTTTAATAAATATTGGCAAATTAACACAATATTCTTTGCAATAAAAATATCTTCTAGCCCACGGCTGAGAAAAGGTGGGGATTAAGTACTCCGGAGGTAGAGCTCCGAGTTATAATAGCTATGGTGCATGCCAACAGACTCCTATATGAAGAAGCCCTCTCCTTTCACCACCTCATCAGTTCACAGGTCTCCCTGTCCCTGTTGCTAGCCCACCCACACCCACTCGTGACCCCGTCCAACCTATTTGTTCCCACTGCAGTATCACAACAATTTAAGATTCATAACATTGTCAGAATGGAACCAAGTGTGCTTTACCCACTCATCACATTTGTACCCACAGGCTAGCCACCTTTCAACACTAATCTCTCCCTCCTCCAAAATCCTTTAAGACTTTGAACACTTGTACAAAATCTCCACCTCCCCATATCTGCTGTAAGGACATCCCCATTTCCTCCAGTCTCTCCACATAACTTGAAGTTATTTCATCCTCAGTGCCTTTCTAGTAAATTTAGTCTTATTCTCCAAGCCTTTGACCTCTTTTTAAAAACAAAAGTGTCACGCTAAAAAAATACGCTGAAGCCCAAGCAGTGTTTCATTAACTTTAGTATATATCCTTGATTTTATTCTTGGTGTCTCCACTTATCTGAAGAGGAGAAATAACATATGAAACAGGTGCAGGAAAAGACCATTTAACTCAATGAGCCTGCTCCAGTATTCAAGATTATGACTGATCCAATTATGGCCTTAACACCAGCTTTCCTGCCCGTGTCCCATGAAACCCCAACTCTGCTGTCCATTATCTCATATGCAAACACTTGGCTTACTGTACTCTCTGTAGAGCACAATTCAAATTAAAATTAACAAGTGTCAGAAAAGAAATTCCTCACTTTCATCTTTCAACTGCCCAACATCAGTGGCAGGCAAGTTTTGGAAGGGATTCTGAGGGTCAGGATTTGTATGTATTTGGAAAGGTAAGGGCAGATTACGGATAGTCAAGCATTGTGCGTGGAAGGAGAAAAAGGTCTCATTAACTTGATTGAGCTGTTTGAAGAAGTGACAAAAAAAAACGATTGAAGGCAGCAGAGCAGTGGACATGGTCTATGTTGACTTTGTAAGGTGTTTAACAGGGTTCCACATGGTAGACTGATTAACAAGGTTGGATCACATGGAATATGGGGAGAACTAGCCATTTGGACACAAAGTGGTTTAGAGGGTAGGAGACAGAAGGTGGTTGTGGAGGGCTGCTTTTCAGACTGAAAGCCTGTGATCACAAGGATGGGTGCTGGGTCCACTGCTTTATCATTTAGACAAATAATTTGGATGTGAATATATGAGATATTGTTAGTAAATTTGCAGATGACATCAAAATTAGTGATGTAAATGGACAATGAAGGAGGATACCTCAGAGTACTAAGGGACCTTGATCAGACGGGCTGGAGAGTGGCAGTTAGTGTTGAGGTTAGATAAATATATGAGGTGCTACATTCTGGTAGGGCAAACCTGGGCAGGACTTGTACATTTAATGGCAAGATCCTGGGAGTGTTGCCAAACAAAAAAGGTGGTGTGCAGGTTTACGTTTACTTGAAAGTGGAGGCACAGGTAGACCGTCTAATGATGGCAGCATTTGGTACGCTGGCCTTAATTGGTCAGTGCATTGAGTACAGGAGTTGGGAGACCACAACATGTGGTTAAACCACTTTTGGAAAGGGTTCAGAAAGATTTACAAGGATGTTGCCAGGGTTGGAGGGTTTGAGCTATAGGGAGAGGCCGAGTAGGCCGGGACTAATTTCCCTCAAGCATCAGAAGTTGATGGGTGACCTTATGGAGGCATATAAAGTTGTGAGGGGAACGGACAGGGTGAACACCAAGGTCTTTCCCCAGGGTATGGGAGTCCAAAACCACAGCACATATAGATTTATGGTGACAGAGGAAAGATTTTAAAAAGGGGCCTAATGTGAACAAGTTTTTCACATAGATGGTGGTGTATGTATGGAATGAACTGCCAGAGGAAATAGGAGGTTGGTGCAATTACAACATTTAAAAAGCCAGCCTGGATGGGCCAAATGCTGGCAAATGGTACTAGATCAAGTTAGGATATCTGGTTGGCTTAGACAAGTTGGACTGAAGGGTGTTTCTATGTTGTATATCTCCACGATTCTAAATGACAGTGACCTCAGCTAAGAAAATGACCGGAGTCAAAAATTTAAAAGAAAGAAAAACACCTGTGGGTACAAACACTCAGGAAAGATTTACAGGGGAATCTACGTTACTCTTGAAGTAGCTCCACGAAAGCCAGTGTCCCGTTGCCAGGTCACCATGTATTTACATATGGGGGCTGATCCAGCTCCCTCAGTGCCAGCAAACAGGACGTCTGACTCTCCTGTTTATATCTGGTCAGCCAGGGCTCCCTGATTGGACCAGATGAACAGCCCCATTCAGGGAACTCATTCTATGGAGGTCTACCCGCCTGACCTCATTACAATCAATACAACTCTCACATCTTCATTGCTGGTTAAAAACAAGCCAGCTTTAATCAGAGATTCAGGATTGAGCTCCTATTTGAACAGGAGTCATGACTCCTCAAAGCAGAAAAAAAAATACCTTTTCCTTCCCTCCAAAATGTACAACCGAAACAGAAATAGTGTCAAACAAAACTACTCGCGCTCATAATTGTATCAATGTTTTTAATTGAGAGCCAGAAATCAACGTTTACACATTCACTGAAGGTCAGAATTAGCAATAGTTATTCAGAATGATGGTGAAGAATCTGCATAAAATATACCAAGATGACTGTGCAAAGCTAATTTACTATGATGCAGAATTTACTATGATGCAGAATTAACTAACTCGAAATTGTGAAATTGGGGCTGGTTGGAAGGAAGAAACAGAAACTTTCCAATAAATTCAGATAGCCACAAAGGTAGTTTCATTCAGTAGAAAAGGGTTTCTTTTTTGAATGAACTTCACTTCACTACATACTTAACTTTTTTTTGAAGTATGACGCTTGGGAGGTGAGAGATAGTACATTTTTTTAAAACTTCGTCTTGCTGCATTGAATGAGTTGGCAGGCAAGCCCTGGCACTATGTAATAACACAACAAAAAGGGAGAGATAGTAAAAGAGAAAGAATTCAGGCTGAACTCAAAAACCACAACACAAGTAGATTCACAGCAAAAGCAGGCACAAGAAACGTTATCGGATTTTCTGAGCAGTGGAAATCTCATGCAGGTTGTCACTTCATGCTTTTTATATGAAGCCAAAGAGCTCCTTCAGAATTGGGGAGCAGTACAGGTACCTCTGTGTAGAGCAATCAGAAGGAGACATGTTAAACTCCATTTTCACAGCAATCTCAATGTTCTGCAATTTAAACATCCATCGCTGACATATGCATATTCGACTTGCCAATGATAGGAAGGAGGTGGTTAAGGTGTTGGAAGGGCATGATGCCAGGTTAGGTTACCAACAGAGCATGCTAACCCACCTGGCAAAGTGTCAGGTGCCATGGAGTTTAAGTGAGCGATGGAGCGTTCGGCTAGGTCGGGGAGGGGGTGGGGGGTGAGGGCGACAGAAAACAAAAAAAAAACACCTGGAGCAGCAAAGAGGATGGGGAGATAGTTGATGTTGGGTCGTGGTTTGTGTCGGTGTTGAATCGGATTGGAGTTCAGGAACTCGTGTCCAGCAGCAGGGGAAGGGAGGTGGTCAGTTCCAGAACAAGGGATGTGAAGTGTGCTGGCTTCATACATAGCTGCAGAGGGTTCAAGCCCGCAAACAGGGCATGAGCTTTTGATCCCAAAAGGGAGGGTCACTGACTTTTAGAAGAGCTCAGGGTAGGGTTGGTGTCAGGACCCAATGTTACAGTGTAGGTTTGGGGTGGGGGGAGGTGGAGGGGTTGTGGTAAATTGGGAATCTCAGTTACAGAGGATTAGGTTTTAGGTAGTCCAACATTTCCGGAGTAACTATTAACTTAGCTGCAGTAGCACCTGTCGAATTCCTTAATTTAAATATGTACTTCTGGAGGACTGCAGGCAGAGTATTGCCCCACAGAATCTTCAAAAGTTTCCAGGGCAATTCCCCAATTACATCTATTCCAAAAGGGATGAATCAGGGTACTAATGCACAACTTCAATCTTCCTTTCAGAAAATCCACGCTATTATAAAGTTCAAAAAAAACTGGAGGTTTAAACAAAAATAAAAAAGGTTCTGAAGAAACTCAGCAGGGGTGCGTGTGGGTAGAGATAATGGGAACCGCAGATGGAGGAGATTCCGAGATAAAGTGTGGAGCTGGATGAACACAGCAGGCCAAGCAGCATCTTAGGAGCACAAAAGCTGACGTTTCGGGCCTCTGATGAAGGGTCCAGGCCCAAATGTCAGCTTTTGTGCTCCTAAGACACTGTTTGGCCTGCTGTGTTCATCCAGCTCCACACTTTGTTATCAGGGGTGCGAGAGAGCAGATATCAGGGGTTTTGGGGCAGATATTAAAAAGCACTTGGGAACAAAATGGAATAGTCTGTATTACAAAAGGGAATCACTGACCTGATTTTAGGGGAAGGTAAGGTCAGAAGGCACACACAGCAACAGCAAAAAGTCATCTCTGCGGAAGCATCATTAGTTCTTCATTACACCTCATGCTGTAGTTCTAGAAAACCCTGGGTCAGACCACACCTGGAATACTGGTATTCAGTTCAGGTCACCTCATTATAGCAAGGATGTGGAAGCTTCAGAGAAGGTGTAGAGGAGATTTACCAGGATACTGCCTGGGCTGCAGGGCAAGTCTTATGAGGAAAGGTTGAAGGAGCTAGGACTTTTTCCATTGGAGCAAGAAAAGAAAAAAGGTTCATTTCCTTACTCATTCACGGGATAAGTGTGTCACTGGCCAGGCAGCATTTATTGCCCATCCAGGAGGGGTCGACCCCATTGCTGTGGGTCTGGAGTCACATGTAGGCCAGACCAGGTAAGGATGGCAGTTTCCCTCCCTAAGGGACATTAGTGAGCCAGATGGGCTTCCCCCAACAATCGACAAAGGATTCACGGTCATTAGATTCTTAACTCCAGATATTTTATTGAATGCAAATTCCACCATCTGCCCTGGCAGGATTCAAATCTGGGTCCCCAGAACATTATCTGGCTCCCAGGATTAATAGTCCAGCGATAATACCACAAGACCATCACCTCCCCTATAACTCGATAGAGGTGTACAAGATGATGAGAGGCATAGATAGAGTGGATAGTCAGACATTTTCCCTCAGGACAGAAACAGCTATTATGAGGGGCATAATCTTAAGGCAATTGGGGGGAAGGTATAGGGGCGATGTCAGAGATAGCTTTGTTACACAGACACACGAGTGGGGGGGGGGGGGGGTGGGAGGGGGAGCGCGTGTGTGTGTGTGGGGAATGAGCTGCCGGCAGTGGTAGTGGAGTCAAATACTTTAGAGACTTTTAAGCGACTCTTGGATAGGCACATGGGGGACAGTAAAATGTAGGGTATGCAGGGTAATTTGATCTTAGAGTAGGATAATAGGTCGGCACAACATTGTGGGCCGAAGGGCCTGTACTGTGCAGTATTGTTCTATGTTCTTTAAAGTTAAATTGGTGACTTCAACCTGTTGTTCTTTCAGCCAGAGATGTAGCAATTCTAGGACTGCACTCGCTAAGTATTGCATCAGAATGTCTACTTCCATTGCTTCAACTGGGTGTGATGGATACAGGTAAAAATCTGTTTCAGGGTTCCATTACTCGCCTCAACATTTTCACCAACTGGCTTAAATTTCCGTGTGCTTTTCCAAATACAACATTTTTCGGTCATATCGGAATACCACCTGCCGGATGGCTGATATCAGCACAGACCAAATGGCACCTTAACACCTACTGAAAATTGTCAAGTCAGTAAAAAAGTTTCACATCCCAAAACTGAACAATCAAGCGCAATATTAATTTACTTTTACTGTTAGAGCATCTACCTTTCCTTTTCCAGAGAGGATGAAAGATATATAATTTGGAGAGTACAGTCAATCCCCAGTAAGCAATTTGTATCTTGAATAAATGTTTGATGAAGTAGGGACAAAAACAAAGGAAGAACCTGGATTAAAAAGATTGTGGACTTGCAAATGCAAAAAAAAATGAAGGATATTGACACAGTTGTTAATTTGTCACATTTTTAATTGTCATGAATTAAACCACATACCTAAGAAAGAATCATTTTACCACTCAATTGCAAGAAACAGCTTTTCAGACCTGATCAGAGTTCAATTGAGTTGTCAATGTTTTGAATCATAACAAAAACAAAATGAAACAGACAAACAGTTTCAAAGTACTTACAAATGTGGCATAAAAAAATCCATTAAAAGGGGAAGTACAGTGCAGCCGCAAAGCTCTGATACATGAAACAAGCACATACCAATCCTGTTTGACATGCAGAATTCCAAAACACAACACCTTTTCCATCATATACACAGTAGCAATAATGGAGAAATCACAATTCTAAAAAAAAATCCTAAGCAGGGCCCAAGTTGTAGTTGATCAGGTGAAAAATAAGAGGGTTTACAGTACAACATGCATACAAAACAGCAGCTGAGCCTTAAAGAATAAGGGAGTAAAGTTTTCGTTGCTACAGGGAGGGGGCGAGGAGGGAGGGGCGGGGGAGGGAACCAGACTCTGCTTTTTGGTCCTTGACACAATACTATTTTGGTGCGGCACAGAATTACAGAATTTGAAGTGTCAGTTTCACCAGGAGGTAGGATGTACCTGCAAAAATTGCCAACTCCACACAACTCAGGATTCTAAAATCAGCCAGGAAGACCTGTCGAATGCATCACGTACCTCATCACAACCAGTTTTAATACATCTCTTAATTAGCTGCAGAATGGCCTGGATGCAATCTTCCATCACGAGAGAAGTAGAAGACAACTATTCATCTCATTGAATCCACTTGCCAAATCAGTAAGATCACAGCTGATCTGACTGTGGCCTCGATTCCCGTTTTCTGCCTACACGCCTAAAACCACAGAATCACTTGTTAAGTCATGCCAGTGTTGGACTGGGGTAGACAAGGTCAGGAGTCAGACAACACCAGGTCGTGGTCCAACAGGTTTGTTTGGAACCACAAGATTTGAGTGCTTCGTCAGGTGAAGTGACAGAGAAGCACTTTGATTTATAAATCAGAGATCAAAAGGATCACACAAATGGAGTGAGTGGAGTGTCAGCAGGCTGGTAATAGGTCTCTGCAGCGATCAAGTGTGTCAGATGGCATGAGCAAAGTGTCAACAGCTGAATAACAAGGGAAGCGATAACCTATAAGCCCATTAAATGAAGCACAGCGATAATGTCAAAGAATTAAATAAAAAAAGGTGGTGCTAGAGTCAAACCAAAATGACTGGAACATGTGAAGTATAACAGTCACATACTGAGGGTCAAACCAAAGCAATAAAGTAATCCAAAACTCTACAAACTAATTAAAAAGGTAGAGAGAGATCAAGGTGATGGTGTCAACACAGAACAGTAAGGAAGAATTTGCAGATACAAAAAGTGTGGTGGGGATCACACGTAGCACAACAGGAATCCAAGATCACATTGGGGCAGACTCCGTGGGTACTCCTCAACCGCCATCTTGGGTTCCTGTTGTGCTACACGTGACCCCCACCACACTTTTTTGTATCTGCAAATTCTTCCTCAACCAGCCCAGTGCATCCCCTCCCCCCACTGCACCACACAACCAGCCCAGCTCTTCCCCCCCACCCACTGCATCCCAAAACCAGTCCAACCTGTCTCTGCCTCCCTAACCGGTTCTTCCTCTCACCCATCCCTTCCTCCCACCCCAAGCCGCACCCCCAGCTACCTACTAACCTCATCCCACCTCCTTGACCTGTCCGTCTTCCCTGGACTGACCTATCCCCTCCCTACCTCCCCACCTACACCCTCTCCACCTATCTTCTTTACTCTCCATCTTCGGTCCGCCTCCCCCTCTCTCCCTATTTATTCCAGTTCCCTCCCCCCATCCCCCTCTCTGATGAAGGGTCTAGGCCCGAAACGTCAGCTTTTGTGCTCCTGAGATGCTGCTTGGCCTGCTGTGTTCATCCAGCCTCACATTTTATTATCTTGGAATCTCCAGCATCTGCAGTTCCCATTATCTCTCTTCCTTACTGTTCGGTTTTGATCCCACCACCTTGATAACTTATGATGATCTCGCTACCTTAATTCGTTTGTGCAGTTTTGGATCACTTATTGCTTTGGTTGGACCCTCAGTATGTGACTCTTATACCTATCGCTTTATTCCAGTCATTCGGTTTGCCTGCAGCACCACCTGCTTTTTTAGATTTGTGTGATTATCGCTCTGCCTCATTTAATCAGATTATAGGTCATCCCTTCACTCAGCAACACCTGGGTAACACCATCTGACACTTGATCACCTGCAGAGACCTATGATTCAGCCTGTTGACACTCCACTCTCACCATTTGTATGATCTTTTGATCTGATTATAAATTCTGTGCTGGAGTGCTTATCTACCATGTCACTGCACAGAACAGCAGCACTCAGAAATCTTGTGATTTCAAATAAGCCTGTTGGACTATACCGTTGCAAGTCAAAATTCTAACTCAAATCTTACGCATTTTGAATCAACCTCTCGTCCTCACGGTGGTGAAGAAGAATTTCAAAAAACATAACCCGCAGATAAGTTCCTCCCTTATCAGTATCTTACGCGATGCACTCTTCATTTTGAAGCTGCTCTTTATTCAAGATATCCCCCACAATTCCACTGAGAGGATAGCTACAGAAAGCAAGAAATAATGGCCTTCTTTGAGGTTACTGAACCAAAGGAAAGAATGTAAGGAAAGGTCATTTACCATGGAAAAAAAAAAAGTACTTCTTTAGGGATAGTAGGAACTGCAGATGCTGGAGAATCCGAGATTACAAGGTGTAGAGCTGGATTAACACAGAACAAGCAGCATCACAGGAGCCGGAAAGCTGATGTTTCAGGCCTAGACCCTTCTTCAGAAAAGACTATATACTTTTTGGGATCATTTCTATAGTTCTTGATTTGAGAAATGTATTTCTTTACTGTTTTACCGTAAAAGAAATAAATTTGACTATTTTTATTTAGACAGCAGTGTCTGATGACCAGTACTGATTCAAAGACCAAGCTAACAAGATGTAGAGCTGGATGATCACAGCAGGCCAAGCAGCATCAGAGGAGCAGGCCTCTAGTGTTCATCCAGCTCCACACCTTGTATTCCTCAGATTCTCCAGCATCTGCAGCTCCTATCTCTGATTCAGAGGCTGCTCTGTTGGGAGATTAAGCTGATCTCACTGAAGAAATTTAATTTGCAAAAGCAGTAGTAGCACCAACGACGTTCCAACTATCAGGCAACAGACAAATGTTCTCCAAGATATATTCAGGGTTAACAAATTAGCATATAGACTGCAACAGTTCAAAGAGGCAGCTCATAACCACTGTCTCCAGGGCAGGAAATGTATCAAACAATAACATCAACAGGAATAATTTTTTTTAAAAAGCAGGAGTTTTTTTTGGGGGGGGTGGTATGCGGTGAGGTTATCATTCCATTAAGGGATAGTTGTTGTTTATTTGGACTCAGTCCCTGCAAGACGTGTAAAAAAAGTCTCACTGCCAACTTTCCTATGCTCAGAAGCAGAACTAAGCAAGTGTGCAAGAGAGATGGATCGATTCATTTATAGACCCACGCAGCTACTGTTCATCACAAATTTTCACAATACAACCAGAGTTGCGATATAGCCAATAATATAGCTAATAGACATTCCCTAGTACAGTATTAGAAACAAGACACCAAACTCTCTTCAATCAAAGAGCAAACACTTATTACAAATAAAAATCAACTCAAACAAAGGAGCAAAGAATGACAAGTGAAACATTAAGATTGTGTGCAAAAGGTAGATAAATTTTCTATATTAGAATAGAAGTTAACAGGAGGCAAATATAGATAACAGACAAAAGGATGACTGAACACAAATAGTAATTATGATCATGACATATCTTACCACTTTCTCAGGAAATTGCACCCCCCCCCCCCCCCCAACACTCTCCCCCAAGATGTTAAATAATGCTTCGGATCACCAAATCTCAAAGCTTCACAGAAGGATTACAATGCTGCACTTGAGATGCCCTCAACAAGATACTCCATCCTCATGGCCAATAACAATTTCACACACTCTGATGGGTCACCTTGGATTATTCTTAGTGTATGTTTCCCTCAGTCCTTGGAATCTGCCCTTTAGCATGTACCCTCAAGCACAACTTCAGTTTTCACAAACAAGCCTTGAAAGTTGCCACCCAGGTTGACAGGGCTGTTAAGAAGGCATACAGTGTTTTAGCTTTTATTAATAGAAGGATCGAGTTCCGGAACCAAGAGGTTATGGTGAAGCTGTACAAAACTCTGGTGCAGCCGCACTTGGAGTATTGTGTACAGTTCTGGTCATCGCATTATAAGAAGGATATGGAAGCTTTGGAAAGGGTGCAGAGGAAATTTACTAGGATGTTGCCTGGTATGGAGGGAAAGGTCTTACGAGGAAAGGCTGAGGGACTTGAGGCTGTTTTCGTTAGAGAGAAGAAGGTTGAGAGGTGACTTAATTGAAACATATAAAGTAATCAGAGGGTTAGATAGGGTGGGTAGGGAGAGCCTTTTTCCTAGGATGGTGACGGCAAGCACGAGGGGGCACAGCTTTAATTTGAGGGGTGAAAGATATAGGAGAGACGTCAGAGGTAGTTTCTTTACTCAGAGAGTAGTAAGGGAATGGAACGCTTTGCCTACAACGGTAGTAGATTCGCCAGCTTTAGGTACATTTAAGTCATCATTGGACAAGCTTATGGACGTACATGGAATAGTGTAGATTAGATGGGCTTGAGATCGGTATGACAGGTCGGCACAACATCGAGGGCCGAAGGGCCTGTACTGTGCTGTAATGTTCTATGTTCTATGTTCTATGTTCTAAGCTTCATCATGCCAATACCACGCCAGATTTGCTTCCTGAACTGTAGCCTGGCTCGGTTCTGAAAAGTAGCTTGTGATTGTAATAGACACACAGAGACACAGAACTATTATTGGCAAACAGTTTTTTCTGAACCTGCACAGCTCCCAGGACTTTTCTGGAGACCTGACTTCAACCTTTAGCTAACTAATACCTAGATCTATAGAACTGGTCTTGATTTCTCTCAGAGTTCTAACTATACAGAAGCATGTCAGTTCACTTGGCTTTCAGTAGTACAGATTAATTGTTCTTTTCTGCACAGGACTTGCTTCTTGTCATCTCAAACTAAATTATCTAGTAACTGCTCCTCACTGACCCATTAAAAAAAAAATCTTAAACTCCATCCTTGTTCCTCAGCAAGTAATACTTTGGGACATTCAAAATGTAGCAAAGAGACTTCAATGTAACAATCCCTCAGCACTGCGTACCCTAATTGTTATAAGTGTTCACTGACTGTGCTGCTGGAACCTGCAAAAATGAAAAAGATTCAACACAAAATCAATTCAGAGTCTACTGGATTGCTGAAGTGTTTGTTTTAACAATAATACAGAGATTAGTAGAAAATTCAATGTATTTCATAAAGATATCCCTTCTCTGCATAATTTGTTCTGACAATTGTGTGGCCAGTATTAGCACATTTTCTAAACATGAAATTGTAGACATGCTCACCAAACCAGTAGGGTTGGTGGCAAATGTTTCATCACCCCGCGAGGCAACATAGTCAGCGAGCCTCTAGTGAAGTTTCAGTGTCCTGTCGCACTTGTTATTTACGCGGCTCAGTTCGCTGGGGTGGTTGCTATTACTTCCAGTTTTGTTTCTCAGTGGTTAGTACACAGGGTCTAATTCAATGTGTTTGTTGATGGAGTTAGAGTAGGAATACCAGGCCTCCAGGAATTTCCTGGCATGACCGTGTTGCCGCAGTTGAATTTGTGTCCTTCTTTGTCCGTGTGTATTGTGACAAGTGAAAATTGGTTGCGTTTCTTGGTGGCGAGTTGGTGTTCTTATATCTGTATTGTCAGGTTTCTTCCAGTTTGGCCTATGTTGTGTTTCTCAATCCGTGCACAGTATTTTGTATATCGCCCCAGTTTTGCCTGTTTTTGAGTATGGGATCGTTTCTGTTCGTCAGTAGCTGCCATAGGGTGGTTATCAGTTTGTGGGCTGCTCTAATATCTGGTGGTCCGAGGACCCAGTTTTAAAAAAAAAGGCAACCACCCTACAAACAGCTACTGACGAACGTAAAGGGTTCCATAACCGAAACCGGCAAAACTGGGATGATATACAAAATACCATGCAAGGGCTGAGAGAAATACTTAGGCCAAACCGGAAGAAAATTGACAGTACGGATACAGGAACACCAATTAGCCACGTAGAGACACGATCGATCGTCACTGGTCTCACTACACACCGAGAATTGAACGGATACAAAACACAAGTAGAATGATGCCGAGAGTTCCAGATTTCGGATTATGAAGTTGCCAGGACTTGAGATAACAGTTTGTAGCTTATAATGTTGAGCGTGTGGATCATGGCGAGTGCATTTTCCTCACACACTTTCATTAAAATACAATTCAGAGGAGGAAAATGTTTTATAGGAAGCTGTCTTTGGCAAGAATAGTATGATAAAGCAAAATAAGGATTCCTCCACACCCCTCCACCACCCCACTCCTGCCACAGCCATGATTAGATTCCACAAGCCCTACCAGACAGACTGAGGTAAGTTCAAACGTGCCTTTCAAAAGCTAAGTTAGAATAATATCTGCAGAGAAAGCATTTGCAGGACTACAGGGAAAGAGCATGCACTCAATAGGCTAAATAGCCTACAGGGTAAATTTCAGCAGAACCTGTTGTTCCATTATCACTTTCTGATTTTAGGAGGAGGTGTCCATCAGTGGATCATTGGTCTGTATTTTTTCAATTCCCATACCCAGCCAGACTTGGACGTTTTGTTAACAAAACCGATTAATGAGGTATTCTCAAGATGAATTGACTGCGGTTGGGGGTTGCTGGAAAAGCACAGGTCAGGTCAGACAGCATCTGCTAAGCAGGAAAGTCATTTCAGTCTTAAGGGTTTTGGCCCAAAATGCTCTCTGTTCCTCGGATGCATCAGAGAACATTTTGGGCCAAAACCTTAAGTCAAGGCTGAACTGATGACTTTTCTGCCTCTCAGATGCTGTCTGACCCGCTGTTTTTGACTCTAGCTTCCAGCATCTGCAGTCTTTACTGTCTATTATGAAAGTGCTCCTACCTCCACCAAGTTATTAGAACTAAAGGAGTTCTTCCACTCCGTCAAATATAATGAAAAAGTTCTTTCAAAATTTAGGGCAACATTTATTACACAGTCCCTGAAAAGAATTGGAATAATTTTAAATGTCAAAATTTACAACTGCATTTGTACAGACTCCTGGCTCTAATGTGCAACAATGTTTCTGCCCAGAAAATAAGTGCGATCTGAAAAAATGTTAGTTTAAACTGGTGTAAGTGTCTACATCCATTAGCGAGGTAATCCCAGAATGAGTCTTTTGGGAACATAGGAATAGGAAGTAGGCCTTTCAGCCTCTTGAGTCTATTCTATCATTTAAAGATGATCATGGCTATCTGTGGCTTAACTCCACATCCCTGCCTTGGGCCAATATTCTTTAGCACATTTGTTTAACAAAAACGTTGTGCTCTCAGATTTAAAATTCATAGTTGATTCAGCATTCTTCACATCCATTTGTGGAAGAGAGTTCGAAATATATACCACTGTGTATAGAAGTGCTTCCGTTATCATTCATTCTTTCTGTATTTTAAAAGTTAGGCCATTAGTGAATACTAAGTTTTTTTAAATACATAAATACTCATTAATCAGTCCTGCATTGTAATAGTGATAATAACTAGAAACACAGATACATGAATGATGTTCAGTTTAGAGATGACAAAGGATATTTCTAGCTACTTAAACTACTGTGAAAAAAATGGCAAAGCACTGGAATATTGGCTACTCTACGTTGTTTCTGAGATTCATCAAAAGATGATTGCAGATCTAAGTTATACCCCGTTACACAAACTCATGGATACGTAGCAATAAATTTTTATTCAGTCAAGTATTGTGTGATTTAGCATGGATCTTCACTGGACCATTTGCTATCTATTTGCATTCCTACATGATGACTGGAGACGTAGCTTTCTACCACATTAAAAGATTGGTTTTCTACATGTATCTGCAAAAGAGCATTCTCTTCCTAACACTCAGTGTTGATCGCTACATAAAAGTGTAGTTCACCCCATCACATATCTAAACTGGTAGACAACAAGAAAGGTAAAGGCGTTTCTGTCCGTGCGTTGAAATTGAACCTCTCTCAGGCGTCTTTTACTTTGAAAGATTAGAAAAACAAAAAAAAAAACAACTGCTTGTAGTTATAATTTAAGATCCTTTAGGGTACTTTATTTCATTTTCAGGTTTATTTTTCCAATCTCCATCCTACTGATTTGTTATTTCAGAACATGTCGAGCAATAAGAAAATCCAGTCACAACAAAAGACATGGGAAATCAGCTAAATCTTTTCTGATGTCAGAAGGCAGTGGCTGTTCTGGTCATTTTCTTTGTTCCATATAACATCATGTCTATTGTAACGATTGTTTCACAACTGAATCATCTATTTGTTGCCTTCCATGAACTTACTGAAATCGTGTGTAGTGTTGATGCCTGTTTGGACCCAGTCCTATTACATCTTCGCTAATGAAAGGTTGCGGCAATGGCCCAGTGGTATTATCACTGGACCGCTAATCCCAAGACCCAGATAACATCCTGGGGACCCTGGTTTGAATCCCACCACAGCAGATGATGGAATTTGAATTCAATAAATATCTGGAATTAAGAATCTAACAGTGACCATAAATCCATTGTTGATTGTTGGAAAAATCCATCTGCTTCATTAATGTCCTTTAGGGACGGAAACCGCCATCCTTACCTGGGCTGGCCTACATATGATTCCAGACCCGCAGCAATGTACTCGACTCTCAGTTGCCTTCTGGGACAGGCAATAAATGCTGCATAGCCAGCGACAAACTCATCCCATGAATGAAGGAAAAGAAAAGCCAAGTCTAACCATGCTAATACCTTGCCTCTGACACCATAGGCCTTTATCTTACTCAGCAGCCTTCTGTGCTGCACCTTAAAGGCCTTCTTGAAGTCCAGGTAGATAACATCCATTGCCTCTCCTTGGTCTAAACTGCTTGTTACTGCCAAAGAATTCTAACGGATTCATCAGGCATGACATCGCCTTATTTTACTACGCTCTTCCAAGTATTCAGAAATCTCATCCTTCACAATGGGCTCCAAAATCTTACCCATGGCCCAGGTTAGGCTAATTGGCCTATAATTTTCAGTCTTTTGCCTTACTCCCTTTTTAAACAAGGGTGTCACATTAGCGATTTTCAGGTACTCAGACCCTCCCTGACTCTAGTGAATCCTGAAAGATCACCACTAAAGCCTCCACGATTTCTTTAGTTATCTCCTTTACAACTCTGGAGTGTAGTCCATCTGGTCCTGGTAATGTACCCACCTTCAGGCCATTCAGTTTTAATAGCACCTTTTCCTTGGTGTTGGCCACCGTACTCAGCTCTGCCCTGACTCTTGAATTTTTGAGATATTATTCATGTCTTCCACTATGAAGACTGATGTTAAGTAATTATTCAGTTCCTTAGCCATTGCTTTGTTCCCCATTACTATCTCTCCAGTGTCATTTTCCAGTGGTCCAATGTCCACTTTTGCCTCTCTTTTACCCTTTATATACCTAAAAGAATCTCTTACAGTCTTCATTTATATTACTGGCTAGCTTACCCTCATATTTAATCTTCTCCCTCCTTTTATCGGTTGTCTTCTGTTGGTCTTTGTAAGCTTCCCAATCTTCTGGTTTCCCACTGCCCTTCTCTTTTGCTTTATGCAATCGCTGACTTCCTTAGACAGCCATGGTTGCCTCATCCTCTGTACCATGCTGCTTTTCCCTTGGGATGAATTTTTGCTGTGTCTCCATAATTACTCCTGGAAACTCCTGCCATTGCTGCTCCACTGTCTTTCCTGCCAAGCTCCTCTCCCAGTCAATTCTTCCCAGCTCCTCCCTCATGCCCCTAATGGCCTTTATTCAGCTGTAATACCGTTAACACTGATTCTATATTCTGCCTCTTCAATTGTAGAGCAAAATTTAGTCGTATTACACTGACTCCTATGGGTTCTTTTATTAAAAGCATCCAGTATGAAAAAACACACTCCGTAGCTTTTAAGTACTTAATTGGCAATAGCTTCCAAAAGCACTTATGAAGTATCATCTTTCAATATTCACTAAGCAATCATGTAATCTTATTACAAATAAGATTGCTATCAAACACATAACATCCTACATTAGTGTTTTATAGAATTATTCTCTTCATATTAGATCACTCTCACTCAGCCAGTTCAATTCTTTAAACTCCCAGTTAACTATTTTATCATTTGACTAAACTTCCACTTCATGAACATAAAAAGTAGGAAGTTATTTTTCATCGCAAAAAAAGTGATGGGACCAGATAGATCGTTATCTCAATGTGCCTATTGAGTTGTCACTAAGTGTGAAGCTGGATGAACACAGCAGGCAGGCTGACAATTCAGGCCTAGTCCCATTGCTGATGAAGGGTCCAGACCCAAAATGTCAGCTTTCCTGCTCCTAAGATGCTGCTTGGCCTGCTGTGTTCATCCAGCTCTACACCTTGTTATCTCAGATTCTCCAGCATCTGCAGTTCCTATTATCACTCAATAGGCACATTTTTTTTCTTTTTATGAAATGGAAGTAATTAAAGCAATGGATCTGTCTGTACTAAAGAGAAATGTAAAAAGCAGTAATATTTAGCAGATGTGGAATTAATTGATAAGTATAACAATGTTCTGTCTTGTCACTATCTAGGCCAATTTATATACACCATCTTGCAGTGCTAAAAACTTCTTGCCAAACAGAATGAGATCAATGATGAAAGTGAACACAGCTGTAGTAAAAACAATCATTCACTGACAACAGAAATGCAAAGCTGGGTTTGTTATAAATGCATTCATGGTGCCTTCAGAGCTAATAAATTAGCAACCTTCTCAGACTTGTGAAATAAATTCCATGCTGGTGCTGTCATAGTGAGTTATCCCCTCTTTACTTAGGAATAGATATTTTTCATCTATTTTTACACTGCTTTGCATGAAACATTAATCCTCGAACTGGTTGCTCAGTAATGAAATCCAATAAATCATGAATTCATTGACAACTGCAATTTCTCTAAAACCAAGATTAGCAGCACTGGACCTAAATAAATGATGTAAATTTAGGGGAGAAGATTGTTTTTATTGCTACTCTCTGCTTGCTGATTCGCCACAGTCACGCTTCTTTTTCTTTAGATCAATATGCTAAACCTCAAAAACCTCACTTTCTTCCCCCCCTTTCAGGAAAAGATGCACCAGTCAGTTTCTGGTCACTTCTTCATTTCCAGGCATTGAGCTCCATCTACAAATGGAGAAGGCAGTCATTTGGCATATCTTATCTGTTCCAGGTCTAGAGCAATCCAAAACTAATTTAATTAGCCTGCTCACTACCCATAGCCCTGTATATTATCCTGCACCAGATGCTTAGTCACTTACTCTCAAGTAATGCTATTGTGTCTACCCCAACTACTCTGTTAGGCTATGAAATGCTGCCAATTTCTAAATTCTCCCTATCTTGGAATTTTAAATTGATATTCCACAGATACAAGTCACCTACCAGATAAAATATTCTTTCCGTGGATGTAAGTTTGCTCGCTGAGCTGGAAGGTTCGTTTTCAGATGTTTCGTTACCATTCTAGGTAACATCATCAGTGAGCCTCCAGTGAAGCGCTGGTGTTATGTCCCGCTTTCTATTTATCGGTTTAGGTTTCCTTGGGTTGGCAATGTCATTTCCTGCGTTGGTGATGTCATTTCCTGTACTTTTTCCTCAGGAGGGTGGTAAATGGGCTCCAAAACACATGTATTTATTGATGGAGTTCCAGTTGGAATGCCATGCTTCTAGGAATTCTCGTGCGTGTCTGTTTGGCTTGTCTTTGATTGGGACAACACATCCATCCTAAGTGGTGTCCTTCCTCATCTGTATATACGGATACTAGTGATAGTGGGTCATGTCTTTTTGTGGCTAGTTGATTGTCATGTATCCTGGTGGCTGGCTTTCTGCCTGTTTGTCCAATGTAGTGTTTGTCCCAGTTCTTGCAAGGTATTTTGTAAATGATGTTCATTTTGCTTGTTGTCTGTATAGGGTCTTTTAAGTTCATTAGCTGCTGTTTTGGTGTGTTTGATTGGAACAACACATCCATCCTAGGAGGAGCCAAACAGAGACATGCACGAGAATTCCTAGAAGCATGGCATTCCAACCGGAACTCCAACAAGCACATTGATTTGGAGCCCATCTTCCATCCTCTGTGCTTGTTGGAGTTCCGATTGGAATGCCATGCTTCTAGGAATTCTCGTGCATGTCTCTGATTGGCTCCTCCTAGGATGGATGTGTTGTTCCAATCAAACACACTAAAACAGCAGCTAATGAACTTAAAAGACCCTATACAGACAACAAGCAAAATGAACATCATTTACAAAATACCTTGCAAGAACTATGACAAACACTACATTGGACAAACAGGCAGAAAGCCAGCCACCAGGATACATGACAATCAACTAGCCACAAAAAGACATGACCCACTATCACTAGTATCCGTATATACAGATGAGGAAGGACACCACTTAGGATGGATGTGTTGTCCCAATCAAAGACAAGCCAAACAGACACGCACGAGAATTCCTAGAAGCATGGCATTCCAACTGGAACTCCAACAAGCACATTGATTTGGAGCCCATCTACCATCCTCAGAGAAAGAGAACAGGAAATGACATCAACCCAAGGAAATCTAAAACAGATAAATAGAAAGCGGGACATAATACCAGCGCTTTGTCGGAGGCTCACTGATGATGTTACCTAGAATGGTGACGAAATGTCTGAAAACTAACCTTCCAGCTCAGCGAGCAAACTCACATCCAGAACCTCAACCTGAGTGACACATCTTCTCAAAACTCGATATTCTTCCCTGTTTGCTTCTTAAAAATACCTTCATAATTCAAGATATCTCCAGAACATAGGAGACATTCTTAAAGTATTTAGAGTTTCTTGACAAAAAAAAACTGTTTTCCATGTCCTGATGAATTTTCATTGATTTGTCTTTAGTGTAGTATCCAGTTACTTTAAATTATGGCCTAATCATTGCATTATACAAGCATATAATTTCCCTGGACTGTAATTAATATTCTTTAATGCATATTTCATTTAAAAAGCCACTTTGCAGGAATATCCACTGTTTATTTGCAAAAATCTTCAAAGTTGGGAAATACTAACCAAGCCACCGCCTCCTAAATGTTTATTCAACTGTATGTCAAATCTATTCACAAGTTCAGTTTCCATCATTTTCCTGGTACAGATGCAAGTAGAACTTCCTCAGCACTAAGTAATTTTTTTAACGCTCTAGTCAACGTACAACAGATGCCCTCTGTAGTTTCCCCAGTCCATTCAAAAGAGGCCGCTAAGTCTAGAAATGAATTCACCTTCAGTCCTCCGCTTCAGGTATTCAAGCACAATGCGCATTAACTACAATTTCAGCACAGAACATGGCTAGGACATTATGATGGCAAAAAAAAAATGCTGATTTTTCTATACTTCCTTTAGTGCTCTACCAATCTTACAGGTACTTCAAATGAGGTATTAGGGTCTAAGCCCAAAACATCAGCTTTTGTGCTCCTGGAGATGCTGCTTGGCCTGCTGTGTTCATCCAGCTTCACACTTTGTGAATCCCTCAGATTCTCCAGCATCTGCAGTTCCCATTATCTCAGAAACAATTATTCTGTCTGGTTGAACATGAAATATTTAACATCACTACTTAAAACAAATGATTCTTCCCATACATCAGAAAATGTTTCTCCCTTAATCAGCACTGTTTTTGGGATGTTGCTGAGGACAGAATGGCACCCACATTTGTCAATACACGAACTTCATCCTTCAAAATAATTAATTGCAAGTGAAGTGCATTTGAAATACTTGGGAGATGTGACGGGACAAATGCACGCAATCGACAATGAAAATGCAATGAAAGAGAGACAGCAACAATAAAAGAATCTTTGTAGATCATTGCAAACACAGAGCATCAATATTCCATCCTTCGTTGTTAGATTTTAATACTAGAGCATAAACGAGATTGAAAACAGACATGACTGCAGTAAAATGGTTGCAGTGATGACCTGGCAATTCCAGGCAGGCCATATGAAGTGTACAAAATCAGCTGCATGAAAATCAAATCAAAAAAGATACTGAAATTCAATGAGGCATCAAGAAATTCACATTCTTTGATTGACCAAACTTGCATGATAAATCCACCTATTGAAAGACAGACTGCCTACAACTATCCAAATTTCAAACGAAACATTAACACCAGAATTCACGAAAGACCTGTATTACAACTGCAATCTTTAAGCAAAAATATAAAGAGAAAAAGCAACATGTAAAAGGAGACAAAAATACCTGAAGCTCTTTGTTCCCTCTCAATCTCAGAAAACAGAGTCAATGAAACAGCACCTTGTGATAATCCACCATTCACTGTGAAAAATCAAGTTAGCTGCAAACCTCAACACTCCAGGGGAAAATAGGACAGTTAGATTCCAGTCTCACTCTTATAATGCAAGGATTGTGAAAACTTCAAACTGTAACTGTATTTATCTAGTTCTAGTCTACAGGTATCTTCTCTCCACAACCACCCCACTTTAACAGCCAAATATATGAACAGACCCTAGGTGACCAACAAGACACTCATCTCCAGACTAATAGCTGAAGCAGTCATGAGACTTGAAAGCATGGCCCTTCTGCTATTCCAAAAGCAACTATGGATATACAACATGGATGACACCTTCATACTTATTAACTGGGCCAAACTAGGGGAGACAGACAGACAAAACAATCCCACCTGGATCATACCCACCATGCTAGAGGAAAAGAACAGACAGGACCTGTTCCTTGATATCAGTGGAACATAGGTACACACACACACACACACACGTGAAAGCTCCAATTAACACAGGCAACACACTGCAGCAACACCGAACTACACCAAGCAGAGTACCTCCTAGTATTCAAGGACAAAAGATATCCAAAAAACTAGGTCAGAAGAAACCTATTACACAAATGACACCAAAAATTTGTGTCACTCATCACGCTACCTTACATCAGGAACACATCTGAACTCCTACAAGCACTGGACATCAGACTAGCACACAAACCCACATCAACCCTACGCCAACTGCTAAACCGAACCAAAGACCTACTAGCCACTATGGACAGGAACAAGCTCACATACAAGGTTCCCCTGCAAAGACTGTGACAAACATTACACTGGACAGACAGGTAGAAAACTAACCACAAGGGTACACAAACATCAAACAGGAACCAATACTCACCCATCTCCATCCACATGGATAAAGGAAAATCACCAGTTTGATTAAGACAAGACCAGGATCCTGGGACAGGCAAAGCAGAGATAAGCAGTGGAGTTGCTAGAAGCCTGGTTCTCCACTCACAATAAACACAGAGCTAGACGCCACATACACTCCATCGTGAAGGAAAACCAAGAAAAAAAAAGTGAGGTAAACCGAGCTCAATGGACACCAGAGTTTAAATAACATATGGGTAAACACAAGCGCTTCATTGGAGGCTGCACTGATGTTACCCAGCAGGTAACGAAACGTCTGCAGAACAAACCAACTCAGCGAGCCAACCAACTACAACACCCCACCTTTATAAAATCACCTGCGTTTGATTTTGTATTTTTTTAAAAAAAGGAAGTGGTATAGGTAATAAAACACTACCTTTCTCACTCAAGAAAAACTTGTAATAATTTAGCTCCTTCATCTTAACCTAGTTAATTAAGTTTAATTGAAGTGCTACTACTACACCCTTAAAATATTGAGACTGATCAAGGGGAAATGGTGGGGGGGGGGGGGGGGGGGTGGTAAAGAACAGGTTTGTTGTAAAACAGCTACTTTGCTCAAAATCAGTTAACACAATCTAAATAAATAGATACTGCTTTCACCAGAGGTGCCGTTACCAGGGATATAATACTTGATCACTGTATTTGCTTGATCAAGATTAGAAAATGACAAAGGACGCCTTGTATTGTAGTGGTAGTGACCATACCTCTGGGCTAGAAGCTGGGTCTCATGCTGGCAATAGTATTTGTACTTGTACATGGGCAAACAGGTTGACCGTAACCCTATAATTCCTTCCAATACACCTGAAGTCAAGCTGCAAGTGTTAACAGTCTTTCCTGGTCAGTCATCCCACAAAGCCAATAACAAAACTCCACAGTAAGTTGCCCACAAGTTTAGGTCAATCCAGTGAAAGTCCATGGCCCAAGCCTCAGAAACATAAGAACTAGGAGCAGGCGTAGGCCATCTGGCCCCTCGAGCCTGTCCTGCCATTAAATAAGATCATGGCTGATCTTTGAGACTCAGCTCCACTTACCCGCCCACTTACCATAAGCCTTAATTCCTTTACAGTTGAAAAATTTACGTAGCCTTGCCTCAAAAACATTCAGTGAGGTAGCTTCAACCGCTTCACTGGGCAGGGAATTCCACAGATTCACAACCCTTTGTGCGAAGAAGTTCCTCCTGACCTCAGTTCTACATCTGCCTCCCTCTAGTCCTAGTTTCACCTGCTAGCGGAAACAAGCTCCTGCCTCCACCTTATCTATTCCCCTCATAATCTTATGTGTTTCTCGAAGATCTCCCCTCAGGTAAGACAGGAAAAAAAAAAGCAAAACATCAAGATTCAATAATTATCCCTTTTGTATGTTCAAATGTTGATTTAATGCACTGAACAGCCAAGGATTATGCATGAGTAGTAGACTTTATAATTGTGATATTTTTGCCACAAAAATGTTTCATAAGCCAAATAAAATAACTACTGCTTTGGATATCACAACTGTTTACTATTTGGCAAGAAAACAATGAAGTGGCCAATCTACAGGGAGCAGCTGTTGCGGTCTATTTTTACGTGTGGTAATGTAGGCACACAAGTGTAGCTGAAATAAGCACAGAACTGGCCAATTTGCCTTAATGGGACACTAAAGTGCATAGTACAGAATGACCCAGGACCCAGTTTTTTTGTATGGATCAAGCTTTGAACACTAACACATCATGCTGGACTAATTTAGAATTTATTTATCCAATGAACAAACAGCTGAACAGCCCTTTCCAACAACTCCAGGCCCAAAAGCCTCATGCAAGATAAAATCAAACAAATTCTAGGTGTTAGTACAACCGAGTTGCCTTGGTGTCTTGGATGTATTGCCCGGAATGCAAACGAAATATGGGTTAGAGACAAAGAAGACATTGTACTTGCACAAGAGTTTACACTTAAATCTATACATGTGTGCCTGGCTCTAAGGGCAGGGGAGATTATCCATTTCACATTCATTTTTAAAATCAACCGCAGCACTGAAAACATGAAATAACATTCACAACATTTAAACTCACTGCATTGTTTTACCTGGGCTCTGCAAGACATTTGCATTTAAAAAAAACATCTTTTCCAGTCCAAGAACAGAGAGTACTTTGCCCTCCTCCAGGTCACGCTCAAAACAGTTATTTGAAAATTGCCATACAATGGAGATGATGCATACACATGATCTTATTAACCCAGCCCATGAACAGACAAAAAGTGTAGTTCGGCATTTTGGGAATTATGAATAGCTGGAAATTACCACCAATTTCTAAAACAGGCTGGCTTTTGATTTAAAGCAGTGCCATTCACTTGATATTCTGTAGTTGTCCAAAACAAATTACCTTCAAAGGCCTGCTCTTGTTTCTTAGTGGGAAAACATTGCAGCCAATTTGCACTCAGCAAGTTGCCACAGTGAAGCAAGTGATTTAATTTGGTTTTGCTGGAGATAGCCAGGTGATAAAACATTATCCATAGTATTGAGAGAATTCCTGTATCTTTTACATTCACATGAACAGGCAAACCAGCAATTGATCTGACCTCTCATATGAGGAGATTGCTTTTCGCGAATATGACACTCCCATAGCATTGCAACTGAAGTACCAGCTTTGTTGGCTGTGCACTCAAATGGTGTGACTTACTCAATAATGCCACTATTTGAGTCAATTTGGCACAAACTTGATTAAGTCATTTGAACTGACACGATAGATATAAAATCGAGGTATTAGGTACCTAAACGTTTGCATATTACTATCAGTATTTCATATCAATAAATGAAAACTGGTCAAAAAGTTAGAGTAAATCATGCCAAAAGCAAGGCCAATGACATCACTTTTGCAGCCAACAGGACCCGATAATTTTGACACATTTTGGAGATTTGCCGCAAATGTTTGAGACCAAGTTGAGATACTTTCAAAGCTTGACTGATTCTGCAGTTTAGAAAGTACTCCAGAAATGCCCCCAAGTCCTTTTAAAACCTAGCAGGACGCAACAGCTGTAATTTATAAAAGAAAACTGAAAAAAAAGGGAGCAACCCTAAACATGGAAAGTTATTTTTCCTTAATATCTAGGGTTTTGCCAACATTCGGGCAGGTACAAAACATACTGGAAATTGTAAAAAAAAAAGTGCCTAGATCGATAGTAATAATGGTATTGATAGATTCCCAGCAGCATTTGGCCATCAGACAATAGTAATGGGGCAGCATCTGGTGCTGATTAAAATATAGGAAAATGGAAACATCAACACACAAAAAAGGATTCTTTCACTGAAGACTCTCTCAAAATTAAATCTTTGTAACAGAAGAGAATCTATACATTAAATAGCAGCACTACTGACAAGAGATTACTGTATATATACCCTTTGAAGATACACATTACTGTTAGCTTCAAGCTAATGCCTTGAGCCGTTTATGAATCACTTCTATTCCTTTCCCCCACCACAAACCACACTTCCAGCACAAATAACTTGAGTTTACGCCAATTTAAAGAAAGTGTAAAATAGTTTGTATAATCTCAGAGTCATACTCCTGAATCTTAAAGGCATTTTCTGAGGTTGTGCACAACCTCAGAACAGGATTATCCTTCAGCCTTTTGTAACCTTCAAATGAGTCAGACATGGTTGTAAAGCCATCTTTCATGCTGTTAAAATAAATTAAACGTGGTTTTTAAATACACAAGCAGCTTAACCAGCTAGTTTGGAAAATTCTGTGCCATCTGGCAGCTTCAGTTTGTAAACAGATTAAGGACTGATATCTGTGTGCTGTTGACAGTTTCTCTAACATATGAAAACAGAATGGCTCCTGGTAAATCAGAATTGCCAGCATTTGGCCCATAGCCCTCCAAACCTTTCCTGCCCATTATCTGTCCAAACATCTTTTAAAATGTTATAATTGTAACTGCCTCCAGCACTTCCTTGTCAACATGGACGAGTTGGACCAAAGGACTTGTGTCCATGCTGTACAACTACAATAAAACAGGGGATAACGTTCAGTATGAAAAGGTGTCCTTGAGGTGTAAGATTTTAACTCGAGAGATCGCAGCTTGTCCATGGTGTCTAAGCCCAACAACAGCCTCGAATATTGCCGATAGCTTTTTAGGTTTACAACACTGAAGATTCCTTTCCAATTTGTACTGGCATTGGAGCTCCAAGGTGCAGAGACGGCAAGATCTGCAGACGCTGGAGTCAGAGTCAATACAGTGTGGAGCTGGAGGAACACAACAGGACAAGCACAGAGGAGCTAGAAAGTTGACATTTTGCATTTCCACCCTTCGTTAGGACTGGGACTTGAGCTGGATTTAGTCCGACATTCAAAAGTCATTCCCTCTAATCTGCCACATCACCTGCTTGGGAGACAATGTTCTTATCTCCAAAATGTGAATATTCTGAAAAAGCTGTGAATAAAAAGAGAGAGAAAAAGAAAAAAGAAGAAAGAAAAGAAAAACAAAAGAGAGGAAGGCTTTCCAGATATGGTCCAAGGGTAGGGAATGAACAGGATAGTGCTCTGCTGTTTTCACTGTCATTTTTACACAAGGGTAATCAGAATTTAGCTATCTGCTGTCTAACTCATGTTCAAGAGTTCAAAAACAAAGTATCTGGAAAAGTTCAGCAGGTTTGGCAGCATCTGTGAAGGAAAGAAAACAGTTAACATTTCAGATCCAGTGACTCTTCCTCAAAACTGTTTGAAGTTGGCCACTTGTGGTCAGGGAATGCTTATGGCCATTAAGTCACTACTTTTGGTTTTGTTTTATTGTTAAAAAGGTCATGAAAAAGTCAGGTATGAAATCAGGCAATGGAACACAAAAATAATGTCAGAAACTGACAGTACAGGAGGCCATTCATCCATCATAGTTGTACCAGTTCCCAAAAGAGTTACCTAACTAGCCCCATTCTCCAGCTCTCTAAATTCAATCACTTTCAAATGTATATCCAGTTCTCTTCTGAAAACTGTGACATCTGCCCCTCTCTCAGACAGTACATTGCAAATCCTACAATACTGAGTAACAGTATTTCTCCTCATCTCACTCAGCTCCCTTGCTGGCAATCTTGAAATTATGACCCCATAGTTACTGCCATAATTAATAGCAGAAACCTAATATCCTTCTTTACCCGAATCAAAATTGTTCATGATTTTTGAACACCTCATTAAAAGGTCACCTCTTAATCATCTCTGCTCCCAAGAAGATAAGCCAAATTTCTCATCTCTCTCCTTGGACCTAAAATCCCTCATTCCTGAATTATTCTAGTAAATCATTGTTGTACTCAAGTCCTCTCAAAGTTGTGGCTGTATTTCTGAAAATAGCACATTTACATGCGTAGTGTCATACAGCAATACAGCATTAAAACAGGCCCATTGGCCCCAAAAAAAGTCTATGCTGAGCATGGTGCTCACGCAGCTAGTTCCAGTTGCCCACATGGTCCAAATCCCTGTAAACACTCTAAAGATGGCTTTGCATGGATCCTAGGTTTCCATAGAAACCAACTTTAAAATTGGAATCAGGTTCTTTTGGGCTTTTCTTGGCCTGGATAAGTGACATATAGGTTGAAATATTGCACCGTAGTTATGCAGTACTGTGTATCCCCCGCAGATAACTTGCAAAGCAGTAACTCTGTGGTTAGCACTGCTGCCACACAGCACCAGGGACCCAGGATCGATTCCAGTCTTGGGTGACTGTGTGGAGATTGTGCATTCTCCTTATGTCTGCATGGGTTTCCTTCAGGCACTCCCATTTCCTCCGACCGTCCACGTTAGGTGGATTCGCCAAGGGAAATGCAGGGATTGCTGGCATTTAATACTGGTGTGGCACAGTATACACTAATATGGGCTGCAGCGTGCCTGCATTTAAAGTTGACTCTGGCAGCTTAAGTTTACGGTGATCGTGACAGCACATTTGCAATAGTTGAGAGTTTAGTTTTAGTTTTATTTTGTTACAGCTTTCCCGCATTGTAGCTTGTCTGTTCTCCAGACCTTTCCCAGTGCTTCTGCTCTCAATTTAACAAGGTGTTTCTTATAAACTCAGATTCAAATTGAAGTTGAGAAATGGGACATCTTTGCCACACAGATTTCTGGATCATTTTGGAGTAGCTTGGAGGTCTGCAGCAAGGGTCATTGATTCACCACAAAACCTAAGCCATTTTATTGAATTAAATACAACTTCAAACTTACTTTATTCACCACAGTGTAACATGACATGCCTTTTATTTGTAACCAACAATTCTCAAGATCCAGGAGCACCCTAATAAATAGTCTTTACCAGTAGAGATTCCAACATTTGCTTGAAAATGAAGTGCATTTTATTACGTGAAGTTATTAAGTCCAACCAGAAGTAGCCCCAAGATTACTTGAGCTGTCAAGTGACATTCCAATTTGATTTTGCTATCCAATATGACAACATAAAAAAAGTGTTACTGTGCATGATATACAGGCAGATCGTACCATTATCAGCACCCTCGGCTAGGCCAATATCTCTTGAATGACTGCAATAGGCTAGGCATAACATAGATCACAATGTCGAGCTGCAGGAACACAGATGCCGCATTTCTCAAGAAGGGTCCCAACCCGAAACGTCAGCTTTCCTACTCCGACGCTGCCTGGCCTGCTGCAATCCTCCAGCTCCACACTGTTACCTCGGACTCCAACATTAGCAGGTCTTGCTATCTCTGAATAGGCTGGGCACGCTGTTTGCGTGAACGGCACAAAGCTCTCCATTCAGGCAGTCTACTCTCAGCTCTGAAATGGCACACTAGCTGCAGTGGACCGGAAACATTTCAGGTGATATCCTCAAGACATCACGGGTGAAGTGCAGCATTCCCACAGACACCTAGGAATTACTGGCCCAAGATGGTCCCAAGTGGAGGAGAAGCATCATGGAAAGGCATGCACCTTCAGACTCGCTGTCAGGAACAGCAGAAGCCAGGCGGGAAAAGAAGAAAGCAGCAAGCAGCAAAAGAAGCACACTGCTACATCAACACCCCACCCACCACCTTCTGCCCCATGAGCAAAGGGAGCCTGAAAAAGCCACATTGGCCTGTGCCGCCACCTAGAATGAATGAGTGTGGAAGAGATTCATGCTCATCCACAAAGGGACCACCAACGATGACCACGAAGTGCATCAACATAGGAGAACACCATTTAGAGAGAACGGCAGCCAGAGCCAGCACACGACAGATCAACATCAACGTTAACATTTGAACAGTTCATTCAACAATGTGTTCAGTGGGGAAGAAGCTGTTCTTGAATCTGGTTGTATGTGTATTCAACCTTTTGTATATTCTGCCCAACAGAAAACAGGGTGAAAGAGAGTTTAGCCAGGATGGGAGTGGTCTCGGATTCTGTTGCCTACTTCCTGGAGGCAGCAGGAAGTACAGATGGTTTCAATGGATGATTTGCATGATCGACTGGGCTGTGTTCATAACTCTAGTTTCTTGCCACCATTGGAAAAAAGCAGTTGCCAAACCAAGCTGCGATCCATTCAGATACAATGCTTTCATGGTGCATCTACGAAAATTTGTAAGAGACTTTGTGGACATGCCAAATTTCCTTAGCCTCCTGAGGAAGTCGAGTTGTTTTGCTTTTCACTCCAAGAGAACCCATAACATTTGCTTTTATAAATATACATGTTGAATGCTCATGCAGCCTTTCACAGTACTTACATTTATCAAACAAATCTCTGGCTTAAAATAAATTTAGTATCTCCATAGGCAAACATTCGATTCCTTCTGTCTCATTTAGCTTCATTAAAATCAATATTACAACATTAACTGAGGTGTGAAAGCTCATATCGTTTATCAATTGATTGTTCTTTTGCAAATTGCTCAAAATGACATACAATTAGTTTGTTAATCTGGCAAGCTATAGCAGGATGCTCCCTATATTAAAAGATATAAAGCCACCCGTCAGCAAGCTATTAACAATATCCCAAGATATGCATTCCAAATTTTTATTGCTCTCTGGCTCATGGTTTCAACTGGACATTATTGTTTCCACAGTCATATCCGAATAAGATGGAATGGAATCAGACTATGACATCAAGGGTCAAGTACTAACAGTGGGATAATTAACTGGGGTATGCATTGCCTCAAGGACCTGCCAATCCACACACCAAGCAAGTGGTGTTGAGGCCACCAGAGAGCTTCCCCAAGACCACGCCCATCAGAAGCTGGCACTCTTGAGGGGGGTCATGGTTGCCAGAAGAGCATCCTTAGAATGCAAGGATCATAGGGGACCTGAGAGGATTGAGGTCAAGGAGATAAAAAGATATGCTGGGGGTGTTTCTGTCATTGGAATTGGTGAATGATGGTCTAGTCCCTCAATCAGGTGAGGATTACTATTGTTCAACGGAACACCTATCGAGAAGCAAAACGCTGCCCCAATGAAGCATTTATTGCGAATACTGCTTGCTAGTAGGCCCATCTATAAAACTGGGATAACTCCAGTTACAGTGGGCTGAGGCTGTTAAATTTACCAATCCAGGGCCTCAAGTAGGAGCAGGGCAGCAAGTTTGGTCATGGGCCTTCCCACCCAAAAATCTTAATTCCGGTGGAGGTAAAAAGGCAACATGGTTTGAGAAAACCACCTACTCCACTAATATGCCCTTCCAACACCCAAACTCAACACCAACACAGGTAGAAGACGCCTGTCCACAAGATCTTTGAAGACTAGATCCCAACTTAATTCAATGCCAAAGTTAGTTGTGCCTATAGGTTCCTAAGAAAATGTTGTCTTTACAAAGCATAATCTGTGATTGCAACAGATCACATTAAGTGAACATAACTGCAGCAGAATACAGAGTGCTTCAAGGTAGACAGATGAATGATTAGGATTGACACACTGGGCAGCAGGTACCTCACAGTATGACAAGCCATTAAAGTGAAGATTAAGATGCCAGCTGGCTCCATGATGCTTTTATTAGTGCTTCTATAATGGCCATGCAGCATAAGGAGCGTAACAGTGATGTCAGCATCTTTGCTAAGTAAAATTAACAGCTAGCAGCAGATGTTGGTTCATTTCCTTAGGCCTGGAGCAATATTGCAACAACAGGCTTCATAAATCAAGGATATAGCCACACAAAAGAAAATGGTCAGAAATTTTGTCTGTGTTCCCAAAAAAAAGTCCATTATGAGCCCAATCAACTAAGCCAAAACAAAAAAGGCTAAAATGAAAACGTTACAATGTTTTCTGTTTGGCTTCTGAACGTACAGTGACAAGGATATACAGTCTGACATGACATTTTGGCTCACTCAGAAAAGTACTAGTCATAATACACCAGGTTCACACCTTGGGCATATTATTTCAACATTAATACATACAGCTGTACATTCAAGTTAATACACTGCTATTAATATGCACTTCCTGCATTGTGCTGTATGTTTCTGGTGTGGTACCACACTGCTAGACTATACATACAAAAACATCAATTAAAGAGGCCACCCTTTAATTCACTTCAAGGAATAGTTCTATCTCTCACCAATCTTTGCATAGATTAGAATATAGAAGCCATTACCAATTGTTCAGAGAATTATTGTCCTTAATTTATTTGAAAAAGTCATTTACAGGATGAGGACATCCCTAATTGCCTAGAAGCCAGTTCAGAGTCCACCAGTGCTGTGGGTCTGGGGTCACACGTAGGCCAGACCAGGTAAGGATGGCAGATTTCATTCCCCAAAAAAAAGGGCATTAGTGAACCAGATGGGTTTACCCCACAAAAATTGACATTGGGTTCACAGTCATCATTAGATTATGAATTCCAGATATTTTTATTGAATTCAAATTCCGCCATCTGCGATTGTGGGATTTGAACCTGGGTCCCCAGAACATTATCCAGGTGCCTAGGTTAACAGTCCAGCGATTAATACCGCAAGAGCTCTGATGAAGGGTCTAGGCCCGAAACATCAGCTTCTGTGTTCCTGAGATGCTGCTGGGCCTGCTGTGTTCATCCAGCCCCACACTTTGTTATCTTGGATTCTTCAGCATCTGCAGTTCCCATTATCACTAAAACAAAATGATTTTTGTAGTCTTGCAAGCCAACCTAACAATTCCTATATAACATAGCACCTGATTATCAACTGTCCAAGATCAGCTCACATCTAAAAGGTTTCCACACCGGTACTTTCTGCTCATTCAACCTTCCAAAATACATGTCTGCTTCTGATCGCATCTTGTCTCACTGCTTCGTTCATTTCATCTTCAAGTTGACCTAGTTCACAGTCCAGCAACATTTGTTTTAACTCACCTGCTATCAAGTTACTCCAACACTACAACTTTCCCCATCGCTAAAGCCTCCTCTAACATTAGAATCAGAAACCAAAAGAATTGCAGAAGCTGTAAAATGAGAAACGAAAACAGAAGTTGCTGGGAAAGCTCAGCAGGTCTGGCAGCATCTGTGGAGAGATGGAGTTAATGAAATGTTTGTTACAGAGACCTGCACTTTGCCAATTCTGGTACATATAACATTTCAATCACTCCACTGTCAGGGAGTGTGCTTTCATTCGACATGGATCTGAAAGGGTTAATAAGGAAGCTCCACACATTATGATGCGTCACATGGACTCATAGGCCTTTCAGTTCAGAAGCTTAGAGTAAGACCTTACAGCTTGTTCTCCTCTAGCTTTCCTTTCTGTCAAAAAGAAAGTGAAAGTGCCAATAGTTGCAAACAAGCAAATCAACTCTTTCTGGTTAACTACAGACTCTCCTACAGATAAATGAGGAAGTGGTAGAGTGCTGCCACTATCCTCTATCATGAGCAGCAACTCCAACATGACAAGCCAAGTCAGAGCTTCCACCTGTCAAGGTCCAGCTCTGCATTTTCCCGACTAAACCTCTCCATTTCTGCTCCTTTGCAATGCTCTTTCTTAATTCACTCCTTTTGACCATTTTCTCTAATAATTCCCCAATAGCCCAACACTAACCTCTTCCAAAATGTGGAAATGGCCAGATAATCCTTTTCTCCACCTTCAGTCCCTTTGGGCCTTCAGTCTAGGCCCAAAACATCAGCTTTTGAGCTCCTGAGATGCTGCTTGGCCTGCTGTGTTCATCCAGCTCCACACTTCGTTGTCTCGGATTCTCCAGCATTTGCAGTTCCCATTATCACTGCCCTATAGTGACTGACTAAGAGTTGTGGCAGCTGTTCAATGTGTCTTTCTCCACATGAGCTCATGGGGTAAGGGCGCTCCTGGCATTGCCAGCAATGACTCTTTGAGAAGGTGACAGTCCATACCTCTTGTACCATGATGCTAGTGGGAAAGGGAACAGGATTTTTAGAGGAGTAGTGGCATTGTGGAAATGTCATAAAACTAGCAATCCAGGATCTCAGTTCCTGAGACTTCAGTTCAAATCCCACCATGGTAGAAAGTGAAATTTGAATTCAATTACAATCTGGAATTAAAAAGTTGGTGAAGTGATGACTATATAATCACTGCCAAAAAATAAGATTTGGTTCAGTAGCGTCCTTTAGGAAAGGCGAGGTTGCCATCCTTACCTGGTCTGGCTTATATGTGACTCCAAGACCTGCAATGTAGTTAAATCTTATCTACCCTCTGGGCAACAGACATTAGCCCAGCTAAGGATGCTCACATCCCATGAATGAGCAACAAGACGACTCAGTGAAAAATCAGGTCAGCATAGTGTTTGGGGGCTTGGAGTGAAACATGGAGGTGGTGGCGTTCCCACACACTGCACACATGTTCACCTGAATTTCTGCAGTGCATCTTGTAGACAGTACACACTGCTGCTACTGAGCGTTAGTGGTGAATGGAGTGAATGATGAACAGGGCCAATCAAGTGGGTTTCTTTATCCAGGATAGTGCTGAAATAATCTCTTGTCGTTGGAGTTGCACTCACCCAGGCAAGTGGGGAGTATTTAATTACACTCCTGACTTGTGCAATGTCTTTAGGGAGTCAGGTGAGTTTCTCTCCTTTAAATCTAGTCTAAGAAAATATATAGATACATATTGTCCGTAAATGAATCAAAACCGAAGAATACTTTTTTTTAAAAAAGCGTTATCCAGTGACTGCACTCAGATTTCAAACCTGTCAGGTACAAAATCACTTAAAAATGTAGCCACCTACAAAACATAATTAATTAAAATTAAAGCTTCATCGAATCAAAGATCAGATGTAATCAGCTTCCAAAAAGGTCTAAACATCTAGCTATAAAATTATTTTAAACTGTTGACAATACTGTGATCAATATACATTATTGCATTCATAGGCTGTACCAGAGATACTTTTTATTATAAAATTTGTTGAGAGGAAAAGAAAAAAATCAGCTAATTAAATCCCAATTATAATTCATTTTAAAAATTTCTGGATGGAAGACTTCCAGCCTCACATTTTATCATCTTGGAATCTCCAGCATCTGCAGTTCCCATTATCTCTAATAAAATGGGGAATTGCTTTTAAAAAAAAACCAAAAAGATTGTTATCTTGTAACTTGGAGGGTTGACTAAGTGTGGGGCTGGATGAACACAGCAGGCCAAGCAGCATAAAAGCTGATGTTTCGGGCCTAGACCCCTCCCAAAACGTCAGCTTTCATGCCCCAAAGATGCTGTTTGGCCTGCTGTATTCATCCAGCCCCACACTTTGTTATCTCGGCTTCTCCAGCATCTGCAGTTCCCATTATCTCCCTCCGAGTTACAAGGCCCATTTTTACGTAATACTGACATGTCTGCGTGGGTTTCCTCCGGGTGCTCCGGTTTCCTCCCACAGTCCAAAGATGTGCAGGCTAGGCAGATCGGCCATGCTAAATTGCCCATAGTGTGCAGGGGTGTGGGATGCTTCAAGGGGCAGTGTGGACTTGTTGGGCTGAATGGCCTGTTTCCACAATGTAGGGAATCTAATCTGATCTACTCTACACAAGTTTTGAAAATAAAAGATACATATGGTATGAATAGGTTGTAGAGATAGTAGGAACAGCCGATGCTGGAGAATCTGAGATAACATGGCGTGAAGCAGGCCAAGCATCAGAGGAGCAGGAAAGCTTGACATTTCGGGTCAGGACTTTTCTTCAGAAATGGGGGATGGGAAGGGGATTCTGAAATAAATAGGGAGACAGGAGGAGGCGGAGAGAAGATGGATAAAAAGGAGAAGATAGGGTGAGAGGAGACAGACAGGTCAAAGAGGCAGGGTTAGAGCCAGCGAAGGTGAATGTAGGTGGGGGGGTTGTGGGGGGGATAGGCTGTTCACTTGCACATCTGTCAATGTTATATACTGTATCCGCTGTTCCCATTGTAGCCTCCTCTACACCAGGGAAACCAAATGGAGGCTTGGGGAATCGCTTTGCGAAACACCTACTGCTCTATTCATAACAAACAACTGCACCTCCCAGTCAGGAATCATTTCAATTCCTCCCCCCACCCCTCCGATGACATGTCCATCATGGGCCTCCTGCATTGCCACAATGATGCCACCCGAAAGATGCAGGAACAGCAACTCATTCCGCTTGGGAACCCTGCAGCCCAATGGTATCAATGTGGGCTTCACAAGCTTCAAAATCTCCATTCCACAACTACATGCCAAAACCAGCCCAGCTAGACCCCGCCTCCTTAACCATTCCTCCCATCTCAAGCCCCACCTCCATCTTCCCCCCCCCCCCCCCCTGCCCCCGGACTGACCTATCCCCCGCAAACTCTCCACCTACATTCACCTTCACTGGCTCTAACTTCACCTCTTTGACCTGTCTGACTCCTCTCACCCTATCTTCTCCTCTATCCATCTTCTATCCGCTTTCCCCCGTCTCCCTACTTATTTCAGAATCCCCTTCCCCTCCCCCATTTCTGAAGAAGGGTCCCGACCTGAAACATCAAGCTTTCCTATTCTTCTGATGCTGTTTGGCCTGCTGTGTTCATCCAGCTTCACACCGTGTTATCTATGGTATGAATACGATGCTTTCTAATATTACACAGCACAAGTACAATATTCTTGGGTTGAATGTGTTCACAGGCTCAGGTTGTTTCATTTTACCTTATGCCAATAGTGCAGAATAAGCTGTGCTTTGAATCAATCATCTATTAAATGCTCTGTCCAAATGTTCCCTTCCAATAACTTCAATGGAAAATATCTGAGCCTGGGTGAACAATGATTGATTAATTTGATATTATCCACTTTGTGTCATCACCTAAAGTTATTTGAAAAAAACATCAGATTGCTCATTTGTTCACACTTTTAACATTGCTTCCTGTTGCCTATTCCACTTATCAGGGATCTATGCTTTGTGTCTAACACTTACAAAGATCCAAAGCGGCCAAATTTTAACAGCATCAATGAAATGGAGGAGTTTTGAGTGTTAAAATCAGGCCTTTAGGAAAACATTCATGAGATCCAAGGTTGCAATGCTAATTTTGGTACTAAGTTAAATATGGTGTCAATTGTGAATTCCATCATTAATCCTTGCTATATGTCCGTTTCCCTCTTGTGAATGAACTATTAGCTTTAATTTAAATGCAACATTCTGATATGGTGACATTTAATCTCAAAAAGAGATTCCTCCTGCAAAAACAAAGACTGGTAATTTGTCCAATTGTCACGCAGAATATACCAGGCAACAGTGAACTTAAGCTTTTATTTAAATTCAAACCAGACAGATAACTTTGATCAAGGCCCTGCGATGAAGAATGCGCCAGGAAATGGCTGCTCCAAGCTTTTTAGCTGAAAAGTGCTCACTGCTGGGCATGTTTACAAAAAAGAGGGAGGACCCTGCATGTGAATGCATTAAAGCTTCTAGCAGGTACATGTGAGCCACACTGAACGCAACATGTACTCTTAAAATTGTTGGTTGTACTCAGAGTTACACTCAATGGTTTCACAAATGATGCCTGGTTATGAAATCAATTCCAAAATTTTCACAAACATGGACTGGTTGGGTACAGTCAGTATTTTGCCTGTTGCAAAGTGACATAACCAGTGTTTGGGACATTTGATTCATATACCCAACATCACCTATTGTAAAATTTATTGCATTGGTGCAAAGGCTCAGCACGTCATTGAAGTTCTAATTAAAGCAATATAATTTGTGTTAAGGTATTGTAAGTGCAGTTCGATCAAATGGTGCTCAAAGAAATATTAGCAAAACCTAGGACGTTTTTGACTAGTACAATTGGCACCTCACTTCTTAATATATAACTGCTATTTGCTGAAGTTTCCAGAAGATGGCAACATAATACAGATTGATAACTTACAGCTTGCCCTGACTTCAAACAGCTTGTTAATTTTCATTTATGCTTTTGCCTAAGCAATGTGCTTCAACACAAGATTGGATTCTTATTGAAATGACCCCATATTGAAGGAATTCTGAAACTTACATTTCGTGGCCTGTTACAAACAGGCCAAACCTGAGTGGCTCAATTGAGAAGAATTATTTTTAAGAAATGGATATCTTGTTTTCAGGTGGCAGTGCTTTCTCCCCAGGTCGATTCTTGCAAAATTGAATTTATGAGATGTGAATCTCATAAGCAAGACCAATTTTTAAAATCACGTGTCACAAAACCACCAATATGGTAGCGGTGAGCTACCACAAAATGTTGTAGATACAATGCAGAGGTTTCTTAAAGTAATAGTTGGCTTTCTGGGTCTTAAGCGGATGGATTAGAAGGTTTTGAGACTAACGTCATGCAGAGGGCAAACAGTGTAAGAATAGCAGCTTTCCTTCCACAAAGACATCAGTGGTCGAACTAAGTTTTTAGTGATGATAGTAGGAACTGCAGATGCTGGAGAATCTGCGATAACAAGGTGTAGAGCTGGATGAACGCAGCAGGCCAAGCAGCATCAGAGCAGCAGGAATGATGCTGCTTGGCCTGCTGTGTTCATCCAGCTCTACACCTTGTTATCCGAGTCTTTATGATAATTGTGTAGTTTCACAGCCAACAATGAGATATTCTATTGATTCAAAATTCCTCAGTTAGATAAAAGGGGACATGTAAACTTATGTCTCCAAAACATTAGTGTGGGCTTTTGGATTAGATGCCTAGGAGCATAACCTCAATGCAACTGTTATAGGTACACATGGACATACAGGTTCATTCACACCATCTAAAGTTGCAGAGCACTCCCAAAAAGGGCCAGCTCCAACCACCATTAATTATGGATTGACAACCCAATGACAAACGGCTTCTCCTCAAACAAATTTCACAGAAAACATGTTTATACAAAGAAGCAGGACTAGGCCATTCAGCTCTTTGAGCTGCTCTGGCCTTCAACACAATCACGCCTGATCATCTAACTTCAGGATGAATCTGGGGATTTGAAGTCAAAGTTTGCAGCAAATGCAAATTAGAACAAGTCAGTCCGCACATTCTACAGGTTGAAAATAGAAGATTGATGGTTGGGTCATTAGTCATAATTCACACTACCTATAGGCTGATCCCTTGAGGAGCCACAAGAAACCTGAGGGGGTCACGTGCCTTGTGATCTGAATCCACAAGGGTAGTAAAGGTATTCATTTAGAGATAGCCTGAGTTAATGAAGGCTGGTCATTGTCCAGAGGCACCATACCTCCACCAGGGGGCACACAGGCAGCCTCTTATCAGAAAAGCACCATTACCTGAAAAATATCTAACATGAGGTCAATGGAGAATATCGAAATCCTGCTTCGTTTCACTTTCAGTTCAAAATATCGAAAACAACTCATTGCTGATTGATAGATTCAGAAACAAGCAATTAAGTGAAGTGAAATGAACACAGGATAAAGATGAGAACAAGTACTGGTAGCTGAAATACTCAAATAAAAAAGTAATTTTTAAACAGACTTGAAGAACATCACTTTCACTTTACACTTCCCAATATCCTTTGCAAAATCATTAAGGTTTGTGTTTAATAGCCAGCTTACTTCCGCACCTATATTTGAAATTAATGTATTTGTAACACTGGAGTTTCACTGTTAAACCTATTTCAAATTAAGCTACACTGCTTTCTAATGTAGCGTTAAAAGTAGACCAATGTTTCATCTGGAGTGGTTTAAGTAATTAAAACTAAATTGTTTTCCATACCTTGCTCAACATGAAAATAACTCAGCCTTGGTGATAGTTCAATTTACAACTTGGCTAAGAACTAAGTAAATTCATTAGCTAAGCATGCCACAGAAGCCTGTACACTTCTTGCTGATGGGTGACATGAACATCCATTTAGGAATGAATTGTCTCAATGGCTGTAATTAAGAACAACCACTCTAAACCATGGCCATGAAACCTTTGCACACAACTCCACTAGTTTGCTCAAAGCAATTTGGCAATAAGTCCAGTGACAACTCACAGGAGAATTAAAGAAAATCTCCAAACATGAGGGGAAATTCTGGAAGGGCCTTTAACAACTTAAAACTAGCAGAAGAAACTTTGCTAGGAGTTACCTTACAATAACATTGTGACTCATTCTCATGCCACTTAATGTCCTTCCTGTTTCCAGCTCTTGCATTATTACTTCAAAGCAGCCCATCAGAAACAAGGAACAAAATCAATTCAGCTCAGGAGCTTAAGTGAAAAAACCCGAAAGAACTGCAGACGCTGTAAATCAGGAACAAAAACAAAGTTGCTGGAAAAGCTCAGCAGGTATGGCAGCGTCTGTGGAGAGAAATCAGAGTTAACATTTTGGGTCCCGTGACCCTTCCTCAGAACTAATGTTAACTCCGATTTCTCCCCACAGATGCTGCCAGACCTGCTGAGCTTTTCCAGCAACTTTGTTTTGGCTTCTAATTCAGAACTTGTTCTGTTCACTGCGTAGCTGCTTTAAATTAAAGCTGCGAAGAGCCTCCACTCAAGTTCAGTCTGCTCTTAGAATTGAATTTTCAAGGTAGTGAACAAAATAGGGCTACATTGACAGAAAATTAGAGAGATTCCTGCAATCCCACAAAAATAATTGTTAAGCGTTGTGATCTTTCATGCTCAAGAGAATATTATGAAAATCATGTCAGAGGTATCATTCCAGTCCTGTACTCGACATTGCATCATTATACTCTAATAGTTTGTATAATGTTACATGGTTTTGCATCATGGATTTGTTAGCAGCTCATTGCTTCATTTAAATTATTCCATCTGCACGATGTGTCACAAGACAAAATTAAAACAATTTTCTTTCAGCCCAAGGTCAGTGTACCCTTGGAGAGCCAAGTATGTGAAAGATACCTGAATCGATCAGATACATCGCAAATGTTTCTCCACTCCTGTACGTTCTTAGGGACAGATTGAAATGTTATTATTTTAAAAAGGGTATTTTGTTGATTTGTCATGTTCTACAACCACCACTAATCAAAACCATGTATAAAAAACAAAATTTGATGCCACATGTATTGTTTAGGCAAAACATGCAATGCCCTGATAATTGTAAAGATGGTCAACTGGATTGGTATCAAAATCAACACGTTCCAGTTTCAAAAAAGACAGCACACACTCAACTCACATCAGTACAACAAAAATCAATGCCGATTAGTTATTGATCTGACATCAGCTCTGTTAAATGTGACTTCTTCCAGGTGAATGTGGTAAGAAAGAACAAACCAATAGGCAAGTTGTGCACTAGGGCAGATAGCGGGAGCGATCAAATTAGAAAGGAAACAGTGGTGTGTGTAGTTGGGGATGATAAAAGGGACAAACAGCAAGCACAGAACAGATCACCGAAAGAACTGCAGATGCTGTAAATCAGGAACAAAAACAAAGTTGCTGGAAAAGCTCAGCAGGCCTGGCAGCACCTGTGAAGGGAAAAAAAAAATTAGTGTTTCGGGTCTGGTGACCCTTCCTCAGAACAGGTCACGATGCCTGGGCAGATGTCTCAGCCTTAAAATAGAGTTCAATAGTTTTAGATCACTACATTACAAATTTTCTCAAAAAAAGCCACACACAGTCCTGGTAATGGCTCTGCTGCTGTCATTTACAGCCACCCTGGATCACTTTTTCCTTTCTTAATACCATAAGCACCCCTTTGTGCATTACTAATGTATCTCTTCCCTCATGTACACACTCCTGCCTGCTACCCTTTTAAATAAGTGATAACAAGGTGTAGACTGGATGAACACAGCAGGTCAAGCAGCAGGAAGGCTGACGTTTCGTGCCCAGACCCTTCTTCAAAAATTTTCTGGAGGGGAGCGAGGCCCAGAACATCAGCTTTCCTGCACCTCTGATGCTGCCTGGCCCATATTCGTCCAGCTCTACGCCTTGTTATCTCAGATTCTCCAGCATCTGCAGTTCCTAACTAACTCTGAAACCCTTTAAAATAACTTGCCTTTCGTTCAAATCTCCTTTTTCTTGGGTCTATAGTGACTTTTTTTTAAAAAAAATTACAAAATCCTTCCATAGATAAACACAGTGTGAAGCTGGAGGATCACAGCAGAGGAGCAGGAAAGGTGACATTTCAGGTCTGGACCCTTCTTCAGAAATGGGGGAGGGGGAAGGGAGCTCAGAAATAAAGAGAGAGGGGGGGGGGTGCTGGGGAAGGTGGGTGGGATGGTGATAGGGAGTGGTGGGGATGAATCAGTGAGGTGGGAGGAGCAGATAGGTGGGAGAGATGATGGACAGGTCAAGGAGGCAGGGATGAGGGAGTGTTGGACATGGGATGAGGCCAGGATGAAAAGATTCTGAAACTGGTAAAGTCCACATTGAGATTATTGAGCTGTAGGCTCCCAAGGCAGAATATGAGATACTGCTCCTCTGGTTTCCAGATGGCATCATTGGGATACTGGAGGCGGCCCAGGATGGACATGTCGCCCAGGGAATTGAAATGTTTTGCAACTGGGTGGAGTTTGCGACAAACGAAAACAGAGTGTAGGTGTTCCACAAAGTGGTCTGAGCTCCGCTTGGTTTCCCCATGTAGAGGAGGCCACAATGGGAACAGCGAGTACAATATACCACATTAGCAGACGTGCAAGCGAACCTTTGTCTGATGTGGAACTTTTCTTGGGGCCTTGGATGGAGGCGAGGCAGGAGGTGTAAGGGCAGGTGTAGCAACACCTACAATTGCAGGGGAAAAGTGCCGGGGTGGTGGGGTTAGTGGAGAGTGTGGAGTGGAAGAGGGAATTGTGGAGAGTGGTCCCTATGAAAGGTAGGTAGGGGTGGGGAGGGGAGGGAAATCTCTTCGGTTGTGGGGTCATATTGCAAGTGGCAGAAAATGGTATTTGAATCCAGAGGTTAGTGGGGTGATACAAGTGGGATTCTGCCTTTGTTTTTGTTGCCGGGAGGGAGCGGAAGGACAGAGGTGCAGGATACACAAGAGATGCAGTTGAGAGCGTTTTCAACCACCAAAAGGAGGCGGGGGGGTGCAGTCATTTAAACAAGAGGACATCTGGGATGTCCAGGAGTGGAACACCCCATCTTGGGAACAGATGCAGAGGCGGAGGAGTAAAGAATGGTGGGCGAGAGGTGGTGTAGTCTAGGTTTGTGCGCACTTGAGGGGCCGCAAAGAAAACCTGTCCATCTTCTCTCCCATCTATCTGCTCCTCCCACCTCACTGACCAATCCCCACCACTCCCTATCAGCATCCCACCTACCATCTCAGCCCCACCCTTCCTCTATTTATTTCTGAGCTCCCTTCCCCCTCCCCAATTTCTGAAGAAGGGTCCAGGCCTGAAACGTCAACTTTCCTGCTCCTCTGATGCTGCCTGACCTGCCACGCTCTTCCATCTCCATACATCTGACTCCAGCATCAGTTCTTACTGTCTCAAAATCCTCAAAGTAGATTTCTAACTCTCTTCCCCTGAATATCAGTGACATTGTTAGTTACTCTCTCTCTCTCCCCACCTTGGAATTGGAACAATTGCATCAGTTTTGCTTCCAATTTCCATCTTTCCGACTCCTTCCTTCTCTTCTTTGACAGCTGTTTCTCTATTTCCAGGCATAGGCTCGCCACCAATACCATTGCAAACCCATTGACTCCAACAGTTACCTTGACTATACATCCTCGCTCTGCCTCCTTTGACGCAGATTCTCCATCGGACGGAGGCCTCAGACATGTTCACCTTCATCCTCAAACAAATATTCAACACTACCATGTTGACAGGGCCCGCAGCTGTTACTTATTTCCTGCACTTCTGCCCTCATCCCTTCTCTTCCCTCCCAACTCAATAGGGTCCCTCAGTCCTCACTTTCCACCCCACCAGTATCCACATCCAAAGGACCATAATTTCTGCAGCCTCTGTTCATATATTCCCCACCCTCCCTTGTCAGCATTCAGCAGGGACCATTCTCTGAAGGCCTCCCTCACCCACTCTTCCTCCACTCCAAACGCCACCTCGTACCCTCACGGCACCTTTCCATGCAATCACAGAAGGCACAATGCTTGCTCTTTTACCTCATCAATATCTAAGATCCCAGGCATACCTCCCAGGTGAAGCAGCAATTTAGTATACTTGGTTTAATCTGGTTTAATCTGGTCTACTCTGTTTGCTGCTCACTATGTGGTCTCCTCCATGTTTGGAGACAAAAAGCAGATCCTCTGATGAAGGGTCTAGGCCCGAAACGTCAGCTTTTGTGCTCCTGAGATGCTGCTTGGCCTGCTGTGTTCATCCAGCCTCACATTTTATTAAGCAGATTGGGTGACTGCTTTGCCAAACATGAATACTCTGTCCATGAAAATGATCCTGAGCTTCCTGCTACTTCAGCAAATCAGCCAACATTTGTCTCAGGCCTGCTCTAGGCTAGTGCTCCATTGAGGCTCAAAGCAAGTTGGAGGAACACAAGCTGAAGGAATAACACCTCACCTTCCACCGAGGTACCTTACAGCCCTCAGGACTCAAAACTGAGTTGAGAATTTCAGAGTGTAAATACCTCCCTCTGTGTCGGTTACCCACCTTCTAGGTCCTGTTCCGCAGGAGTTGCTCCCAACACAGTCAGTCAACCAATTTTTCCCTCTAGTCATAGTTCCCATTATCACATATTTAGCATTTACTACTTCTACAGCTAATTAGGAACAAACTTTTTGCTTGCTTCCCCCTTTTTCAACCCCACCTGTCTCTGTTGGAGTGGTCTCCATCTCACTCCTTTCACCACCCTCAGCTCCAAATCTCACCAGCATGAATACCACCTTTTCCCAGCTGCTTTCAGTTCTGACCAAAAAAAAAGTCACTGGATTTAAAAGGTTAACTCTGCTTTCTCTTCACAGATGCTGCCAGACCTGCTGAGTTTCTCCAGCACTGTTTTTGTTTCAGCCAGAGGACTTGGGCAGAATTTGCAAAGCAGCAGGACTGGAAATTCAATAATCAACCCACCCTGCCCTGGCCTGTGGAAGAGACCTGGGAGTGGTATATCCCAGCAGGCCGGTTGGAAGCTGTGGAGGGGCTATTCAGGAAATCCCTCAGCTTCTCCATCAAGACCGTTAATCCCTCTCCCATCTCACCTTCTTACCACTAGACCCCTGAACTTACCTGGTCCTCGACTCCAGGATGATTCAGTTTAGCCAGTGGCTGTTGGGAGCAGGTTGCCACCTAATTGAGGAGTGGAAGCCCCACCTCAACGCAACTAATTCTCTTTGGAAAGTTAAGTAGCTTTTAGTCTATCTTGACCTTTTCTTCAAATGTTTTCCTGACAGACTTCTTGTGGCAGGCAGGAAACCCCACTATGCCAGAAGTCCTGTTTATATAAATATAGTTTATATGCATAGACATTAACTAGCTAGAAATGATAGTAGTGCTGCAATCCAGACATGGCAGACGATGAGTTAACAAAGGAAATGGAATACTGAGTTATAAAGCTATAGCTATCATGTACAAGCATTGGGCATTACATTGAAATAGGCCTGACCAGTTTCAAATATCGTACATAGTTTTAAAACTGCGAGGTACTAGGTTAACATCTATAGCCTGTAATTATTACAAAAGACAAGCCCCAAGATCTGAAATAAAACTGACTTAGGAGCAGACAGTCTACTTGGCCCAATGGGGCTGCTCTGCCAGTCGATGAAGGATCATAGCTGATCTGATAATCCTCAACTTCACTTTCCACCCCATAACCCTCAACGCCCTTACTAATTAAAATTCTGTCTGTCCAGCTCCTTAAATATTCTTAAGGGCACAGCATTTGTAGATTTTTTTTTTGCATTCAAGGATTCCATATATTGGCTATCCTCAAAAACATACCCTCTTCAACTGTCTTAAATGGTAACCTCTTACTCAGAGTGTGCCTTCTGATACTAGACTGTGCCATTAGGGGGAAAATAATCTCTCTGCACCCACCCTGTCAAACCCCTAAGAATCTGTTTCCATAAGATCACTGCTCATTCTTAACTCCAATAAAGTAAGGCCCAACCTACTCAACCATTCATCATAAAATGAAATCCAACTTGGGTCAACATTCTCTAGACAACTTTCAATACATCTTTCACTAGATGTGGCGACCAAAACTGTTTGTAGTGTGACAGGTGTTGACTGATTTATTAAAAATCTTAAAGCATCAGGATTTCTCTATTTTTATGTTTCCCTTGTTTTGAAGCAAAGAGACCAACAGTCGATTTGCCTTCCCTACTACCTGACGAACTTGGACGTGTGTTTTTTTAAAAAGCACACGCACAAGGACATTCAAACCTGCTGCAGTACAGTTAGCATTTAAGTCATTTTCCACTCATTCTTCCTGCCAAAGTGCAAAATCTCAGGTTACATGCCATCTACCAAGCTTTGTCCACTCAACCTGTCTATATTCCTCTTTAGACTCCTGCATAATCCTCACGACTTGCTTTTCCACTTATTTTGGTGTTATCAACAAACTTTCTTTTTACTTTCCTTATCCAAGTTATTAGTATATGTTGTAATTAAAGCGTGGTCCCAGCACTAATCCTGGTGGCACTCCATTGGTTATAGGTTACTAGCCTGAAAATGCCCTGTTTTACCTCAACTATCTTCACTTTAATTAGCCAACCCTCGACCCAAGCTAGTACACTAACTTAACACCTTGGCCCTTATCTTACTAAGTGGCCTTAAGTGGCCTTCTGTGCAGTAATGTCATGGGGAAGGTCAGATAAATTTGGACATTAGGAAAGGAGTGAAGTGAGCAGAGCACTTAGAAATATATTTAAAGTAGTTAACTCTGAACATAAAATTACAAAGTGACATCAATACAAATTGAGAGAGGAAATACACGCCCATATCAGTACTGAACTGGGCTTTATCAAATAAAGTGATGGTGTGAATTGGGGGAGCCCTCAAGAGGCTAAACAGGTTCGTACTTGTACAAAACAGCTCTCCAAAAAGACACATGCAGGGATCATAACGGCACCCAACTGGAATGGGTCTGTAATGCAATAAATTTCCATTAACACTTTATATCCCTGTAGCTTCTTTTACCCCCATGGCTGGTATGGAAATAAATGCTTCACAATTACACCCTGTCAGATACTCTATCTTCCAGTTTTGAAGCTTAGCCTTGTGTACAAATAAGTGCTTGAGTTACAACAGGTAACTCATCACCTCTTCCAGTCGTGCACCTAACGAAGCTTATAAATGAGCTGTGCACAGTCACACAGACTGCTATTTTCAGCACCAGCTACAAGATAATCTACATTTAATTTATTGACGTTAACATGCATTGGTCTACACAAATATTATGCAGTAAACAGGAAAGTTCCGATCAAATTGGACTTCATTTTTGAAACCAACTGAGACTAACTTCTCAAAAAGAGCCAAAAATACTACAGATGCTGGAAATTAGAATATTTAAACTTTCTGGATACCTGCTTTCATAGCTCAACATTAGCCATACATCTTCAGACTTCCCTTTAATTGATTAATATCAACATTTATTTAGAATCCACTCCAACAAGTAAACTAAGATCATGAGATTCTGGTAAAATGAAGGACAGTGTCTCTTGCAATAGCATTGAGATTAGCCTGGCAAGTGTTCATTGAAAATATAAAGATTTACATAGTTAAACTTGGCGCTTCATTTTCTAAGATTTTCTGACTGGTCTTTGGTTTTTCCTTTTTACTGTATCTTCATTTATTCACAGGTTTTGGGAAAAGAGTCTAGTAGCAATATCAAGACACCACACTGTGAAGCTGGATGAACACAGCAGGCCAAGCAGTATCAGAGGAGCAGAAAGGCTGACATTTTGGGTCTAAACCCTTCTTCAGAATTGGGGGAGGGGGAAGGGGATTCCAAAATAAATTTCGGGGGGTGGGGGAGGCAGATGGAAGATGGATAAAAGGAGCAGATAGGTGGAGAGGAGACAGACAGATCAAAGAGGCGGGATGGAGCCAGTAAAAAGGTGGGAGTTAGGGAGGGGATAAGTCAGTACAGGGAGGACGGATGGGTCAAGGGGTGGGATGAGGTTAGTAGGTAGGAGATGGGGGTGGGGCTTTAGGTGAGAGGAAGGGCAAGCTAGACTGATTTTGGGATGCGGTAGGGGGAGGGGAGATTTTGAAGCTTGTGAAGTCCACATCGATATCATTGGGCTGCAGGGTTCCCAAGCAGAATATGAGTTGCTGTTCCTGCAACCTTCGGGTGGCATCATCGTGGCACTGCAGGAGGCCCACGATGGACATGTCATCTAAAGAATGGAGGGGGAGTGGAAGTGGTTTGCGACTGGAAGGTGCAGTCGTTTATTGCCCTATGTAGGGCTACTGAAGGTTACAGGAACAGCATCTCATATTTCGCTTGGGAATCCTGCAGCCCATTGGTATCAAAATGTCCCATCCCCCAATTGCATCCAGGGGGTGTTATCTATTTTCACACTTTCCAGAATTGCTAGGTCCCTCGGCTAGATGGGATTTATTTTAGGATTCTCTGGGAAGCGAGGGAGGAGATTACAGAGCCTTTGGCTTTGATCTTCATGTTGTCGTTGTCTACTGGAATAGTGCCAGAAGACTGGAGGATAGCAAATGTTGTCCCCTTGTTCAAGGAGGGGACTATGAACAACCCTGGTAAATAGGGACCAGTGAGCCTTACTTCAGTTATGGGTAAAGTGTTGGAGAGGATTATAAGAGATAGGATTTATAATCATCTAGAAAGGATTAATTTGATTAGGGATAGTCAACATGGTTTTGTGAAGGGTGGGTCATGCCTCACAAACCTTATTGAGTTCTTTGAGAAGGTGACCAAATGGTTCATGTGGTGCATATGGGTTTCAGTAAAGCCCTTGATAAGGTTCCCATGGTAGGCTACTGCAGAAAATACAGAGGCATGGGATCAAAGGTGATTTAGCAGTTTGGATCACAAATTGGTCAGCTCTAAGAAGACAGAGGGAGTGGTTGATGGGAAATGTTCATCTTGGAGTTCAGTTACTAGTGGTGTACCACAAGGATCTGTTTTGGGGCCACTGCTGTTTGTCATTTTTATAAGTGATCTGGATGAGAGCGTAGAAGAATGGATTAGTAAATTTGCAGATGACACTAAAGTTGGTGGAGTTGTGGATAGTGCGGAAGGATGTTATAGGTTACAGAGGGACATAGATGAGCTGCAGAGCTGGGCTGAGAGGTGGTAAATGGAGTTTAATGCAGAAAAGTGCGAGGTGATTCACTTTGGAAGGAGTAACAGGAATACAGGGCACTGGGCTAATGGTAAGATTCTTGGTAGTGTCGATGTGCAGAGAGATCTGTGTCTATGTGCATAGATCCCTGAAAGTTGCCACCCAGGTTGATAGGGCTGTTAAGGCGGCGTACACTGTTAGGTTTTATTGGTAGAGAGATTGAGTTTCGGAGCCATGAGGTCATGTTGCAGCTGTACAAAATTCTGATCCAGCCACACTTGGAGTATTGCGTACAGTTCTGGTCACCGCATTATAAGAATGTGGAAGCATTGGAAAGGGTGCAGAGGAGATTTACCAGGATGTTGCCTGGTCTGGAGCGGGGGTCTTATGAGGAAAGGCTGAGGGACTTGAGGCTGTTTTCGTTGGAAAGAAGAAGGTTAACAGGTGACTTAATAGAGACATACAAGATGATCAGAGGATTAGATAGGGTGGACAGTGAGAGTCTTTTTCCTTGGATGGTGATGGCTAGCATGAGGGGACATAACTTTAAATTGAGGGGTGATAGATAGAAGACAGATGTCAGAGGTAGGCTCTTTACTCAGTAGTAAGAGCGTGGAATGCCCTGACTGCAACAGTAGTAGACTTGCCAAGTTTAAGGGCATTTAAAATGGTCATTGGATAAACATATGGATGATGATAGAATAGCATAGGTTAGATGGGCATCAGATTAGTTTCACAGGTCGGCACAACATCGAGGGCCAAGGGGGCTGTACTGCGCTGTAATGTTTTATGTTCTATGTTCTGACCTCCCTTCCACCTATCCCCTCCTCCCACGTCAAGCCTCACCCCCATCTCCTACTGACCAGCCTCATCCACGCCTCCTTGGACTGATCTATCCCCTCCTTAACTCCCCACCTACAAATAAATTAGCCAGGTTTTACCTAAAACAGTTTCTTTAGATCATGAGATAACACAGCATGGAGCTGGAGGAACACAGCAGGACAGGGAGCATTGGAGGAGCAGGGAAGTTAATGTTTGGGGTCCTTGTGCCTGGACTGCTGTCTTTCTCCAGCTCCACACTGTATTATCTTTGTCTCCAGCATCGGCAGTTCCTACTATCTGAGAGTTGTTATATCAAGACTACAGTTGTCAGCTGAAAAAGCTGGACATGAACTAGAGAAATTCTACAATTTATCACAAATTTGAACTGGGGTTGGTAGACCACAAGTAGCAGGGAGGTGTGCTGATGCTGGTCATGCTCCTCTAGCGCCGGTGTAACATTTGATCTAACTATGAGCATGTTAATTGGTTACGAGTGTTCACTAATGAAGAGAGATGAGATATCCTGGGTTCATTTTCTTTGAAGCAGAAGCAGCTGAAGACAGAGTTGGAGATGGGGGATTTGATTGAGGTATACAAAAATTGAGCGGCATAGACAGAATCTTTTGGGTGAGGAAGAGGTCAGACATATCCAAGCCAGAGCACATAAGATAGAGAGAGGCACAAGTGATTCTGAGGAGATCTGAGAAAAATTATTTTCACCCAGAGATTGGTAGAGTTATGGAATGTGCTGCCTGAGGACAGGTACTCAACATTTAAGCAGTATCTGGACAAGCTCTTAAAATGCCAGGATACAGTAGGCTATGGACCAAGTGCAGATCAATGGGATTAGTGTTAATTGGGATTTGTCGGTCAGCATAGACATGGTGGGGCCTGTTTCTATGCTGTATGACTCTATGGCCTATGACTGGCTACTAAACATCTTCAGTTCGCTGCATCGAGGTCTTGAGGCACAGTAATAGTGTCACTAGCTCTCAGTCAGAGGTCGAGGCACTATTATCCGGGCCCATGTACCCTGGAGGTGCATCACAATGCAAACAATTTGATCGAAAATAATTTGAAAATTTGCCCCATTAATTATATCCAAGGAACTGACCTTGGTTAGATGTCAACATTTTGGACAGTGCACTTGTACATCAATAGACAATATTAGCCAATTTTGATAAATAAGACCCATGATTTAAAAAACTTCCAATGCAACTGTACAACATTCAAGATGATGACTTACCAAACATCCGCTGATGGAACAAAAACTTTCCTACAACAAGGCCCATCATAATACCTAGCAACCACAGTAGCACTTTTAAGCAGCTCCATCCTCCTCCAGGATACTTGTTCACTATGAAAGAGAAGCAGTTTCCAACAACAATTACATTGGCGGGGGTCTGGCTGTGAGAAATAGGGTCTTCAGCAAAAACGAGGAAGTTGAAGAAAGTCACCAGATAGGCTACAATCAACCGACTCCATGGATGCTGGAAATAGTAACGAAATGCTTTGACCATCCTCATACATATGGGACGACCCTTCAACCTGCAATCTGCATTAAAAAGAGAGGTTAGTGATTCAGTAAGTTATATATGAAAATACAACAATTGAACATTGACTTGCTCAATCAGTTTGCATCATTGTGCAAAGTTAAGTTGCATTGTGAACGGTAACACAGATGACCAGTTGGGTCAAAATTCTAGATGTTTGTTGTTCATTCCTCTGGCTCAGCAATCAGCTCAGTAGTGACTATATTTCTAACAAGTGTTTTTCTTTAATGTGTGTTTTATGTCAATTAATGTGCATATAATGGCTGAAGGAGGCAAGATGTCTGCAAAACACGTTGTTTTCTGCAAAACATTCAAAGGAAAGAAAGGAACTCTTCCAGACTATAACAATAACTTACGTGCCACCATTTACTGTAAATCATCTCTTTGGGTGGAAATGCCAGTCATTTCCATGCCAAGGGACTTGGTTGGCCCTTTTTGTTCACCTACATTCCACCACATAGTTTCAATAACATTTAAAACAAATCTTACTATTTACTTAAATAGTGTTCTGTATCTAAACAATCCCTCAGCAGAATGCAGTCCCCAAAATATTATTTCTCTCAGCAAATATCTTGGTACTTACAACGAAAAAATGGGTAATTGTAGGGTTAAAAATCACATACCTACAATGATATGGTGTACATGCCAGGTTTATTACAACTTTACCGTCGACTCTTTGCTCGAGTTACAGCCTACCCTTCACAGAAGTTAGTTTCTGGGCTACCAGTGGTTTTCTGATATCACTATACAGACAAATTGAGATTGTACTTTAAAGCAAAAAAAAAGTGTTGCCTGCAACATGTAATTTGGGGCAGGAGTTTATATCTGCTTCCCTTTAACATTGGGAGGCTGTCGTAAATAGTGTTGAGCACTGCCTCATCGAAATGACGAGGAAGGAGTCTCGGAAAACACACCAACGCAACGAGCGAGACCAGAAAGCAGTTCAGCCAGTTTTACAAGTAATCATTCCAAAAGGTTAAAAACTGCGCAGCAATGTGTTAATCCCACAAATGGAATGCAAACTTTCTAAATTAAAAATAGAAATCAATTTTACAGTAAATTAAACAGTGTTACCAGCACAAGCCATTCTGACGGAAGGTTATTCTGGAAGGAGCTGCTCTCACTAAACACAGCGCGCAAAAATAAATAAGGTTATCCGATATATATTTGTGTAGCGTAAATATAGAGGCTGTCCTGCACTTCCGCTCGAATCAAACACTGAATTAAATGTCAATGGCTTATTTAAAGCTTTCAAATAACTAAATAAAACTAGTTTCAAGCAAATCCCTGTCGAAGCGAAATAAAGTCTATATCATGTATCATTTTACATTGAGCGTATTTCTATCCATGAGATGTTAATTACACCAGCCAGACAGATTCTAACATCGAAAAGTATCACGTATCAAACGTAACTGCAAGGACCACTGGTGTCTTCTAATAAGGTGCATTGGTGTCACATGAAAATAATCTCACGACTCACGATTCATGATTCCAGCCTCCAATGATAAAGGAAAATAGTTATAATTTCTTGTTTGACCGAGCTACCCCAGCAGCTCAATTAGTAAATGCACAGCCTGGCGAATCTGAACTTTCTGAATTTCATAGCTGAATAAGCACTAATTTAAAGAGTTTGAATTACAATACAAGAATAATGGCTTTAAGTAACAAGCCTACCATAAAAATAACGTACAGCTCTGAAGATATATTAATTACCGAGATTTCTGTCACTTAATACAAGTACTGAATGACTATGACCCTAATGAAACATTATAACGTACTTTCTCCTCTGGTGCATTCCACCAATGCTTACATGGGTAACTTTCATGAATGAGTCTATTCGTCATGTCATTCTTCACTAAGGAGATGTTATAATTATGTCCAATCTTGTCCTATTACAATGTAATTTTGTTTTAGACAAGCAAGATAGTAACATAGTAGCAAAGCCTGGGCGGAAACAAGTAGAACTGATGTGCCTATATGTGATAACAGAATCGGAACGGAGCCAAGTGTGACACGAAATAGCTAAATTTGACATCAGTGTTGAGTTTTAAAAAACATGGTAACAGAGGCAAAACTAGAGATTTTGACTCATTTACTGATAATAAGTTAACTAGTTCTTATTGTAGCTGCTGTTTTGGGAAAATTGAGCAAAATAAGTTGTCATTCTTCATGGGTATTTTGGGACTTCTTAAAGAGACAGCTAGTGTCTCTACTCAATCACTTGAGCAAATGGTCTAAAAAAAACACTACCCCATACCCTTCTAAAATACTTTAAAATTTCTACGTATTACTTACAAATATGCCGCAGAACACTGATTAAACTTTTCAGTGTGTTAATGTTGGAACGTGACATTTATCCCACTACACAATTAGCAGCTGAGCTCTACTAACCAAAAAGGTCTAGAGCTCAATCCCTGCCTTGTGCTGATTTAGTTCACATCTGGAGTAACCGGTTGGTTTCGGGAATTGAATTGGAAGGTGCTGGGTTAATAGACCAAAAAAAAAATCCTAAACCAGCGCCACCTACTGACAACACACATTGAACATGATAAGCTCTACCAAGCAATCATATGATTCTGTAATGCAGTGCACAGGCATTTAAAAAGTGTCAAAACCTTAAGATCTTGATTATCTTCTGTACAGATGGTTTGGATCTTCTGTAGATTAAAATTGAGAAATGGTTTGGATCCAATTCAATTAACATGCTTAATCTACATCAACACGCAAGCAACTTCCCTCAAGCTATCTGCTATGTGTTCATTAATATGCATCATAATTAAGCACGGAGGGTTTACTGGGCTGATGATAGATTACTATTATTCATTTATATAATCAGTTTTAATTCAACATCTGCTGCATTAATTGGGTTTTCTACTCTTAATCTCTTCTAAATAATTGTCTATGTTTGAAAAATGCAACATGCTCCTATGAGAATTTCTGTCTGCTGGGGGAAGAGGTGAGAGGAACAATATCAATCTTATTCAGACAATGTAAAGCAGGTGTGGAAGCAAACACCTCAGATGATCATGGGTCTAAAATCAGCTTGCCACAGTTTTGAGGTGAATTGGAGCCCACATCTGTTTCTACCCCCACCCAATTTATTACTAATCCAGGACCAGCAACATCAGAAAGTCATATCTTAATTTTTTTTGGTGATGAGCTTTTGCAAGATAAAGCCAGCTATTGTCTTTTTGCCTTTTTTTTTAGAAAAGGCAGTAGGTAATATTGGTCTCTTTAATTGTTCCAAACAATCACTTTTTAAAAAGTGCCATATGTTAACTGGGATTAAGTTTAACACTAACTACGAAGTCTGTTTATGTTCAGTCAGTTAACTAAAGCCTGAATAGGCTAAATGTTGTTGTCTTCCTGCATCACAACAATATTATTTTCCATTGTACTTTCAATGTTTTAGTGGTCTTTGAATCATTTTGTTTTGTAGAATGGAAGTATCATAGAGAGACAGACTGATAAAACTATCAATTTGGGGATGAAGGTAGAATAAATCAATTAGAAATATTAAGAACTACAGAGGCTGTACTCCGATCAGTGTGGAGTTGGAAGAACACAGCAGGTCGAGGAGCAGGAAAGTTGATATTTCAGGTTGGCACCCTTCTTCAGAAAACTTTCTGAACGCCACACTATTAGAACAAAGCAATTTTCCTGCTCCTGCCCCACTGAACTTATCTGGACTCCCATTTTCTTCCCCCTTGGTCCAGGAACTCTCTACCTATGTCCATGATACCACCCACTCCCTCCGCCTCCTCCAGAACTTACAATTCCCTGGTTTCCCCAACACCCCATCTTTACCATGGATGTCCAAGGCCCTCAGCTTCTTCCTGTCCCGCAGGCCTGACCAGAAACACCCCCCCCCGCCACCTCCACTGACACCCTCATCTGCTTAGCTGAATGCATCCTCGTCCAAAACAACTTCTCTTTCAATTCCTCCCACTTCCTACAGATAAAGGAGGTAGCCATGGGTACCTGCATGGGCCCAAGCTATGCCTGCCTCTTTGTAGGTTATGTGGAACAGTCCCTCTTCTGTACCTACACAGGCCCTAAACCCCACCTCTTCCTCCGTTACATTGATGACTGTATCGGCGCTGCCTCATGCTCCTATGAGGAGCTCAAACAGTTCATCCACTTCACTAACACCTTCCACCCCACCCCAACCTTAAGTTCACCTGGACCATCTCTCTCTCTCTCTCTCTCGCGCGCTCTCGCTCTTGGTCTCTCCTTCCTGGACCCCTCTGTCTCCATCTCAGGCAACCTCCTAGAAACCAATATCCCTTTCAAGCCCACTGACTCTCACAGCTACCTAGAATATACCTCCTTCCATCCACCTTCCTGCAAAAATACCATCCCCTATTCCCAATTCCTTTGCCTCCGCTGCATCTGCTCCCAGGATGAGGCGTTCCACTCCTGTACATCTCCGATGTCCTCATTTTTCAAGGACCACAACCATTCCCCCCCACAGTGGTCAAGAACACCCTCGACCGTGTTTCCCGCAACTCATCCCTCACACCCCTTCCCTACGATAATCACCAAAACAGAATCCCCCTCGTCCACACATACCACCCCACCAACCTCTGGATCCAACGCATCATCCCCTGACACTTCTGCCATCTGCAATCTGACCCCACCACCAAAGACAGTTTTCCATCCCCACCCTTGTCTGCTTTCCAGAGAGACCACACTCTCTGTGACTCCCTTGTCTGCTCCACACTCCCCTCCAACCCCACCACACCCGGTGCTTTTCCCCACAACTGCAGGAAGTGCTACACCTTCCCCCACACCTCCGCCATCCCAGGCCCCAAGAAGACTTTCCACATCAAGCTGATGTTCACCTGCACATCTGCCAATGTGGAATACTGCATCCGCTGTTCCTGTTATTGGCCTGCTCTAAATTGGGGAGACTGAGCGGAGGCTTGGAGGCCACTTTGCAGAACACCTACGCTCGGTTCACACTAAACAACTGCACCTCCCAGTCGTGAACTATTTCAACTCCCCCCCCCCCCCCCGATTCCGCAGACGACATGTCTATCCCGGGCCTCCTGCAGTGCCACAACAATGCCACCCAAAGGTTGCAGGAACAGCAACTCATATTCCGCTTGCGAATCCTGCAGCCCAATGAAATCCGCATTGATACTACAAGTTTCAAAATCTCTCTTCCCCCACCACATCCCAAAACCAGCCCAGCTCGTCCCTGCCTCTCTCACCTGTCCCACCTCAAGCCCCACCCCCACCTCCTACCTACAAATCTCATCCTGTCCGTCCTCCCTGGACTGACCTATCTCTTCCCTACCTCCCCACCTACGCTCACCTTTACTGGCTCCAACCCCACCTCTTTGACCTGTCTGTCTCCTCTCTACCTATCTTCTCCTCAATCCATCTTCTATCTGCCTTCCCCTCTCTCCCTATTTATTTCAGAACCCCCTTCCCCTCCCCCATTTCTGAAGAATGGTCTAGGCCCAAAACATCGGTTTTCCTGCTCCTATGATGCTGCCTGGCCTGCTGTGTTCACCCACACCTTGTTACCTCACAGCTCTCCTATCTGGATCTAGTGTGGATCTCACTCATGAGGGCTTTGGTGACACTCCACTGAATCTTAGCCAAATGTCCAAGGAAATTTGGGCCAGAATGTTGCTTTTAACTCGGGGCCTAGACATAGTGTCAGCTACAGCCCTGTCCAACCAGGCAGACTCCCGTGGTCAGCCTTCTGATTAAGGACATCAGCTCTTGCATTACTTTTGCCTGACTTGTACAGAATCTGGAATCAAAATAGAACATGTTCAGCATCTCATTAGGTCTCTATTGCTTCAAGCTTGGCAGACAGTTGAAAATATGAGTGGCTTGTTGTCTGTAAACATGTTAAACTTTGCACCAATCAGAATGTCTCTGAACTCTTGCAAAACAGTCCACCTCAAAGTGAGCAGCTTGAGTTTCAAACAGAAGTAATGCTCCATACTCCTCTTAGAATTAGAATTACTTTTAGTTTATTGCCATGTGTACTCAACTACGGAAATGCAGAAAAAAGTATATAAAGTCACCATTCCTGCCGCTACCTTAGGTTCAAAGGTACCTCGCTGCAAAATCTTAGATACAACAGTGAAAAATAAAGAAATAAGCTAAAAGTCTAGACTTGAGACTCTGCCTAAACAATAATCTCTTCTTTCTGCATCTGAACCCGTGACAGCTCCTCATCCAAGTGTCAGTTTCCAGTGTGAAGTAAGTTGGAAATCTGGGCAGCCAAGTTTGTGCTTGATTATGCGCTCCAACTCCTAATCAAAATGAGGCTGTAGAAACAGACTTTGGTGGGGTGGGGGGAGACAAATAATAGTTTTTACAGCATGAGAAGAGGGTGCTCAGAGATAATGGGAACTGCCGATGCTGGAGAATCCAAGATAACAAGGTGTGGAGCTGGATGAACACAGCAGGCCAAGCAGCATCTCAGGAGCACATTGAGTCTGAGAAGAGGGTGCTGATTAGTTACGCTACCTCTGATGTGAAGTTTCAACAGGAAAAGTTAACTCTCAATCTTTGTTTTTAGACCAGGTGGACTCTGGTTTTGCTGATTCAGTCTCCATTACCCCAATGCAAAAAAGATGCCACTATGAATTCCTACAGATTCCTCTGGCCTGTATAAAACAGAATCCAATGTATTAAGGGTTGAAGCTTCTAGCACTCGCAAATGTATTACGCTGCAAGCCCAACTGATAAGCTTCAATTTTTTTCCCAGTGTAATTATGAACACAATATGGATTATTTAATTGATGATTTCTAATGGCATAATTACATCTAACATTGAGCTTAATGTTCTGAGGCTTGCAAGCATGGGGTGGTCCAGACAAGACCAATAGTAGTAGCTAGAGGCCTTTTCAGAGTTTGTATGTTATACGGCAAATGATGATTTGATTAAGGTAATGATTATTACACAGGATGTTTTGATATGTGCTATCACAGCAGCAGGACAATTATAAAGAGGATGAAAAGTTATCAGGGGTATGCAGGAATGCAGAGTTGAGGTCAAAACCCAGTCAGCCATCATCTTATTGAATGATGCAGCAGGCTAGAAGGGCTGAGTGCCCTATTTACTTCCCTTGTTTGTAATATAAACTCACGTGATGAACAGATGGTTAGGGCCCTTTCAAGTAGGGTTGATTTATCTCCTCCTTACAAAGTGTAACACCAGGTTTTGTTAAAAATTTAGAATTTTAAAAAAGCACTGTTTATTTGTCCAAGATAACACAGTGTGAAGCTGGATGAACACAGCAGGCCAAGCAGCATCTCGGGAGCACAAAAGCTGACATTTTGGGCCCAGACCCTTCATCAGAGAGGGGGATGGGGTGAGGGTCCTGGAATAAATAGGGAGAGAGGGGGAGGCAGACCAAAGATGGATAGAGGAAAAGATAGGTGGGGAGGAGAGTATAGGTGGGGAGGGGATAGGTCAGTCCAGGGAGGATGGACAGGTCAAGGAGGCGGGATGAGGTTAGTAGGTAGGAAATGGAGGTGCAGCTTGAGGTGGGAGGAGGGGAGAGGTGAGAGGAAGAACAGGTTAGGGAGGCGGGGACGAGCTGGGTTGGTTTTGGGATGCAGTGGGGGGAGAGGATGAGCTGGGCTGGTTTTGGGATGCAGTGGGGAAAGGGGAGATTTTGAAGCTTGTGAAGTCCACATTGAGACCATTGGGCTTCTGGGTTCCCAAGCAGAATATGAATTGCTGTTCCTGCAACCTTCGGATGGCATTCTTCGTCCTCCCCGGACCTCATCCCGCCTCTTTGGTCTGTCCATCCTCCCTGGACTGACCTATCCACTCCCTACCTCCCCACCAATACTCTCCTCTCCACCTATCTTGTCCTCTATCCATCTTTGGTCCGCCTCCCCCTCTCTCCCCATTTGTTTCAGAACCCTCTCCCCATCCCCCTCTCTGATGAAGGGTCTAGGCCCGAAACGTCAGCTTTTGTGCTCCTGAGATGCTGCTTGGCCTGCTGTGTTCATCCAGCTCCACACTTTGTTATCTCAGATTCTCCAGCATCTGCAGTTCCCAGTATATCTGATCACTGTTTATTTGCCCACTTGTTTAATCTCCATATTAACGTATATAATAGAAGCAGGAATAAATCAGGTGATTCTTCAAGCCTGCTCCAATATCTAATAGGATATTGCCTCAACTCCACCTTCAATTCATCCCCGATATTCCTTGATTTGCCAACAGGCCAAAAAGCCCTATCTCTGCCTTAAATATAGTCAGTGAAGAAGCATATTTTGAAACAATTTCAGTCCTAAATGATTGGCTCATTATCCTGAGATGTTACCTCCCTGCTCTAGATTCCCTGGTTTGGGGAAAACAATCTTTCCTGTCCATCTCCTGACCATCCTGTCAAGTCCCTTCAAAATGCTGTACATTTCAATGAGATGGCTTCCCATTCTTCTATACCTCATTAGAATGCAAATAGACTGACCCAGTACAAAAGAAAGATTGAAGAATTTTAAATGCTCAAAACTATGTATAATGGTGTTTTCTGCCATCTTGCACACTGCTTCAGTGTCCTATTTCTCCAAATCAGGTCTTACCCGTAAAACTGGTTCCAGCACCTGGTCAAAATGCATGGTTCCATCATTTTAATCAGCTGGGAGACAGTGGCCAAGTCATGTTTATTTTCTTGTTACAAAGACAATAGGAGGCACATAGCAAAAACACACTTAATAGAAAAACATACTTAATTTAGCAGGAATCTGACAAGAGTTCCCCAATAAAATTATTAAATGCTTCTGACTCGATTTTTAGAAGTAATTTTCTCTTACTATAGGTGGAAAACCAGACAGTCATTAAAAATGAATGGAATTTTTTCTGATAAACCCATTTTCAACTGTGTTCACAAAAATGCTTCCAGAAATGCGTGATTAAAGAAAAAAAACTTTGTGTTTCATTGCTTAACTATGCTACTTTATGAAAGTTTATGCTTGTGATAAGATGAACAAATGTCAGCAAAACTTTACAATTAAACTGGTTAGAAGTTTGGATAAAACTGGTAGGTGGAGGACCAGTCGCACCTTGTCCCTGCCACAGATTTGCAGGTTCGAGACTATTTCCGTCAACAGGGCCCGCAGGTGATGAAAATGAACCGGAATTATTTTTATTACACAGTTGTTAAAGATAAATAAATAATTGAGATAAATAATAGCAGTTATGGAGACAGACATTAAAGCTTAACAAGGTAGTTTCCAGAAATCATGAAATTCATCAAAAACAAAAACCATATTCAAAAATATATACAATTTAATTCATTTTTTTAAGAGTACTGCAAAGAATAAATGTTACTTTGCAGTACAGCCTGCAATGAATATGCATTAAGATGTTTAAATATCACTCCTCCAACTTCAAAACCCAGTATCCCAAAACCAGCCCAGCTCGTCCCCTCCCCCCACTGCATCCCAAACCCAGCCCAGCTTGTCCCCTCCCCCCACTGCATCCCAAAACCAGTCCAGCCTGTCTCTGCCTCCCTAACCTGTTCTTCCTCTCACCCATCCCTTCCTCCCACCCCAAGCCGCACCCCCGCTACCTACTAACCTCATCCCACCTCCTTGACCTGTCCGTCTTCCCTGGACTGACCTATCCCCTCCCTACCTCCCCACCTACACTCTCTCCACCTATCTTCTTTTCTCTCCATCTTCGGTCCACCTCCCCCTCTCTCCCTATTTATTCCAGTTCCCTCTCCCCATCCCCCTCTCTGATGAAGGGTCTAGGCCCGAAACGTCAGCTTTTGTGCTCCTGAGATGCTGCTTGGCCTGCTGTGTTCATCCAGCCTCACACTTTGTTATCAACGCATTCCAGTTTGCCTTCTTAAATATGATCATCCTAATATACATCACCTTCATTAGTAATGATATCATCATCTTGTATATAATTCCACAAATAATCATCATCTATACCATCAAATCCATTGGATAGTCCACATTTCTTGAATGATTTGGTGGTAATCTCCATCTCCATTCCTTACCTGTTCTCTACAACCCGGTCACATGAGGTTGCTGACATTGGAGTCTGCATCCTGTATTGCATGGCGAATTTCATCTCTCATAAAGTCATCCAGTCAGTCCACTTGTCAGATTTCAAAAACAGGGAAGTCTTGTTCTAACTGTAGAGGGTTTTGGTGAGGCCACACCTGGAGTACTGTGAACTGTTTTGATCCCCAAATTTAAGAAATGAAGTACTGGCATTGCAGGCAGTTTAAAAGATACCTACAATGAAGGGGTTGAATTATGAAGAACGGCTAAACTGATTAAGCTTTTATTCAGTTGATTTCAGAAGAATGAGAGGTGATCTTATTAAAATATACAAAATGATGAGGTGTCTTCACACAGGGTGGATGTTGAGATGGTTCCACTAACAGGGAAATCGCAAACTGGGGGACATGGTTACAGAATAGGGGGATATTCATTTAAAACTGAGATATGGAAGAATTTCTTCTCCCAGAAGGTAATGAATGTCTAGAATTCTCTATCCCAGAGAATTGTGGAGGCAGTATCACTGAAAGTATTCAAAGAGAAGATAGATTGTTGAAATATTACGGAGTTGAGAGTGACAAGGAACTGGCTCGAAAGTGTTGAGGACTGGGGGCAGATCAGCCATGATCTTGTTGAATTGTAGGACAGACTTGAGGGGCTGAATGGCCTACCTTTGTTCCTATTTCTTACGTTCTTAAGTTCAGATTTTTCTCCTGCCAACCTTGAAAGCTTTGTGTAGAGAGACATCTGATGGTCGAGCAAGGCTACTTGGGCCACCAGGAATCACAATAATACCTCCTGAGATGCTGCTGGGCCTGCTGTGTTCATCCAGCCTCACATTTTAATACCTATTGTTTTATGATCTAACTTCACCAACAACATCATCAGCAATGTGTGACCTAAATATGTCCCAGACAGGAAGACTTTTTTTACATAATTCTTTTTATTAAACTAAGCTGTAGAGGGACCTGGAAAGAGTTACGAGAATGTTGCTGGGAATGGAGGGTTTGAGTTTCAAGGAAAGGCTGGATAGAATGGTACTTTTATCACTGGAGTGTAGGAGGTTGAGGGGCGATCTTAGAAAGGTTTACAAAATCACGGGAGGTTTTCGGCAACACTGCTCCCTCTCGATGTTTGCTCTCTGCTTGATTGGCTGGTATGTCAAAATTAGTGGGAGTCACATTCATATCCTAACATAGGCCGATCTGTATCCAATCCTTTACCGATATTTGATTATATACTGCTGAAATGCAATAAACTTGTCATCAAGTTCTGCTGGGAGTGACTGAAATCTCACCCTTCCTCAGTGTTGGAAGATTGCTTCTCTCCATAAGCCTGGTAGAGTATGCAGAGATAACAAAGTGTGAAGCTGGATGGCTGCCCATGAAGCCTACAATGACATTTCAGGGCAATGATTCAGATAGACCCGCAGGAAACCGACTATATTCTGCCAATTTTTGTTGATGTATTTTGCTACTTCATCCCCCAACAGTTCCTACATGCTAGGTTTCCTTTGTTTATCTTAACCATTTGCCTAAGTCTCCTCCAGTGTTTAATGTTCATTTCAAAAAGCTTGGCTTCTCTGGCCAATGTACAAGTATTCATCTGCTCTGCAATCTCATCAACCATTAAGTTTGAACTGGGCTGTATATCTGCCTCTTTCTTACGGATACCTTGTTTCTATATTTGAGGGTGGGATTGTCAGGGATACAGCAGGCACGAGGGAGATAGTAACCTTGACATCATGCACACACACGAGGAGCTAAACTTCAGTGGTGTGCCATTCTATGGTCCACTCAAGTAGATTTGTAACAATGTACATTTGACTTCAGTAGCACAAGAGTGCTCAGTACAGAAGGTTTGTTCACTTTGAACACAAGTTGCAGTTAGAATTACAAAGAAGTAAATGCAAAGTTAATAATTTTTGATGAAAATTCATGAGTTGACATTTACTCAGATCAACTATTAGTACATACGATAGTATTTAAAAGCATTTCGCTGGATCTGTGCCACTCCATGCACACACATTTTTCACTTCCCTCAATGCCAAAACTCATCTTGCAAAGACATCCTGTTTTTCTGCCCTTTTCACCCTTATGGCCTCATCTGGTGTAACGGACATTTATTATGACAAGTTATCAACATTTCAAAATTAGAAATTATCATAATATAATTAACAAATTGCTCATGTTGTGACTCTGCTTCTTGGCTGACCTGCATTTTGTTATTAACTTATTTTGATTCCTTCCTGATCATATGACCTCTTTATTTGTTGTCCGATATATTCTTGACCCACTTTCCATCTTATCCTGTTATCACACATATACTTTTTAATTCTTGCTCCCTTTCTTATGTACAAGTTCACACTATTAATTTATATTTGCCACATATTTTAAGAAGCATCTTTTTAAAATTATTCACAATCCCTCTCTTTTTTCTAATCAATATTTCCTATAACTTATGAGTATTCTGCAGACATTTCCAGTTAGTCCTATTTATAAAGAATAATCAAAACATTGTATGGCAACCCCTGTCTTAGTCCTCACAAGATTTTTAACAATCATAGTGCAATTAAAAAATGTTCTCAAACTGGACGATCAATGAAAGGAAACTTCTTTGAAATATTGACGGACTTGTACATGTTTAGAAACTTGCCACTTAACGGGAATGTTTATTTCTGAAGAAAGGTCTAGGCCCGAAATGTAAGATTTACTGCTCCTCTGATGCTGCTTGGCCTGCTGTGTTCATCCACCTCCACACCTTGTTATCTGAATAGTGAGGGAACAGCCATTGGACTCAAAACATTACCTCTGTTTTTTTCTCAACAGTTACTGCTAGACCTGCTGAGCTTCTTTAGCACTTTCTGTTTTTGTTTCAGATCTGCAGCTCTTTATTTTATACAATCTGTCAGCAGCTCCTTAGAATTCATGGTTGGATATTTTAACTCCTGCACATATTTCAGTCACCACCAGAAGGCGCCAATGAGGCATATATCATTTGATGGCGAGCGGCAGATTTTAACATTGAGTTGCAACGTAGAAATAGTAAGAAATGCAGATGCTGAAGTTGCTAACCATTTTAACTCCCCCTTCCACTCCCTGGATGACATGTCCATCCTGGGCCTCCTCCAGTGCCACAATGACACCACCCGCAAACTGGAGGAGCAACATCTCATATTCCACCTCGGGAGCCTACAGCTTGATGGCCTAAACATGGAATTCCCCAGATTTAAATCATCCCATCCCTCACCTTGTCCCATGACCAACCCTCCTGACCTGACACAACCTGTCCATCTTCTCTCCCACCTATCCACCCAACCCATCCCACTGACCAATCCCCACCACTTCCTACCTGTACCCACCTATTACCAGAGATAATGGGAACTGCAGATGCTGGAGAATTCCAAGATAATAAAATGTGAGGCTGGATGAACACAGCAGGCCAAGCAGCATCTCAGGAGCACAAAAGCTGACGTTTCGGGCCTAGACCCTTCATGAAGGGTCTAGGCCCGAAACGTCAGCTTTTGTGCTCCTGAGATGCTGCTTGGCCTGCTGTGTTCATCCAGCCTCACATTTTATTATCTTGGAACCCACCTATTACCATCCCACTTTACCTTTCCTAGCCTCACACCTCCTCTCACCTCCCCCTTCCCCATTTCCGACCCAAAGTGGCAACTTCCAGGTCTTCTGATGGAAACATGGAAGATGGAAGCGAGATGAGGCTATTCAGCACTTTGAGCCTGCCCTCACCGTTCTTCACAGTTATGGCTAATTGGCTAAACCTGCTTTATCCCTACACATTGAACTTTTCAGATTTTTCAACGATGCAAAATATGCTCAACTATTCAAAAATATGCTTATGGATGTAGAAAATACACTGTCAGTCATGTTATTGTAAGTTTCAAGGTCACACAATTTAACAGTATTGCTGCAACACCATAAATAAAAATGATTGCTGGGATCAGATGTATCATTTTAAAAACTTCTATCAATAATACAATGAGTCATTGTTCATTTGGAACCTCTCCACATGACATGCTCAAAGAGCATTGAATGATGTTAAACTCCAAACTCTTTGCATGCCCTTCTAAAGATTCCACCCCAGTGCAGTAAATGCATATCGAAAGGATGGCAATTCATTGTTTAAATTAGTGATTTATTGAACTTTTGGAATGGTTTTCTCCTTCACAGATTACCGATGTTATCTGATTCATTCATTGATGTACTTCCCCAAATGCAGTCATGAAGTCATAGGCTGCACATCCCTGGACACCATGAACAATTTAGCAAGGCCAATCCACCCGAACCTGCACATCTTTGGACTGTGGAAAGAAACGAGAGCGCCCAGCAGAAACCCATGCAGATAGAAAGTGAACATACAACATAGAACATAGAACAATACAGTGCAGAACAGGCCCTTCGGCCCTCGATGTTGCGCCAACCTGTGAACTCTAAGCCCATCCCCCTACACTATCCCATCATTATCCATATGAATGTGCAAACTCCACACAGACAGTCACCTGAGGCTGAAGTTGAATCTGTCCCTGGTGCCGTGAGGCTGCAGTGCTAACCACTGAGCCACCGTGCCATTCCTAAATGTCATCAGATGCCACCAAGTAGCTGGCAATGCCATAACCATTTGTGTGGTGTAAAGCCACTAAGTCGTCTTCCATCCATAATAAGGGGCATGCTAACCTCTCTCCTTTCATACAACACACTTTGGGACATTGTGTGTAGGTGCTATATCCTGAGCTATTTCCCTGACAGTTTTTATCAGTGGTGATTGGTGTTGCCTTCCACTCCAAGGGGCAGAGCAAAGACTTTTGTCCGTGTCCAGTTCAAACCTGTCCTGTTGCTATTATTCCAAAACAACACATTAGCCAATTGAGCTCTGTTTCACCTTCCCATCTCCATTCTGCCTCACATCATCTGATGTTTTCACTTAAGTAGCGTCACTGCTCCCACATCCATGACATCATAACTTATAGAATGTGACAAAGTCCAACAATTCTCACTGAATTTGCCACATGGCAAAAATAAACTGGATTGGAAAGGAACCACTTGGTCCATTAAGCATATTCCTTCCAACAAATATCAATTCTATGATGGCTCCTCCATAAGGTGTAAGAGCAGAAATAGACCATTTGGCCCATCACCACTGCTCTACCATTCAATGAGAACATGACTGATCTGCTAATTCTCAATTTCACTTTCCTGAGTTTTCCCCAGAAACACAATTCCCTTCCTGATTAAAAATCTGATTGTCTCAGTACAATATACTTAATGACCTTTCTGTCACACCCCTCTGTTGTAAAGAATTCCACAGATTCACTACCCTCTGAGAGAAGTAATTTGTCCTCATCTCTGACTTAAATGTGTATCCCCTTATTTTGAGATTATGTCCTCAATGCCGAAAGCCTCCAGCAAGATGAAACAACCTTTCCAAATACACCCTGTCAATTTGCTAAGAGTTTTTGGTCATCTCTCATTCTTCAATATTCCAATGAATACAGGCCTAATATACTCAACATGTCCTTGAATAACAGTCCAGCCAAACCTAGGGTCAGCGTAGTGAACTTGCTCTGGATCATCTCCAATGCCACTATATCTTTCCTTAGATAAGGAATCCAAAAATGTTCACAATTGTCATGTGACTAGTGCTTTATATAGTTTTAGCAAACCCGATCTAGTATTCAATGCATTATTACACCAGAAGGATTAGGTAAAGATGTTAAATTAACAACTTAAATTTCTTCAATTAATCAACTGAAAACCTGACATTGCCCTCTGTGTAATTTGAACCGTAAATCTTAAATTCTCAGTCAGCCAGAGTTCCTTAATCATCTATGTCAAAATCATTTAGTATCACCTGCCCAACCAGATGTTTGAGCAAACACCATATAAGGGAGATAGTCAATAGAACATATAAAAAATTCAGTGAGATGAAATAGAAACCAAAATGTTGGAAATAATCATCAGATCCCAGGCAGCATCTGTGGAGAGAGAAAATGGAAGGATTAATTTTGTTTTTTTCTCGAAGTTTACTGCCTGATCTACTGATTATTTTGCACATTTAGTTTTCAGTGACACTGTATGTTGCTTTGAAATTAATTTTCTTAATGTTGGAATTTATGTCATTTCACTGCGGGGTAAGGGGTAGAAATCTCTAACTTGTTCACTCATGTACTACAAAAAGAATTTTGACACTGAAATCCATTGTGATATATTTTTGTACATTTTCAACATTATCTGTGATCCTGTTGCTACACCATACCCTGATTAGCATGTGCTAACGAGCCTCCTTCCCCGGCCAGGTCATTTTAACAGCATCTTGCTCGCATGATCACTTGTCTGTCCCAAGCATGCTGCAATGCTCCAATGAGTCACAGCGCAAACTGGAGGACCAACGTCTCATCTTCAAAATAGTTTACAACCTTCTGAGTTCAATTTTGAACCAAAACAGAAGTTGATGGAAAAGCTCAGCAGGTCTGGCAGCATCTGTGAAGGAAAACCAGAGTTAACGTTTTGGGTTGGGTGACCCTTCCTCACAACTGATGGTAGAATCAGAGAATCCTACAGCACAGAGACAGGCCCTTTGGCCCATACTGGTCCATGCTGACCAAAGTGTCCATCCACGCTGAGCCCATTTCCCTGCAATTGGCTCATATCCTTCTAAACCTGTACCATCTATGTATTTGCTCAAATGCCTTTTAAATGTTGTTAATGTACCCACCTCAACCACTTCCACTGGCAGCTCATTCCATATGCATACCGTCCTCTGTGTAAAAAAGTTGCCCCTCAGGTTCCCGTGTATTCTTTCTCCTCTTACCTTAAACTGATGGCCTCTAGTCCTCGATACCCCAACCCGGGAAAAAAAACTGAGTGCGTTCACCCTATCCATGCCTCTCATGATCTTATATACTTCTATAAGATCCCCCATTGGTCTCCTATGCTCTAAAGAAAAAGTCCTATCATGTCCCACCTCTCCCTATAACTCAGTCCCTTGAGTCCTGGCAACATCCTTGTAAATTTATTCTGCACTCTTTCCAGTTTAATAGCATCTTTCCTATAGCAATGTGATTCCACTTTCAGAGAACTGTGCACCTGAACACCAAGGTCCCTCTGTTCCACCCACACTCCTTAAGGCCCTACCATTCACCATGAAATTCTTACCTTGATTTGACTTTCTAAAATGCCACACCTCACACATATCTATATTAAACACTATTTGCTATTTCTCGGCCCACTTCCCCAGCCAAACAAGATTCTGCTGTAATTTCTGAATACCTTCCTCACTGTCCATGATACTGTCTATTTCAGTATCATACGCAAACTTACTAATCATGCCTCGTACATTCTCAGCCAAATCATCAATATAGATAACAAATAGAAATAGGCCCAGCACTGACCCCTGAGGCACGCCCCAAGTTTGACAAACATCTTTCACTATTACACTCTGCTTCCTACCATCAAGCCACTTGTCTATCCAATTTGCCAGCTCTCCCTGGATTTGATGTGATCTAACCTTCCAGAGCAGCCTACCATGTGGAACCTTATCAGAGGCCTTACTGAAATCCATGTAGACTACATCTGCTGCCCCGCCCTCATCAGCTTCCTGGTCACTTCATCAATTTGTGAGGCATGACCTCCCATGCACAAAACCATGCTGACTATTCCTAATCAAACCTGTCTTTCTAAATGCATGCATATCTTATCCCTCAGAATCTTCTCCAGTAACTAACCTACCACAGATGTTAAGCTTACTGGTCTATAATTCCCATGTTTTTCTTTACAGCCCTTCAGGAATAAGGGCACAACATTCATCACCCTCCAGTCTTCCGGGATCTCACCTGTGGCTAATGATGATGCAAATATATCAACCAGGCTCCCCGCAATTTCTTCTCTCGCCTCTTGCAGGGTTCTTGGATATATTTGGTCAGGACCAGGAGATTTATCCACCTTCATATATTCTAATTCTTCCAACATTTCCTGTACTGTGATATGGACTGTCCCTGAGATATTGCCACTGACTTCCCCAAGTCCCCAGGCCTTCATGTCTTTCTACACGGTAAACACAGAGGAGAAATATTCAGTGAGGAACTTGCCATCTCTTACGGTTCCACAGATACACATCCACTTTGGTCCTTGAGGGGTCCTGTTCTGTTTCTAGTTGTTCTTTTTCCTTTAACATATTTAAAGAATCTCTTTGGTTTCACCCTAATCTTTTCAGCCAAAGCTATCTCATGACCCCCTTTCGCCCTCCTGATTTCCTCCTTCCGTAACTCCTGTATCTCCTCTGTACCTCCAGGGATTCCCTTGATCCCAGTTGCCTGTTCCTGAGCCATGCCTCCTTTTTTCTGGTCAAAGCCTCAATATTTCTTGTCATCCAGGGTTCCCTAATCCTGCCAACCTTACCCTTCACCTTCACAGAAGCATAAAGATCGTGAACTCTAGCGAACTTAACTATTGCTAAAATGCTGCCCCCTCCCACTTCACCAGCTCTGATCATTAGCTTGCTGTCTCTTCATGGACACTGCTGTAATCTCCAGCAATTTTTGTTTTCAGTTCAGATTCCTGCATCTGTAGTTATTTGCAACCACCCATATCAGCCAGATGCCTAGTCATTGTCATGTAGACTGTGATTTCTGTGTACTTTTAATTTCATTTGTCTTAAGTTGGCTTTTTGGAGGGATAATACCACTACGCATAATCACTCTATTAGACTGATACTTTCGAATCAATCTGTTCAGTGACATTACTCCATACGTCTGGAGCAATCCTAGTGTCCTGCTGTTCATTGAATACTCCCTTGCCTTGCACTTTGAAAGAAGGATCATCATCTCATATTTATCGGGGTTAAATTCCACCTGTCACAGATCTGTCTCCCTGACCAATTTGTTCATATCTTCCTGCAACCAGCCTTCCTTCACCACCCTCTGAAGGAATGTGGACGTGAGGAATGTCAGATCAGCCCTGATCCTATTGAATGGTAGAACAGACAAGAGGCCGAGTAGCCTACTCCTGTTCCAATTTCTTATCATTATGTAGATTTGTCCATTTTAAAAAATCTGCCAAAACCGCCATGTCCCTGTTTCTTACATCTGCTCAAGAGCCTCACAGTGAGCTTCTCGAATGCTGCACTTGCATCCTTCTCCAAAGTAAAGACAAATGTGAGGAAGTAGTGGACAGATTATAGAGTTTTGAGCAATATAATCATAATAGTGTTAAATGTGGAAGACTACACAGTTGTGTAGTACTCCTTTTGTGTTTAAACTTTGAAGGCTATGCAACTGTGTAGTTTAGGATCTTTACAGTTTGAAATGACAAGCAAAGTGGCCTTAATGATTGTTGCAGCTGGTGCTACTTGCAATACTAAACACAACTAAAATGAAATAAATCAATGTTGCTCTCTGTACCTTGACACATCAGACAGGTGCATTTCACCACCTACAAGAATTCAAACAATTCAAACGTGCCAAGATTTTGTTTTAGCCCTCACTATTGATGCATTTTGGAAGGTCGAATTTGAAAGCTGAGTACAGGATTAAGGATAGGATTCTTGGCAGCGTGGAGGAACAGAGGGATCTTGGTGTGCAGATACATAGATCCCTTAAAATGGCCACCCAAGTGGACAGGGTTGTTAAGAAAGCATATGGTGTTTTGGCTTTCATTAACAGGGGGATTGAGTTTAAGAGTCGTGAGATTTTGTTGCAGCTCTATAAAACTTTGGTTAGACCGCACTTGGAATACTGCGTCCAGTTCTGGGCGCCCTATTATAGGAAAGATGTGGATGCTTTGGAGAGGGTTCAGAGGAGGTTTACCAGAATGCTGCCTGGACTGGAGGGCTTATCTTATGAAGAGAGGTTGACTGAGTTCGGTCTCTTTTCATTGGAGAAAAGGAGGAGGAGAGGGGACCTAATTGAGGTATACAAGATAATGAGAGGCATAGATAGAGTTGATAGCCAGAGACTATTTCCCAGGGCAGAAATGGCTAGCACGAGGGGTCATAGTTTTAAGCTGGTTGGTGGAAAGTATAGAGGGGATGTCAGAGGCAGGTTCTTTACGCAGAGAGTTGTGAGAGCATGGAATGCGTTGCCAGCAGCAGTTGTGGAAGCAAGGTCATTGCGGTCATTTAAGAGACTGCTGGACATGTATATGGTCACAGAAATTTGAGGGTGCATACATGAGGATCAATGGTCGGCACAACATTGTGGGCTGAAGGGCCTGTTCTGTGCTGTACTGTTCTATGTTCTATGTACTATTCTTTCATCTTGAAAGTTGCCTTGCTGCTGATCCCTTGGGTGATGTTACTAAGTTGCCTCTGATGTACATTTAAGTCGTCATTGGACAAGCATATGGACATACATGGAATAGTGTAGGTTAGATGGGCTTGAGATCGGTATGACATGTCGGCACAACATCGAAGGCTGAAGGGCCTGTGCTGTGCTGTAATGTTCTATGTTCTATGTTCTAAGAGTGACTTGGACCCTAGGCTTCCTGGAGTCCCTAATGTATTTTTATAAGATGTACCTAATAATGTTGTCATTTCTGGTTCCCTTATTTCACTGGATTACTCCTTTCACTGAAGAAAACAACTCCATTGAGAAATGTAATTGGTGTCACAATTAACAGATGGAAGGTAAATCCCAGATCCAGCCTGTGAGGATTACCCTGAGTATGAAATGGGAAACACAAGTCAACTGATTGCACGCTCTAACTAGGAGGTAGCAGATGGCAAAAGATTGAGAACTAAACACGTCAACACTATAGAGAACAAAGCAAGAAACCTTATACAGCAAACTTTTCACATTTGTCATCAGGGACTGAAATTTCAATTGCTGCTTTCGCTTAAAAATATTGTGTTAATGACTGGAGTCAAAACACTATGTAACTAGATGGTCTGCTGACATAATCACTCTATTAGACTTGTCAACTAAGAGAAGGGCACTGCAAGGGGAACTATGACTCAAGTTAAACATATCAATTATGAAGTAGGCTTCCCTTAAAAGCTCTGTTATTAATTTGATCATAGAATCTCGACAGTGTGGAAACAGTCCCTGTGGCCCAACAGGTCCACTCTGACACACAAAGCATCCCACCCAAACCCATCCCTCTATAAACCCACACATCCCTGAATACTGCGGGCAATTTCCCATGGCCAATTTACCTGCACGTCTTTGGACTGTGGGAGGAAACTGATGCAGACACGGGGAGAGCAAGCAAACTCCACGCAGACAGTCGCCCGAGTGTGGAATCAAACCCGGGTCTCTGGCTCTGTGAGGCAGCAGCGCTAACCACTGAGCCACCGCGCCAACCCTATTTGGTGCATTAAATGTGTTGAACTTTTCCCATTCTCACAGCTCCATTTGCTAAGGTAGAAAAGTTAAAGAACGGAATACACTGAATAGTGAGTAACTTTGTGGTTTATGGGATGAGTTTTTTTGGCCGAGTGCAAGTTGTGTTGATTTTTTTTGAAGAGTTTATTGTTATGGGGGTCAGTGATATTTCTCACTGTATCCCCATTTTGTCAACACTGATTACGGACCAACTTGCAACTCAGGTGATATCCACTGAAAGACCAACATCTCTTACACTATGTCTGAAAGCCTGTTATAGACTCAGAGAAGCAACATCAGTCCAGAGATGCCTTACATTTGTCCTGGAGGTCCTGCTGGATGGGGTGGTGCAGAGGTAGGACATCATCCTCCCCAGGTTCAGCAGTGGAGGCCCCAACACCAGCCTGGTCCAAGGTTACCACTCAGGTAAGGGCAATCCAAGATGCCTCGAGGAATGCCTAGCACTGTAGGAAGAAAATCAATCTTCTTCTCTACTCTAACAGCATCAATGCTGCCAGCTTCTCTCCAATACTTCATATTCGCTTTGCCAAAGTTCACATCACTCAGACCCCTGCAAGATTCCACTCTATGTAGCTATTGTAGTTATTATGTCTCAATTTAATAATTCCGAAAGGAATTTATATGTGTGAATGTATAACAGAGCTAGTTATTGTCAAGATGCTCCCAGGAGGGTATTTGTGAACTGATTACTTTGTGACATTGGAAAATCCAATGGCTTTTGACTGATGCAAACAAAATCATTCAGCTTGTGTAATGTTGGAGTTAAAAATTCATTTACTCACTCTTCAGCACAAATGACACCATCAACAAATTATTGCTCATGGTTACCAACTGGCTGGGTGATACAGTCCATCAGCCTATGTGAAAATAGCTAGGTATGAATTCTTATCACTATTACAATAAAGGCTTCATTACTTCACAAAATGATTTCATTATTTTAATACTGGCAACCAGCATTATCAATGTGAAAAATGTCCATCTATTATTAGAGTGTTTATGCATGTTAAATGCCAAAAGTAAAGTTGATTATGTTGGCTTTTTTTCTTTTGGGAAGTACCCTGAAAACAATGCGCTAAATTGAAACTAACAAAAAGTTAATTAAAAAAGTGATTGTATGGGATTAATATCCAACACATGAATGCAGCACACTAAATAAAGCTGGTAGTAAATTGATTTTCCAGCCTCATTTCTTTGTTATTAAAGAGTTACAGGCTCAAATAATTGAATCCCTACAGTGTGGAAACAGGCCCTTCAGCCCAACAAGTCCCCACTGACCCTTAAAGCATCACACCCTGGCCCATTCACCCCATAATCTACACATCCCTGAATACTGTAGGCAATTAACACAGCCAATCCACTTAGCATGCACAGCTTTGGGCTGTGGGAGGAAACTAGAGCACCTGGAGGGAATCTACACAGATTGGGGAGAATGTGCAAACTCCATACAGTTGCCTGAGGGTGGAATTGAACCTGGGTCGCTGGTGCTATGAAACAGCGGTGCTAACCACTGAGCCGTTGTGCCATCCCAAATCATGAGCCATATGTAACCCATACACACAGCTGGACAGCATGAAAACAGACCCTTCAGTCCAGCTCAGCAGGCCAAGCAGCATCTCAGGAGCCCAAAAGCTGATGTTTTGGGCCTAGACCCTTCATCAGAGAGGGGGAGTGGGAGAGGGTTCTGGAATAAATAGGGAGAGAGGGGGAGGCGGACCGAAGATGGAGAGAAAAGAAGATAGGTGGAGAGGAGACTGATAATGGGAAGTGTAGATGCTGGAGAATCCAAGATAACAAAGTGTGAAGCTGGATGAACACATCAGGCCAAGCAGCATCTCAGGAGCACAAAAAGGGTCTAGGCCCGAAATGTCAGCCTCTGATGAAGGGTCTAGGCCCGAAACATCAGCCCTCTGATGAAGAGTCTAGGCCCGAAACGTCAGCTTTTGTGCTCCTGAGATGCTGCTTGGCCTGCTGTGTTCATCCAGCTTCACACTTTGTTATCTTGGATTCTCCAGCATCTGCAGTTCCCATTATCTCTCTCTTCAGTCCAGCTCAGCTATCCTGACCAGATATCCTTAATAAATCTAGCCCCATTTGACAATATTTAGCCCATATCCCTCTAAATCCATCTTATTCATGTACATAACCAGATGCCTTTCAAATGCTGTAACTGTACCAGCCTCCACCACTTCCTCTGGCAGCTCATTCCATACACACACCATCCTCTATGAAAAAGTTGCCCCTTAGGTCCCTTTTAAATCTTTTCTCTCTGACCTTAAATCTATGCCTTTTAGTTTTGGACACCCCACCCTGGGGAAAAGATCTTGGCTGTTCACCCTATCCATGCCCCTCATGATTTTATATGTCTTCATAAGGTTACCCCTCGGTTTCCAGCATTCCAGGGAAAGTAGACCCAGCCTATAGCTCAAACCCTCCAACCCAGGCAACAACTGTGTAAAAACCAGAAGGACTGCGGATGCTGTAAATCAGGCACAAAACCAAAGTTGCTGGAAAAGCTCAGCAGATCTGGCAGCATCTGTGAAGGAGAAAACAGAGTTAATGTTTTGGGTCGGGTGACTCTTCCACAGGTGGCTGGGAAAATGTCAGTTTATATGAAACATTAACTCTGTTTTCCCCTTCACAGATGCTGCCAGATCTGCTGAGCTTTTCCAGCCACTTTGTTTTTGTTGTTGTTGTAAAATTCTTGTAAATCTTTTTTGAACCCTTTCAACTTTCACAACATCTTTCCAATACTGCATGCAGTATTCAAAAGTGGCCTAAGCACTTTCTCAGAAGATAGCAAATAAAAATCAGGGGTTGGGCAATAAATGTTGGCCCGGCTAGTGACACCTGCATTCCATGACTTGAATAAAAATAAGTTAATATAAATTAAAAGCCAAAAGAGCTGTAGATGCTGTAAATCAGACAAAAATAGAAATTGTTGGAAAAGCTCAGCTGGTCTGGCAACATCAGTGGACAGAAATCAGAGTTAAAGTTTCAGGTGACCCTTCCTCAGACCAGGATTCTGCAAGACCTGCTGAACTTTTCCAGAAATTTTTGTGTTTGTTTGGGAGACAGCAAGTTTCATCAGCAAGGAACGTAATGTAAATGCATTGTCTGTTTTTCCCAGTGCGTGTTAGCTCCTTATTGTTGGGCCCACAGTTTTAAGGGTGCCTACTTCAGCAGCCCACTGTTTGTTCTCATTTTAAGAGGAAAATATGTTAATAAGCAAGCAACCAAGATGTAGAACATGTGATTATCAGCCATTGTGTCATCTAACTTCAGCATGTAGTGTAGGGGAGTTACAGCTGTGCTTTCCTGGTAAATATAGTTGTTGAACGTTTTATTATAGTGATTCTGCCTGCTGAGCAATCCTATAATATATCTTCAAATACAAAGATCCTACGGTTAGTTTACCAGTGCTGGTGTGAGATTGGTAAATTTAAGAGACAACTGTGTGGAGCTAGAGGAACACAGCAGGCCAGGCAGCAATAGAGGAGCAGAAAAGTTGACATTTCCGGTTGGGATTGTTCTTCAGAAGTGGGGAAGGTGGAAGGGAGTTGGTAAATAAATAGAGGAGGGGTGGTGTCGGGGAAGGTAGACAGGATGGTGATAGATGAGTGCAGGTAGGGAGTAGTGGGGATTGGTCCGTGGGATCGGTGGGGCTGATACTGGGAAGGAAGCTGGACAGGTTGTGTAAGGTCAAGGAGGCGGGGATGAGAGGGATGGTTTGACATGGCATGAGGCAGGGGTGGGGAGATTTTAAAACTGGTGAATTCCAGATTTTAAAACTGTGGACATCACCCGCAAACTGGAGGAATAACATCTCATTTCTGAAGAAGGGTCCCAACCCGGAACATCAGCTTTCCTGCTCCTCTGATGCTGCCTGGCCTTGTGTTCCTCCAGCTCCACACTGTGTTGGCTCTGACTCCAGCACCGGGCAGTTCTTACCATCTCTGATCTCATATTCCATCTCGGGAGCCTACAGCCCAATGGCCAAAATATTGAATTCACTAGTTTTAAAATTCCCCCCACCCCTGCCCTCATCCCATGTCCAACCCTCCCACTCACCCCGCCTCCCTGACCTGACACAACCTGTCCATCTTCTCTCCCATGTATCCACATCCACATCCCACTGACCAATTCCCACCACTCTCCCTACCTGCATCCCACCTACCTTTCCCCCCCATCCCTCCTCTATTTCCCAGCTCCATCCCCCCTCCCCATTTCTGAAGAAAGGTCCTGACCCAAAATGTCAACATCCCTGCTCCTCTGAAGCTGCCGGGCCTCTGTGTTCCTCCAGCTCCTCACTTGTTGTCTCTCTCCAGCGTCTGCAGTTCTTGCTATCTCCCATTGGTAATTTTGTGTTGAGCAAACACTGAAACACAACACCCTCAGAGCACGAGACCACATCCTAATTGTCCGCTCTACTCTTGCTGTTGGATAGGATAGGGAGATGAGCCACCAGTACTGTAAGCTCAATCAAAGGGTCTCCAGCGACCTCCAGCTGGCAGCCTGACTGTGAGAGGTGGGTGCTCTGAGGCAGACAGACAAACAAGAATATGCTTCCATTCTGAGGCACCCTCAACTGCCTGGATTGAAGTTATAAATTAAAATCTATTAAGTAGGGATATTAGCTTGGAGGGGATAATCCTGCACAGATGGATATAGAGACAGCACTGTGACCTTTTATGGATAACAAGGTGTAGAGCTGGATGAACTCAACAGACCAAGCAGCATCAGAGGAGCAGGAAAGCTGACCTTTCGGGCCTAGACCCTTCATCCAGCTCTACACCTTGTTGTCTCGGATTCTCCAGCATCTGCAGTTCCTATTACCTCTGATATAATTTTAACCCCACTGTGATCTTTCATCTTCTTAGTATGCGGAATCAATGCTGAATGGAGCCTCTTTACCTGCTGACAGGAAACAGCCTCATTTAAGAAGTAACACCCACACACAGTGGTCACTCTGTCTTGGTAAAGGACTGGGACAACTACAGAATGATGTACAAGTGGCACTGCGATTGATCTAATTGGCAATTCACCTCCTTGAACTGAACAGCCACCCCAGCCTGGGAAATTCCCTAGAGGCTGGAATATATTGGCAAGGACCTTGTATCCATTTCCAAATTCACAGGCCTTAGACAATCCAGCAAATAACACAATCAGCAGAGCTGCAGTAGGTGGCTGCTGTGATCCCTAGATTTTACTTGGAGTTGGAAGATGCATTCCTGGCCCTCTGAGCTCAACCATAAGGTCAATAAAATAGTTCATACTTTCTTTGCTGGTGAGAATCCCCAGCACTCTCTGTGAAAGCTATTCGTGTAGCTGTCTTGCTTGCAATTTCAGTGAGAATAGCATTTTGCAAAATCAAACGAAAGAACTGTGGATGCTGTAAATCAGGAACAAAAACAAAGTTGCTGGAAAAGCTCAGTAGGTCTGGCAGCATCTGTGAAGGAAAAAACAGAGTTAAGTTTCGGGTCCAGTGACCCTTCCTCAGAACTGAGTTCTGTTTTTGCTCCCAGCATTTTGCAAAGATGGGGCGGGGAACTTCAAACAGGTGTTATTTGTTTATTGCTAATTTCAGACATATACTGAGGATGCTTGCAGACATCTCTTTACGAAGGTGGACGGCACACTCCCAAGGGCAGAATGAACATGCTTTATGTACATGTGCTGCGATTATTGAAACCTCTTTACTCATTCTACATCTATGACCTATATTATACACATGGATGCAGGGCTTGAGGGGAAAGCATCCAAGTTGCTGATGACACTAAATTGCATACGAAGGTAAGCAAGAGGTTGCAAAGGAAGTAGTCAGACTGGGTGAGTAGGCAAGAATGGCAGATGTGGTGATGTGTGAAAATATCCATTTTGGTAGGAAACATAAAGAGAAACAGAAAAAGCAGAGACAGAAGAAAATATTTGCATTCAAGGTACCTGTGTGTCCTGTGTGCACATGAATCACAAAACGTTACCATGCAGGTACAGCAAACAATCATGAAAACAAATAGTATGTTAGCTTTTTTAACAAAGGGATTGGAGTATAAGATGAAGTAATTCTTCTCGCAATTATGCAAGGCATTGGCGCCCACACCAATGAAATACTGTACATAGTTTGGTTTGCTGCCCAAATAAGGACATACTTGCCCTAGAAGGATGTCAATGAAATTCAATTGACTGATTTCAGGAATGGAACATATCGTCCTATGACCAGAGATTGAGTAGACTATTCAGTGTAGAATAATAAAAGATGATCTGATTGAAAAATACAATTTTTCAAAGTCTTTATAGGGTTCCCCTACTTGCCCTGAATTGCAATCTAGAACGTAGGGTGGTAGTTATGTTCAATGCAGCTCCACCAATACTCAAGAAGCTTAACATTATCCTGGGGAAAGCACAGAACACCACCAACTGCAAGTTCATTGCTAAGCCATTCACCGTCCTGTCTTGGAAATATGTTGCTGTTCCTTCAATTCCATTGAGTCAAAATCCTGAAGCTCCCTGCTGACGACATTATGGGTTTATCTAGAGCACACAGGATCCAGCAAATTAAAGAAGGCAGCTCATCACTACTTTCTCAAGGGCGACTAGAGATGGGGCAATAAATCCCTGACTAATTTTAAAAACAACGCTGAAAGAATTGTGAACCTATCCCAGAGAGCTGTGAATGCTAGTTGTTTTTATCCCCAAGGGAGAGGTACTTTGATTTTTAGGTGCTAAGGGAATTGAGAGAAATTGAGATTGTGCAGAAGAGTGGAATTGAGGTAGAAGATTATCTTATTGAATGACAGACAGCCTAACAGACCAAATGCCCATTGCCAGCTTCCAAACCTTATTGCTTTGGTAGCAGCCTCCTGGCAGCTAAAACACGGACAGATTGCTAACTTGGCCAAACAGCACAAGCTGTTGCGTACACTGGCCAAGTGAAACTCTAAAGTCATAAAACCCATGCATCCAGGCACAATGCAAACCCAGCAGCCAGGTGACATTAGCATAATATAAAAGCAACAGTTATTCTGGACAGATTTACCAACAATTTATTCACTAAACAAAGGAGAGCCCAGACAGATAGGCACCAGGTCCTGTTTCACAAAGAAACTAACAGTAGCATGTCATCTAAATGATTGAGATAACAAGGTGTGGAGCTGGATGAACACAGCAGGCCAAGCAGCATCAGAGGAGCAGGAAAGCTGACGTTTCGAGTTTGAACCCTTCTTCAGAAAATGAAGGAGTCCAGACCCAAAACGTCAGCTTTCCTTCTCCTCTGATGCTGCTTGGCCTGCTGTGTTCATCCACCTCCACACCTTGTTATCTCAGATTCTCCAGCATCGGCAGTTCCTACTACATTTATTACGTGTATCTTCCTAATTGGCCAGAACTGCAGAAAGTTGCTCAAAAACATCTAAAAGGTAGAAAAAGGAGGGTCACCGGCAGACTATTCTCTTGGAATCTCTTGAACACTCTCTTGGAATTGTCTGAGGCCTTCCAAGGAGACCAGCCTGGCAAGAGGCAGAGAACAGCTGACCATCCAGAGGGAGAGAGGAAGAAAGCAACTTCACAGAGCCAGAGACAGAGCCAGAGAGAAAGTGACTGTGCAAATCTACAAAGAGACTGGGGAAGTATTATAACTTAAAGGGGTCAAATAGGATTAGAGATAGTATGTTTAGCATTAAAGGGTATTGTAACTTTCTCCTTCATAAAGTTGGGACTGTTTTACATTACTGGCTTGTGCTTGTATTGATTTGACTGCTTCAGTATTGTGGGACACATGGGCAATTCATTCATGACATTGCGGTTGTGGTTGTCTAAATTGTTTTCAGGAGAGAAAGACAACACTTTACCTGTAGAAAAGGCATCGTGTAATCTAATTTCAAGGCAAGGAAGGGCACATTGGTACAACATCTGGTAGATTGGGTACTACAGTACTTTTTGGTCTCCACCAGAATGAATGAGTGCATTGGTGTGTGATTAAACCTGTACTTATCAATATTCATTCTGCTGTACTTCATTTACAGGAGAAAATAGATACTGGATTCAGGTTAATCAATATAGTGCTTATAGGAAACAGCAAACAAGCAAGGTGAAATCACTAAAACTTCCTACTTTTCATAACTGCTTTCCTCTTCACAAGGTACACTAGAATCCAGATATCATACAGCAAAGTTTATCATTACGAAGATTTTATTGAACAACAACTATTAGTGGCAATGGTAAGTATTGGGTAAGGCTGAGGAGCCTGACTCCAGCCAGGCAGTCACTGCCACATTGGCTGCAGAGAAAGGCAGTGGGATGAGAAGATGCAAGATTCGCTAGCCTTTGTTTTAGCTTTTCCACTTCTTGGCCAGTTGAACTTTTTGTTTCTGCTCATATCTCAGTTTGCTAGTTGTCAGTGTTAATAGCTAATTTGCTCATAACTTGATTGCAGGTTTCCTTAAAACAGATATGGATACCAAGGCAATCATGCCCAGTGAACAGTTCACCGCTGTACTTAAGTTCTTTGAGTATACTTCTTTCGTCTGTTCGATGAATGTGGTTGAGCTAGAACAGATGAGTTTCAGAATTTACTGTGTACTGAATTAGAAAGCTCCTGGATTTCTGAGTTGGTGACCTTGTCAAGAGATGCCATGGATACATCAGACACAGTTGAGATGGAAACTTTTTCTCTTGCCTAACCTGTTGCCCAGGTGTCATCATTGTAGAGGTGTGTGATGAAGACTTGTGTTTACCAGAGGTAGTTTGTTATTCTCAATCAGGTTGCTGTTATTCCAGATTCTCGCACTCAGCTTCAACATAACAACTTCTTTTTTGTGACTTCAGCATCAAGTGACAGATTGCTGATTGTGGAGCTTAGATATGTAAAGATATCAACTATCTCCATCACCATTCTTTCAGTAGTGACAGATGGAGGTTTAGCAACAAGCTGGATAAGTTAATTTGTCTTGCTGATGTGATAGAATTATAGAATCCCTACAGAGTGAAAGCAGACCCAGCAGTTTGAGTCCACGTCACCCTCTAAACAGCATCTATCCAGACCCACACACCCATGCCTGTAACACTGCATTTCTCATTCATGTAGCCTGCACATTCTTGGACACTATGAGCAATTTAGCACAGCCAATTTAGCTAATTTGCAAATCTTTGATTATGGGAGGAAACCAGTGCACCCAGAAGAAACACAAGAAGATACAGAGTGAATGTACAAATTCCACACAGTCCATTGCCCCAAGGGTGGAATCAAACCCGGGTACTGTGAGGCAGCAAAGCTAGCCACTAAGCTACAATGCAACCCATATGGTCAAATAAAAGTCATTACAGATGTGACATGTCCATTTTTGTTGCAAGTGTTTCTTCCTATGAAATGTTAGTGTGTTATTGTCAACATAGAGCAGCTATCAGTTAAGGACTTGGTGCACTTTTGTCCTAGAGTATAAGAGAGCAACTCTAAACAGCTTTCTGTCAATTCTGATATCTAATTAAACGCCATCTGTGGATGATCTAAAGGCACATGACAGCAGAACGGAGATATTCCCAAAGAGTATCAGCTCCAGAAGACCAAAGCTCTTTCACCCCATTGCAGATCTCAAAGTTCTAATCTTGCCTCTGTCATAGCTCGTCTTACTCATTACCGTTGTCATGGTAAGAGGAGATTACATTGACAACTCTGGCAGGCAGTCAATTTTCTCCAGCAGCTTAAGTAGACCATGCCTGCATTTATGGACAGGTATATTGTGGAGATTGATGAAGGCAATATATGAAAGTAAAGTCACCACAATCTCCGAGGATATTAGGGCTTCTGTCTCATTACAAAGAGATGTCTGGTGGTGAATTTAACCTGAGGGGCACCATGTCTCGGGCAGGGACAAAGTTGAGAATGCAGGATCTTCATGGTAATCTCAGCTGGTGCAGTAATTAGAGTTATAGATCCTATAGTGCAGATAAAGGTCATTCAGCCCATCGGGTCTGCACCAACTGTCCATAGAGCATCCCACCCTATTCCCGTGATCCGCATTTACCATGGCTAATCTACCTAACCTGCACATCTTTGAACTGTGGGAGGAAACCAGAGCACCTGGTGGAAACCCACACAGACGTGGGGAGAATGCGCAAACTCCACACAGACAGTTATCCAAGGCTGGAATCAACCAGTGTCCCTGGCGCTGTTGTTAATGTCACTCATCATCCCAAACCAGCCATTTGGATAATCGACCCCCTATGCAAGAATTTGTGATCTTCTTTGTCTTAGCATTTCTTGTTTCTGAGAACATCATATCAATTGTAATTCTTCCAGTCTTATACCAACCTGGAGTTCAAGGAAGATCTGTTCAACCAGGATCTGCAATAAAATTAGGGTGGTTTGGGGAAATACTTTAATCTCAATGCTCAGCAGGATATGGTTGAAATCACTGTTGCTTTTGTTCTTGTTCTTACCACAATCTTTCTGTCGTATATATCCTGGGCTGCCACACCCAACCTCAAGCAGAGATAGCAAACTTTATGCTATCATTTACTCCTTACCTCCTCCCTCCACCCTACATTCTGCATTTAAACAAACATTTTCCTAGCTACCATCAGTTCTGTAAAAGGTTCACTTGACCTGAAATGTTAGCTCTGATTTCTCTCCACAGATACTGCCAGCAATTCCTGTTTTTATTCATTGAGGATGGTAGATTTCCTTTCCTGAAGGACATTAGTGAGCCATATGGGTTTCACAGTCATCAGTTGGTTCTTCATTCCAGATTTTTTAAATTGAATTTGAATTCTTACATCTGTCGTGGTGGGATTCGAACCCAGGTCCCCAGAACATTAGCTGGGTTTTTGGATTAGTTATCTAGCAATAATACTACTAGACCATCAACTCCTCTTATTTAAGGGGAGATATTATTTTATTGCAGGCAGTTCAAAGAAGGGGTACTAAGACGACCCTGATATGGAGGGATTGTCTTATGAACAAAGGTTAAACAGGTTAAGACTCTACTCATTAGAGTTTAAAAGAATGAGAGGTGATCTCATTGGAACACATAGGATTCTTAAGGGGCTTGACAGGGTGAAAAAAAGAGAGAATATTTCTCATGGGAGAGTCTAGGGTCAGAAGGCATAGTCTCAGAATTAAGGGGTAACAGTTTAAGGCTGGCATGAAGGGAATTTCTTCTCTCAGAAGTCTTTGGAACTCCTTACCTCAGAGAGCTGTGAGGGTAGAGTCCTTGTGTATGTTTAAGGCTAAAATGGATAGATTCTTGATCAGTTGTGGAATCAAGGATAATGGGGGAAAGGCAGAAAAGTGGATGTGAGGAATGTTAGCAATGATCTTATTGAATGGCAGAGCACGTTTAAGGGGCCAAATGGCCATCTCCTGCCCCTATTTATATGATCTTACTTATAGTTAGTCATGGCTCCCACCTTTGTTTTCAAAAGAACCCCACACATGTCCCTAGTTTCCTTTATGCTGAAGGATATGTTGAATATTCTGGCAAGGTTATCTTCAATATTCATTGGAACACCATCTCGCAGTCTGTTGGACTTAGAAGGATAACTTTAAAATCAAGTGGGGAAAAAGAATCTAATTTCCACAACAGTGATAATGGGAACTGCAGATGCTGGAGAATCCAAGATAATAAAATATGAGGCTGGATGAACACAGCAGACCCAGCAGCTCTCTGATGAAGGGTCTAGGCCTGAAACATCAGCTTTTGTGCTCCTGAGATGCTGCTGGGCCTGCTGTGTTCATCCAGCTTCACACTTTATTATCTCTAATTTCCACAACATTTGCTTTTCTTCATATTTGCCTTAACCCCTCACACATTGACCTCTACCTTCATCTCACCTCAGCTGGTATCTAGCTATTAACCATTGTGGTTTTGCATTAACAAAGCTCCTTTTTGAACAACAACTCAATGTACAATGTGCAGTCCAGCACTGGTTTGATAAGGTGCAAGCTGCCACAATTGTACATTGAGCCCTTTTGTCTATTATGTGATCACAAAAAGCCATGTCATCACAAAAAGCCATTATGCAATATGCAGTGAAAGAATCCTCTGTGAAAGCAAATGTAAATTCTTCTCAAGCATCAAAAGCAATGCTTATTGATGTTTTCTTTTTCAAAGTATTAAAAAAGTCGCTATAGTCTTACCAGACCATAAGGCTGCTCTCTTCGTGGAGAAATGTGGTGGTTTACGTATAACTTTCAATTTAAAAACCAATCAGTTGCAATCTGCATAAGAATTGGACCTACTGTGATAACTCATGTATAGAAGTTTCCATAAATGGTTGCTTTTCCCCCAGTGGCATGACTTTGTAGGGTAATTAATATTTACTTTTTTTTTATTCATCCACGGGATGGGGGGTGTCTCTAGCTAGGGCAGCATTTATTGCCCATCCCTAATTGCCCAGAGGGCAGTTTAAGAGTCAACCACATTGCTGTGCGCTTGGAGTCACATGTAGGCCAGACCAAGTAAGGAGGGCAGTTTCCTTCCCTAAAAGACATTAGTGAGCCAGATGGGTTTTCCCCCAACAATTGGCAATGGATTCAGGGTCAACGTTAGACTCTTCATTCCAGATTTTTATTGAACTTAAATTCCACCATCTACTGTGGCAGAATTCAAGCCCAGGCCCTCAGAAGATTATCTGGGTCTCCAGATTAACAGTTCAGCAATAACACCATTAGGCCATCACCTCCCCATACCAAATAATCAGTCCCATAAATATCCTGGACAATTTCCTTTTCTTATGTAATTATAACCTGGTATCTTTTATGGTTTGCTTTTTAATAGATTGGCAATATTGTTCTATAGTTATATCTAGGAACAATCTAAGATAGGTTCAGTTCCCCATATATTTCTTATGTCTCTCAAAAGAATTGCGCACTGTATTACGTGTTATTGTCCACGCAGGTTGTACATTGCTACCATGTACAATTATAAATTACTACATAAAATAGAATATAGCAAGGGAATCTGTTAGTACTGCTTTGTGATAGCCTGATCCAGTAATAATATTAGGGCCTAATTTATTTTAAATCAAACATACATCTAAATCAAGTTATTTTGGCAAATGTATTTTTGTTTTAATTAAGGTTTAAGCCACTGGTTTTGATGGCCTGTGTGCTTACCTTGCATGTTGAAATTCCTGCATTTTCTGCTGTCCTGATTCATGTTCTGGCCTTTTTACAAAGCTTTCCTTTTTCTCTTCTGATGTCTGTGTTGTGGGCTGTATCAGACTGGTGCATTTGTAGCAGTCAGAGTGTGGTCATGCAGCTTTCCTGCCATTGGCCTCTTGATTCATCCAGGAATTTGTTGGATAAAAGCACAATTTTAGGGCTGAGTCATTTGTTTTAATCAAGCACTCAGCCCTCACTGGTCCTTCCATTTTCCACAAATTTGACATTTAGATTATATTTCAAGAGCTATTTTTCACTCAAACAGTTGAATATTTGGTAGGATTATAAAGCCACATTGTATATCGTCAGTTTAAATTGTTATTTATAGAAATTCCCCAAGCATATGAGGGATATGTTATTTCTGTACAGCACGAGTAAGCATCTTTGCAAAAGGAGGGGCAGCTGCTCTTTTAGCTAATCGGTTAAAGCTGTATTGTCACAATGTAATTATTTTTGAATTTACAGCACTTGCTAGTATAATTCTGTGCAGTTCTAGAAAAATACTTTAAATACCTTTGTCTCTAATAAGGCCTTTTGTATCTCTTTACATTGTGCAAAGATTTATTGATGCTATCATGCAAAGAAAAAATTGCCTCAAAACTGCAGGGCATGAACAGCATAAAAGGAAACCATTCAAGCTCTCATGACAGTGTGTCTCTAAAAGATCTATTCAACTGAATCTGCTAGTGCTATCTTTCCTGGCAATCTGTGCATTAAACCAACAAGATTTGACCTCGTCCTTATCAATCTGCGAGCTGCAAATGCATCTGTCCATAACAGTATTGGTAAGAGTATCCACTGGCCAGTCTTTGCAGAGGCAAAGTTCCTCCTTCACATTGAAAATACCCTCCAACATGTCACGTGGCTCCATCACTATGCGAAATGGGACAGATTCAAAACAAATCTAGCAACTCAAAGCTGGGCCTCCATGAAGTGCTGTGGGCCATCAACAGCAGCAGAATTGTACACCAACACAATCTATAACCTCATGTCGTGGCATATTCCTCAGTCAACCATTACCATTAAGGCAGGGGATTGACCCTGGTATAACGGAGAGCATGACAGGGGCAGAATCAGGCAACCCTCCAAATGAGGAGTCAAGCTGGTGAAGGTACTTGTGTGCTGAGCAGCAATGATAAACAAACTAAGTGATCCCACAACCAACAGTTCAGATCTAAACTCTGCAGCCCTGCCACATCCAATTGTGAATGGCTGTAGACAATTGAACAACTCTCTGAAAGAGGAGGCTGCACAAATATCCCCATCCTCAAAGATGGAACAGCCCAGCATATCAATGCAAAGGATAATGCTGAAGTATTCACAGCAGTCTTCAGCCAGAAGTGCCAAGTGGGTGATCCATTTCAGTCTCCTCCAGTGGTCCTCCATCAGTCTTTGGCCCATTTGATTCACTCCACATTATATCAAGACTTTTCCCCACGGCAGGATTGACTGCCACGAGGGGTCATAGTTTTAAGGTGTTAGGAGGAAGGTATAGAGACGTCAGAGGGAGGTTCTTCACCCAGAGAGTTGTGAGCGCATGGAATAGTTTACCAGTGGTAGTCGTGGAAGCGGAGTCATTAGTGACATTTAAGCGACTGCTGGACATGCACATGGATAGCAGTGAATTGAGGGGAATGTAGGTTAGGTTATTTTATTTTTGGATTAGGATTATTCCACGGCACAACATCGTGGGCCGAAGGGCCTGTACTGTGCTGTACTTTTCTATGTTCTATGTTCTAAATGGTTGGAGGTACTGTTCTGTCGAGATTCCAGCAATTGTACTGAAGACTAATGCTCCAGAACTTGCCACTCCTTAGCCTAGCTGTTCTAATACAGTTACAACACTGGTATGTACTTAACAAATATGGAAAATTATCCAGATATGTCCTGTACACATGAAGCACGACAATTCCAACTTGGATTGCAGGTGGCAGAAGTGATGAAGAATGATACATTGAATCCTGAGGTTAATGGGGTGATATGTGAGGACAAAGGGGATTCTGTCTTTGTTTTTGTTGCGGGAGGGGGTGTGGGGCAGAGGTGCAGGAAACCAAGAAATGTGGCCAAGGACATTTTCAACCACTGAACTGGGGGAGTTGCGGTCCCTGAAATACAAGGACATCTCGGATGTTCAGGAGTAGAATGTCCCATCTTGACAGCAGACACGGCACAGGCAGACGAATTGAGGGCAGTGGGTTGCATTCTTGCAGGAAGGTGGATGAGAGGTGTAGTCTAGGTTACAGTGGGAGTCGGTGGGCTTGAATTAGATATCAGTTTCGAGGCTGTCACCAGAGATGAAGACAGAGAGGTCCAGGAAGGAGAGAGAGATACCAGAGATGGTCCAGATGAAACTTGAGGTTGGGGTGAAAAGTGTTAGTAAAGTTGATGTTGAAAACTTACCAGTGCCTGCCACCAAACACAGGCCTCTTCCACTCCCCAAGTCCTTAACCCTACCCAATACCTCCTCCACAATGTACCTGACATCATTGACCATGTGGTCACCATCACATCACCTGCTGAATCACGAATCTTGTCACATCCACCAACAACTTTCACATCACGTCTGGTGCCACAAACCATGCCTCTGCTGCCACCACCCCACTGTGGACAGCGCCACTTCCGTCGCCGAGACCAAGAGCACTGCCAACATCAAGGATGGCGCGCCGATGCTGCTCCCACCACCAACATCAAGGACAACGTCACTTCTGCAGCCGACACCCCACCCACCGCCAGCATCGCCCCTAAATCCACCCCCACAGCCACCAGATCTACATCCAGTCCTCGCCCTAAGCCATGTTGGGTCTTCACCATCCCCCAAGACCTCCCCCTCGCTGAGGACAAATGGTTAGTCCTCAGTAAAGGACTCACCCTCATTCCCCTCTGCCCATACATCAATGAATACGGCTCATGCTTGGATATCAACAGTTTTTCCACTGCAGCAGGTGCTACTCCTGCCCCTACGCTTCCTCCCACACTTCCATTCAAGGCCTAAAGAAAACCTTTCATATCTGACAGGGGTTCACCTGTAATTTGCCAACTTGTTTTACTGTATCTGCTGCTCCCGATGTGACCTCCGCTACATTGGTGAGACCAAGTGTAGATTCGGAGATCATTTTGTAGAGCTTCTGTGCTCTGCAAACGACAAACAACACCTTCCAGTCCTCAACCATTTTAACTCCCCCGCCTCACCTCCTAGGTGACATGTCCATCCTGGGCCTCCTCCAGTGCAACAATGACACCATCAGCAAACACTGCCTCAGGACCCTACAGCCCAATGGCCTAAACATGGGATTCACCAGATTTAAAATCTCCCCACGCCCAGCCTCATCCCATGTCCAACCCTCCTGCTCATCCCCACCTCCTTGACCTGATAGAACCTGTCCGTCTTCTCTCCCACCTATCCATCCCATCCATCCCAACGACCAATCCCCACCACTCCATCCCTGCACTCACCTATCACCATGCCACCTAGCTTCCCCTGCCCTACCCCTCCTCTATCTATTTATTTCAGAGCTCTCTTCCCCCTCCCCCGTTTCTGAAGAAGGGTCTCGTCAGAGTCTTCTAGATTTGGTACTGTTGTAATCCCAGATGATGTTACTACTGGATAAGTCAGATCCCAGAATGAAATCTGGCTTGATAGACCATATTTTGTTTTTCTTTCATTTAATGTGGCATTCTTTGACTGAATTATAAGCACACCGGGCCACAGTTTTAGTTTTGACAATAAACTATAGTTTATTATGCAAAAGAAAAATTAAACAAACCAAGCTATCTACATATGATAGTATGAACGGTTCAAAACATACTTACTTACAAGATTATGTGTGGCTTAGAAAGTGTGGAAGCTGGGAGGTTGTTTCCATTAGGTGGGGAGACTAGGACCCGTGGACACAGCCTTAGAATTAGAGGGGGTAAATTTAAAACGGAAATGAGGAGACATTTCTTCAGCAGAGAGTGGTGGGCTTGTGGAATTCATTGCCACGGAGTGCAGTGGAGGCCGGGACGTTGGATGCCTTCAAGGCAGAGATCGACAAATTCTTGATCTCAGACGGAATCAAGGGCTACGGGGAGAGTGCAGGGAAGTGGAGTTGAAATGCCCATCAGCCATGATTTAAATGGCGGAATGGACTTGATGGGCCGAATGGCCTTACTTCCACTCCTATGGCTTATGGTCTTATACTGCAGAACAAAATCTCATCTACCTCCCAATACAATCACTTTACTGTTCAGCAAAATCCAGAAAAAATTTCCTTCCCTTTCAAATCTTTCTGTCTGAATTAACAGTTTCTTCTCAGTTTGGGTCCCATGAGTTGTGAAGATTTTCTCCTTTGACTCACACGACTGAGATTTTAGACTTCCTCAGCTTTGAATAATGGGTATGGAGTTCTAACCACACAACTGTTCTGCAAGTTTTCACAAATTAAAAACCTCACACTGGGGTAAATTGTTCCCTGAGCTGGTTTGTTTAAATCATTTTTCAAGGAGAATCTAGTCTTTCTTCGAACTTCAGTCAGGTTTCTTTAAAACTGAATTCAGCTTTTGCATTAGTTTAATGTTTTCATTTCTCCCTTCTGTTGTAAACTCCTACAGGCTGATTTATGGATGGCAAGTTTGGCGATTGAGTCAACTGTGACTGGATTCACTGGAGTTTAGAAGGCTGAGAAAGGATTACATTGAAATGTTTAAGGTTTTGTCTAGTTGGGCAGAATGCATGCAGAGTAATGGCCAAGATGTCAAGAAGAAAGGAGGAGTCACTTCTTAGATATGAAGTAGACCATTTAGAACTGAGATAAGGAGAAAGTTCTTAACACAGAGTGTGGTGAACCTGTGAAATGCTCTATCACTGATCAAGTCACAGAATATATTTAAGAAATAAATAATTTTCTGTCCACTTAAGGTATCAAGGAGTATGGGGTGAGATGAGAAATATGGCATTGAGAAAGAGATTTAGCCATGATTATATTGAATGGTGGAGCAGGCTCAATGGGCAAATTGGTCTAATTGCTCTTGTTCTATGCATTTCTATGGTTCAATGATCTTTTCACACACACCCACATGTCATCCAATAAAGAGCTGCTGCCTTTGGCATTTCTATTGATCTTGGTAGATTTGGCGGGGACCTCAGAGGGTGCAAAGTCATTTCACCCGTGTGGGTTTGTTTTTGTGAATTACTTCAGGCTAAAGCATGATGAGAGCACCACACATGTGTCTGAGCAGCTATCAGAGGTTGTCACAGCCTGAAACCCTAAGAGTGTGGGAAACAAGACAATATACTATTGGAGATAGCAGGAACTGCAGATGCTGTAAAATCTGAGGTAACAAGGTGCAGAGGTGGATGAACACAGCAGGCCAAGTAGCATCAGAGGAGCAGGAAGCCTGATGTTTCAGGCCTACACCCTTCTTCAGAAATGGGGGAGGAGAAAGGGTTCTGAAAATAAATAGGGAGAGAGGGGGAGGTGGATACAAGATGGATAGAGAAGATAGGTGGAGAGGAAACAGACAGGTTAAAGGGGCAGGGATGGAGTGATCCACTGAGGTTGTTTTGGAGGGAGGAGGGTAACTTCTTCAGGGTAGGCATCCTTAGAAGAGGCTTCACAAAGGGGTTAAAATTGTTTCAGAGATAACAGGAACTGTAGATGCTGGAAAATCTGAGATAACAAGGTGCAGAGCTGGATGAACACAGCAGGCCAAGCAGATCAGAGAAGCGGGAAGGCTGACTTTTCAGCCTAGACCCTTCTTCAGAAATGGAGGAGGGGAGGGGGTTCTGAAATAAATAGGGAGAGAGGGGGAGGCAGATAGAAGATGGATAGAGGAGAAGATAGGTGGAAAGGAGACAGACAGGTTAAAGAGGTGGGGATGGAACCAGTAAAGGTGAGTGGAGGTGGGGAGGTGATAGGTGTCCATCCTCCCTGGACTGACCTATCTCGACTCCATTTTCTCCCCCTTGGTCCAGGAACTCCCTACCTATGTCCGTGGCACCACCTACACCCTCCACCTCCTCCAGAACTTCCAATTCCCCAGTCCCCAACCACATGAACGTGCAAGGCCCTCCGCTTCTTCCTGTCCTGCAGGCCCAACCAGTCCCCCTCCACTGACACCCTCATCCGCTTAGCTGAACTCGTCCTCACCCCCCCAACAACTTCTCTTTCAATTCCTCCCACTTCCTACAAAGGTGGTGGCCATGGATACCTGCACTGGCCCAAGCTATGCCTACCTCTTTGTAGGTTATGTGATACAATCTCTCTTCGGTACCTACACTGGCCCTAAACCCCACCTCTTCCTCTGTTACATTGATGACTGTATCGGCGCCGCCTCGTGCTCCCACGAGGAGCTTAAACAGTTCATCCACTTCACCAGCACCTTCCACCCCAAACTTAAGTTCACCTGGATCATCTCTAATACCTCTCTCACCTTCCTGGACCTCTCTGTTTCCATCTCTGGCAACCACCTAGAAACGAATATTCCTTCCAAGCCCACCGACTCCCACAGCTACCTACAATACGCCTCCTCCCACCCAACCTTCTGAAAAAATGCCATTCCCTATTCCCAATTCCTTCACGTCTGCTGCATCTGCTCCCAGGATGAGGCTTCCACTCCCGTACATCTCAGATGTCCTAGTTTTTCAAGGGCTGCAACTTCCCTCCCTCAGTGGTCGAGAACACTCTCGACCGTGTCTTCCACATTTAACACAACTCTTCTCACACACACCCTCCCCACAATAATGGAAACAGAATCCCCTTCATCCTCACGTATCACCCCACCAACCTCCAGATCCCACACATCATCACCCAACACTTCTGCCATCTGCAATCCAACCCCACCATCAAAGACATTTTTCCCTCCCTACCCTATCTGCTTTCCAGGGGGGCCACTCTCTCTGTGACTCCCTTATCCGCTCCACCACACCTGGCACTTTTCCTTGCAACTGCAGGAAGTGCTACACCTGCCCCTACACCTCCCCCATCACCCCATCCCAGGCCCCAAGGAGACTTTCCACATCAAGCTGATGTTCACCTACACATCTGCTAATGTGGTATATTGCATCTGCTATTCCCATTGTGGCCTCTTCTACATTGGGGAAACCAAGCAGAGGCTTGGGGACCGCTTTGCAGAACACCTACCTGTTTATCATTCATCCTGCTTCATGGTAACACTTGACACCATTAATTGCGCACATTAATTTCACCTCCAGCCCAGTCAGGACTTGAAAATCATGTAGTAGGTTGTGGTGCCAGACATTATCTAGGCATCAGCTTCTTGATCCCAAAGTGGAATTTGGTGGTGCAGTGGTATGACACTACCTCTGAGTCAGGAAGCCCAGGTTCAAATCCCATTTACTCCAGAGACGTGTAATTCTTATAAAAATCTTCCTAGTCAGAAACATTGATTTATCTAAAATTGTCTGTAAATTGAAGTTAATAATAAATAAGATCTAGAAGCAAATCATTCTGCCCTTGTTGATAATTTTAAATGCATCATGCAACAGCTTGATGAATCGAAGAATAACAAAGATGAATGATTATACATATGTTGATTAATCCTTTTAAAGTTTATTGTGATGGCACAAAAAGGCCTTCAAGAGAAGTCAATGTATTCTTCCTTTGTCCCAGAGAGGCCAGCGGTTGCAGCAAATATCAAAAGTGTATGTGTTATTGAAGCTCAGAAAGTTTCTTGATAGAAGTTAGAAATAAACAGCCATGAACTTTGCCTATTTACTGGTTTCTGTGATGTTTAATTTTTGAAGCGTACTCTCATTCTCCAGAAGAGAACAGACTTAGACGAAAATATTTTGATATTTCTTACCAGAAAAGGGATCCTCCCATCAGATCTCCTGAACTGCTCTGGTGTTATCACATGAGAGAGTATAATGGAGAGATTGCATGTAAATAAACATTGGTGGGGGTGGAATGACTTCAAACCAGCCGGAGAGTAATTACAGTGCCACCCAACGTCAGAAAGCTGGGAACTCAGGCAGCTGAACTTTATCCATATTTCAGTTAGTTTGGATGGGCGTAGGATTGTGCCACACTAGGGCTATTTTGTGGAACCAGTTGAAAATGAATATTTATAAGACTGGAACATGTATCAACAGTTTCTCCGGCAAAGAAAAATTGAACATTTTGAACTACAGTTCTGTAAATAAATTCCACTTGAATATTATTTTGGGAAGAACTTCAAACAAGCTCTTAAATGTCTGGTTTTTTTAGTTATTCAACCTCCTTGCAAGTATGTAGGTTCTTTATGACAGTAAAATGCCCTTCGGTGCCTCACAGCAACTTTATTCAACAAAATTTGACAACATTCTGATTGTTTATTGTTGTAATTTCCTCATATGATTATATTTTGCATCTACATGAGAGAGGACAAGAAGAAAATGTGCTCAAATTAATTAAAAAGTAACAAGGTTTTCTCATTTTTGCAGTCTGTTTCCCCCAACTAATCCCATTTTCTCTCTTGGGCAGTGCTGATCTGTGCATTTTGAAAAATATGGAAGTGTTGTGGATGAAGACAAATGTTCTGTTTTGGTATTTAAAAACATTTCTTTCTTGCTCTACAGAACACATTTATTCTTGAGATAGTAGGAACTGCAGATTCTGGAGAACCTGAGATAACAAGGTGTGGAGCTGGATGAACACAGCTGGCCAAGCAGCATCAGAGGAGCAGGAAAGCTGACGTTTCGGATCGAGACCCTTCTTCAGAAATATTTATTCTAGAAATGTTTCTCAAAAAATAACACACATGCACACACAAACCTTTCCTTCAAGGTCAAGAAAAACATACACCTTGCCAGAGAACTTTCTCAAAATACTTTTGCCCAGGCAACAGTTAAAGTCAGGAATAAAAGTTATTTACAGGTTTAAAGTTTTTGAGAAGATTTGTAGCTCAGGTTGTGGATGAGGTTGTAGACTTGCTCGGCGAGCTGGTGTATTTAATTACAAGCATTTTGTCACTTTGCTAGGTAATATTGTTGTGTGCCTCCGGTGAAGCATTTGTGGTTCTGTCATGTTCGTTATTTATGTACCTCAGTTTGCTAGGGTGATTGGCATCACTTCCGGCTCTGTTTTTTAGTTGTATGTATCTCGGGCCACTGAAAAGCAGAACCGGAAGTGATGCCAACCACCCTAGCAAACCAAGGCATATAAATAACATGTGGGACAGAACATCGATGCTTCACCGGAGGTGCACTGACGACAACACCTAGCAGGGTGATGAAATGTCTATAATCAAATACTCTAGCTTGGCAAGCAAGTCTACAACCTTATGTACAGTATAAAAGCTGAAAGAACGGCAGATACTGTAAACCAGGAACAAAAACAAGTTGCAGGAAAAGCTCAGTAGGTCTGGAAGCATCTGTGAAGGAAAAAACAGAGTTAATGTTTCATTATGTTAGACATTTAGTTGGACTAGATAATAAATCCAAGGGCCCAAACATACCTTCCAGGTGAAGTACCTGCACGTCCCAGAATCTAAGATAACAAGGTGTGGAGCTGGAGGAACACAGCAGGCCAGGCAGCATCAGAGGAGCAGGAAAGCTGATGTTTCGGGTCTGGACCCTTTTTCAGAAATGGGGGAGAGGAAGGGGGCTCTGAAATAAATAGAGAGGGGGGGGGTGCAGTGATAGAAGGTAGATAGTGGAGCAGACAGGTGGGAGAGAAGACGGACATGTCAAGGAGGTTGGGATGAAGCTAGTAAAGGTGTGTAGGTAGGAAGTGGGGTTGGGGGTTGGTCAGTGAGGCGAGAGAAGCAGATAGGTGGGAGAGAAGACGGACTGGTCAAGGAGGCGGAGTTGAGTGGGGGGTGCTGATCTTGGGATGCAGTCATGGGTGGAGGGACTTTACTAGCTTCAAAATCTCCCCACCCCTGACCTCATCCCAACAGGAGCCCCCCTCATCCCTGCCTCCTTGACCAGGCCATCTTCTCTCCCGCCTATCCGCTCTTCCCACCTCGCTGACCAACTCCCACCCCCACTTCCTACCTACAGCTTCATTCCTGCTTCCTTGACCTGTCCATCTTCTCTCCCATCCATCTGCTCCACTACCAAACTTCTACCACCACCCCCTCCTCTCTATTTATTTGAGCCCCTTCCCCTCTCCCATTTCTGAATAAGTGTCCAGACCTGCAACATCACTTTATCTGCTCCTCTGATACTGCCTGGTCTGCTGTGTTCCACTAGTTCCACACCTTATTATCTCAGACTCCAGCATCTGCAGTTCCTACTATCGCTTCCCAGAATCTAGTCTATTACATTCGCTGCTCACAATGAGGTCTCCTCTACATTGAGGAAAAGAAGCATAAACTGGGGGACTGTTTCGCAGAACATCTACATTTTGCTCACAAAAATACCTTGAACTACCTGTCGCCTGCCACTTTAATGCACCACCTTGCTCCCTGGCCAACATCTCTGTCTCTGGCTTGCTGCAGTGTTCCAGCAAAACTGAACGCAATCTAGAAGAATAACACCTCATTTTCCACTTGAGGACCCTGCAGCCCTCCGGACTCAATATCGAGTTCAATAACTTTAGGGCCTAGCTCTCCCATGTCCCAGCCCCCTACCCCACACACCAGGCTTTGTTACCACATACACAACAAGTTCTGAGGAAGAGTCACCGGACCCGAAATGTTAACTCTGCTTTCTCCTTCACAGATGCTGCCAGATCTCCTGAGCTTTTCCAGCAATTTTGTTTCTGAACCTTATTTACAGGTTGTCCAAACACTGGTCTACAACCAGTCACTTTCCACATAAACTTTTGGCATTGGGACACTTCCCTAGATCTGATATGGCTGGTTGAATTCCCTTTTTCTGAAGAAAATGGTGTATATAAAGACTTCTCTTTTAAGAACCCTCTATTTGTGGCCACTAAGTGTTCCAGGGATTTTCAGTCTCTAACTTTGACAAGATGGCTTTCAGAATAAGAAAGAAAGAGCACATGCTTGTTTTCCAAGCAGCTCCTGTCAGATTTTACATGTTCAAAATCAGTGTACTTGTACTTAAATAAACTGGATCACGTGGCCTCTCTCTGAAAGGGTCACAGTCTTGGTGATTCCATTCAGTTTGTGTTCTTTGCAAATGCAATATTGTTACTGTTGTAGCCAGTTTCCTTTGTTTTTGAAAGGCTGGGGTGCTCCTTTTAAAAACAAGCTGATAAAGGGAAATAGGAGCAGGTAAGCAGTGTGACTCCCCTTACAGGAGACCTCTCTAAGTGACAAATTTGCTGGACATGATTTTGCTCCGTCCCGAGGAAGGGTCACTCGATCTGAAATGTTCACTTTGCTTTCTCCGCGCAGATGCTGCTAGACCTGCTGAGCTTTTGCAGCAATTTCTGCTTTTGTTTCTGATTTGACTAGTGCAAGAAAAGCTGTGTCATCCTAAGCTGGACTGAATCTCTGGAGGCTGTGCCCAGACATGTCCACTCACACTGGCCTCACTCCTGGAATAAGCTATCACAGGAGGGAAAACTCAATAACTCCCTCCTTAACTATTCCCTGAGTGCCAAGTGGGCTGTTCAGTTTCACTAGACAGTGTGAGGTCGGTTCAGTTGTGCCTTTTAGATCAGCTCCTGAAGAGAAAGAGAAAGTAATAGATAATAAAAAACAAAAGAACTGTGGAACAAAACAAAATAGCTGAAAAAGCTCAGCAGGTCTGGCAGCATCTGTGGAGAAAACAGTTAATGTTTTGGGTCCGGTGACCCTTCCTCAGTTCTGAGAAAATAATGCAGACGGATACCAACAGCATGGGTTCAATTTCTTCAGTTTCTACCTGTATATTCCCATTGGTACAATTCCCATAGATAACAGTTCCCATAGGTGTAATTCTCATAGGTGTAACTCAATACACACATTTTTTTCCAAGATAATGGTGGAGTAGGTGGGCTGAGCCCGGGGCTCGTCCACACCCATCGGCTTTCGCTCTTCATTTTCCTTAGCTATCTTCCTTTCTTTTATGTCTGGAAAGTGGCAGGTGAAGGAGGGTGCCTCTGACAGCAGCAACATCAGGATGAGCCAGACACGTTTCTACCCCAACCTAGGGCCTCCTGCTGAGTAGCAGGTCCTGGGTTGACTCCGCACCCCGCCGGACGCGAGGGCTAGGTTGAGGTTCCAGGTCAGTGGCTAGGCTGCGGCATCTGAAGGAGAAGTGGCAGTCTCGGCACTGCGTGGCGGTCTCCCGACGTGGCGTCTTGTCCCAACGTGGAGGTCTCATCCCCCTGTGGAGGTCCTCTTCGTCTTCTGGGTATTCCAGCGGCCTTGCAGACAGTGTCATCCAGGAGTGGCAGTATTGCCACAGCAAGAAGGTTCTCTTTGGCACAGGCTTTGGGCTTGGTATTCCAGCCAGATGGTCCTCTTTGGCAGAAGCTTTGGGCTCGGTATTCCAGCGAGATGGTCCTCTTTGGCAGAGGCATCGGACTCGGTATTCCAGCGAGATAGTCCTCTTTGGCAGAGGCATCGGGTTCAGTATTCCAGCAAGATGGTCCTCTTTGGCAGAGGCTTTGGGCTCGGTATTCCAGCGAGATGGTCCTCTTTGGCGGAGGCTTTGGGCTTGGTATTACAGCAGCCCATGCGGTGCTGTTGGCCCAGAATGGTGGCCTCATTCAAGGTGCATCTTCAGGATATTCCATTGTACCTCAACACCTCTCTGCAAGCCCACCAATTATGAGGAAGTTTGTCTCATTTTTACATTTTAATCATTATGTATGGCTTTTGTTATCAATGTGGCATGGTGGCTCAGTGGTTAGCACTGTTGTCTCACAGTGCCAGGGACCAGGTTCGGTTCTAGCCTTGGGCGACTGTCTGTGTGGAGTGTGCACACTCTCCAGGTGTCTGTGTGGGTTTCCTCCTGGTGCTCTGGTTGCCTCCCACAGTCACAGGGACGTGAAGGGTAGGTGGACTGGCCTTGATAAATTGCCCGTAGTGTTCAGGGATGCGTGAATTAGGTGGGTGTTAGGGGGAATGGGCCTGGGTGGGATTTGACTCTGAGGGTCAGTGTAGACTTATTGGCCTGAAGGGCCTGTTCCCACACTGTAGGGATTCAAATGACTTGAGCCTGTAACTCTTCAACAAAGAACTTCTACGTCGGCGCCGTGGCGGGGCGAATCATAGAACTTTCCGCCACATTTTTGAATGTGAAAGTACACATGACAATAAATGGCTGTTAGAGATAGTATTTTCTGAAGAAGGGTCCCGACCCGAAACACCAGCTTCACTGCTCCCCTGCCGTGTTCCTCCAGCACTACACCGTGTTATAAAACACGTCTCTACTGGCGTACATGCGAGTCCCACGGGCATCCGGTCACACCCGCCCGTCTCTTGCCCGGGGTGGGGTCGGCAGCCACCGTGTGGGAGGTGTCCCCGAGCCTCGGCCAGCCGCGCGGGGGGGGGGGGGGGGGGGTACTTCCCGCTCCACCCAACAGATAGGCCCATCCTCTCACCTCCATAATAGCTGAGGGGGGGCGGGGTCGATCCCTTGCGGTGGGGTCCATGCCCTCAGAACGGAGGTGAGTCAAGCACGCGCACATCCTGCCTCCTCTTCCCCCCCCCCCCCGGCCCCGATCCTCGCGGGGTCTCGCGCTGGAGCGGCTCCAAATTGGAACGCTGCCCGGTTTGAATCGACGCGCGCGCGCGCGGCCGTTGGGGCGCCCGGTTTCTACGGCAACCAGGCCTACCTACCTACCTACCTGCCCGCCCACCCTCTCTCCGTGCTGCCACGTTGTGAAGAGACATCTCCCCGAGGAACGGGGTTGGGCGGTGGGAAGGGAGAAGGGAGAAAAGAATCGCTGACGTCGCGTCGGCCCGCCGTGCTCACGATGATCTTCGGCGGTTGAGGCTCGCAGGAGGCGCATTTTGTAAAATCGAGGCCCGCTGATTTTCAGGCCCAGCCCAGCGCCGCCGGGACACCGCGTCCGCCTGAGGGAAGATTTTGGTGAGTGGAGGGGGGGGGCAAGGGGAAAGCGGGATTTGTGTTCTCTTCGGTCGTTCGCAGGAGTCGTGCTAGTCTTGAGGGGACACGGGTACGAAAAGCCCCTGCGGTCCGCCTTGTTCGGGGTTGCACCCCTCCCTCGTATCAGGGACATGTCTGGGCACAGCCTCCGCTGAGTCACTCTTTCTCTCGCACCCTCAACTCGGCTTGTCGCAGCTACTCGCGTCGGTGGAGTCATGCTCGGACATGTCAAGGCAGCGAAACCTCCAGGAAAGGGGTGTCGCCCTGACTTGCCCTTCGCCCAGTTCCTTCCTGGCCGGGGTCGGATTTAAAAGCCTCAGCAAGTTGTCCACAGAAGCAGAGTTCGGCTTAACACGGCGCCTCTGTTTTAGAACGAGTTGTGTTAGCGAATGTTTTTGTTTCATCCCCAGTGCAGTCGTCTTTGCTTGAGAGTAATATTGAAGATATGGCAACCAACGGATCGGCAACCTGCTTCGGGGCTTCACAGAATGATCAAGTAGTACAGGCAGATCAGGACTGTCAAGTGAGTTTTTTTATTGACCATTTTGTAGCTTTCGTAAATGTTCTACAGAGAGAGTTTCAAAAGCATTATCTAGTCCTTTCTAAGCATGCTTAATGTCTCAGCAAGTGTTTTGTTTTCAATCCCCCTTCTGGAAATTGTTTTAGGTGAAACCCAAGCCACTCTTACTTAAGTTGCTGCACTTCGCTGGAGCACGAAGTGAAACCTTCACAATAAAGGAGGTTAGTCAACTATTAAAGTAGCTTTATTCTATGAGTGATATTTGGCTGTATGTATCTGCTGAAGTTTACATATACAAAAGTCAGCCATCATTCAAGACTAGCACTCTGTTTCACTCGGGTTTAAGAGCTTAAAAACGTGTGCCAGAAGATTTGACTACAAAAGCCAGGCTGATCTCAGTGCAACACTGAGGGAAATGCCGAAATGTCAGATGTTAGTGATGTTTGGCTTCTCAGGTGGATGTAAACCTTCCTATGACATATTTCAAAGGAAAGTTTTGGCATTCTCCCTGCTGTTTTAATGCTTGTACAGTATATTTTCTTTGTAATGTGCTAAAATGCTGCACAGCCAATTAATTGCTTTAGAAAAGCAGTCATTGTTGTAAATGACAGATTCCCAGCAGCTGAAAGATTTGGGGGTATGCAAGTATGTAAAATTGATGTTAAAATCAGATCAGCTATGATCTTGTAATGGCAGAGCAGTCTGAAATGGCCAAATGGCCTTCTCTTGAGCCCTTTCAGTATGTTCCACATCACCTTTGTGCACATCAAAGCCCCAGATGTGGCAGCTGGGATAAATGACTAGTTTTTGTGATGTTGGTTGAAGGAGGCTGGACCACAAACAGAAGTGAAAACTTGCTCAGTCATTTTTAGCTAATGTTTTGGCGATCTTTACATGTACAGCCTTTGCCACATTAAGTGGCAGTCATCATTCAGGCCTAGTACTCTCTTTTGAGATTTTAAGAGTTCAAAATGCATGCCAGAAGATTCTGTTTTGAAACTAGTGGAAGCATGGCTCTTCCTGTAAGTACAGCCTCCTGAGAATTCCTTGGATATTTCTTTTGTCTGTAGAAACACTTACACCTTGTACTCTAAGTCTTTAAATATACTACTTTTTAATTTAGTATTTGCAACTATTGTGTTGAAGTCTTGAACTGAAAATTGATGTTTGTATTTCTTCTGAACAGGTAATGCACTACTTGGGACAATACATAATGGCTAAGCAGTTGTATGATGAAAGACAGCAGCATATAGTACATTGTTCTGATGATCTGCTGAGTCACTTGTTTGGAGTGCAGAGTTTTTCAATCAAAGAGCCACGGTAAAGTAGACTTTGAAGACAAAATTTCAGAATTTTTGTGGACATGTTGGAAGTGGGGTGAAAAACTTTTTTAGATTCATTATATAATTTAGCTTGCATTTTTTAATGTTTTTTATTTACAGCACTGAGTTTGATTTTGGCTGGAATGCCATGAAAGTATGGCTTTACGTCGCTTTTTCCCTATTCTTAACGATAAGCTGAGGGAAAGAGCTTTGCTGTTTTTCAAAATTGTATTAGATGTACTATGGTAAACATAATGGGACATAGGTCTATGATTCCAACTCAAAGTCATTAAAACACAGGTGGGGAGATTGCAGATGGTTGGAGGATGGAGAAACAAGAAAAAAGGCTACAGAACTGTTAAATGTGGTGAAGGTACTGGGCCTTTATCTGAAATACACTGAATATTTGAAGTATGCGCTGATCAGATAGTCAACATTGAACTGTGATCAGAGATCATTGGAACTGCAGAAGCTGGGGAATCTGAGATAACAAAGTGTGGAGCTGGATGAATACAGCAGGCCAAGCAGCATCTTAGGAGCACAAAACAGCTTTTCTGATGAAGGGTCTAGGCCCGAAACGTCAGTTTTTGTGCTCCTAAGATGCTGCTTGGCCTGCTGTATTCATCCAGCTCCACACTTTGTTATCTCTTGACATTGAACTGTGGTTGTGTCTGACCTCTCTGATTTGAGTTTGAGAAGGTTGTTACTCTGATTCTATGAAGTGCAGATGCTGGTTTTGGGCTGGGTGAACAAAGTCAAAAGTCATATAACACCAGGTTATAGTCTGACAGGTTTATTCAACATCACAAGCTTTCGCAGTACGGCTTCTTCGTGAGGTGATGTGGAGGGTGGTGCACAGGCACTGAGATTCCAGGTAATTAGCAGTTTGAGTAGCATTTTTAGGCTGAATAACAAGTCTTTGCAGGTAGTCAAAACTGTCAACAGATTGAAATAGGTTGTGAGTGAGGTGTCAACAGCTGAATAACAAAGGAATGACCTACAGACTGATTTTAATTAAGGCAGAAAGAATTACAAATAATGAGGAATAAAATGATGCTAGAGATAAACCAAATTGCTGGAATAACATGGAGTAGGTATTAGTGATTGCACTTGATTGTCTCTCTACCTTAGTTTGTACAGTTTTTGATTACTGGTTGCTTTGGTTAGACCCTCACCATGTAATTCTAATACCTACCCATGTTAGTCCAGCTGTTTGATTTGTCTGTAGCACCTGGATGATTAGGAGAATGTCGAATGGATGTCGTAAATTTTTTGTTTTTAATACTCATTTGTTGATGTTGCTAGCTGGCCAGCATTTATTGCTTCACCCTAGTTGCTCTTGAAGCTGGTGGTTAACTACCTTCTTGAACTAATGCAATCCACCTGTTGTGTATTGACCCACAATGCTATCAGCAAGGGAATTCCAGGATTTTGAACCAGTGACAGTGAAGGAATGGAGATATACTTCCAAGTCATGATGGTGAGTAGCTTGGAGAGGAATTTGCAAGGGGTGGTGTTCCCATATAGCTGCTGTCTTTGTGCTTCTAGGTGGAAGTGAGTTTGGAAGATGCTGTCTGAGGATCTTTGAATTTCTGCAGTGCATCTTGTTAGATAGTAGCAGCGATATGTACTGAGCATTGGGTGGTGGAGGACGTGAATGTTTTGGATATAGTGCTAATCAAACAGGTTGCTTTGTCCTCAACGGTGTCAAGCACCTCGAGTGTTTTTGAAGGTGCACTCATCGGGCAAGTGGGGAGTACTTGAACTTTCTGAAGAAGTTCAGCTTTCCTGCTCCTCTGCTACTTGGCCTGCTGTGTTCATCCAGGTCTGCACCTTGTTATCCCTGAGCCACCTGTTGCCTGCCACTTCAATGCACCACCCCGCTCCCTGGCCAACATCTCTGTCTCTGGCTTGCTGCAGTGTTCCAGTGAAGCCCAGCTCAAGCCGGAGGAACAGCACCTTATTTTCTCCTTGGGGACCCTACAGCCCTCAGGACTCAATATTGAGTTCAATAATTATAGGGCCGAAACTCTTCCCATATCCCAGGCCTTATTACCACATAGCCTGCCATTACACACCCCCTGTTGTTAGTCACTAACAGTCCCCATTAACAACTATTCACGCTCCCAGCCTGATCGTTAGCAACTCCTTTGTCTGTCCAACTGTCTTTTCTCTCTCTTTTGGCTCTATCCTATTGTTTGCTCCCTATGTACTACATATAAACTGATGTTTTCCCACCCACCATCAGTTCTTGGGAAGGGCCACTGGACCTGAAATATTAACTGTTTCCTCCTTCACAGATGCTGTTAGAACTGCTGAGCTTTTCCAGCCACTTTGTTTTTGTGGGGAGTACTGGTGACTTGGACAGGCTTTTGAGAGTCAGGAGATGAATTACTCACCACAGTATTCCTAGCCCCTGACCTGTTGTAGCCACTGTTTGTTTTGGCATTTCAGGTTCTGGTTAACGATAACCCCCAGGATGTTGATATTTGGGAATCCATTGAATTTCAAGGGGCTGTCATTTTTTTTTTTAATTTGTGAGGTGTGAATGTTACCACTTCTCAGTCCAAGCCTAGATGTAGTCCAAAACTTGTTGCATTTGAACATGGACTGCTTCACTATCTTGAGTTGCGAATGGTGCTGAACACTGCAATCATCAGCAAATATCCTCACATCTGATCTTAAGATGGAGGGAAGGCATGAAGTATTATGTACAAGATTAATGAGCAAAAATTAGAGTACACTGAAGAGGGGTGGGGCTGACCTTGGGTGATAGGTTGATAATGGATTGGCATGTTGGAAATGGATAAAGACAGACTGCACTCTGACTAGTGTCATAGACTTGTACAGCATAGAAACGGGCCCTTTGGTCCAACTCATCCATGCCAACCAGCTATCCTAAATTAATTTGTCAGTATTCGGCCCACATCCCTCTTAAACCCTTCCTGTTCATCTACTCATCCAGATGTCTTTCACATGTTGTAAATGTACCAGCCTCCATCACTTCCCCTGGCAGCAAACCACCCTCTGCATGAAAATTCTTCCACCTTAGGTCCCTTTTAAATCTTTCCCCCTTACCTTGAACCTATGCCCTCCAGTTTTGAACTGGCAAGATGACATGAACATGACTAGAGACCTGTACTGAAGATCAACAATTTGCCATCATCATTAAGGGTTGGCATTCAGAGCAAATTTTGTTAAAGCTTCGTTCTGCGATCTCTGAAACAGCCACACCGGTATCAACCTCCATTAGAACAGGTGACCATTTAACCGGACATTTATTTTGATTGGAGACAGTAAGAACTGCAGATGCTGGAAGCCAGAAACAACAAATATGGAGCTAGAAAACCACAGTAGGTCAGACAACATCCAAGGAGCATGGAAGTCAATGTTTTGGTCCAAGACTCTGTCGGCCCTGACAAAGGGTTTTGGCCTGAAATGTTGACTTCCCTACTCGGATGCTGTCCGATCTACTAGGATTTTCTAGCTCTGTGCTTATTGACTCTGGCTTCCAATCGCTGTACATCTACCAACAAAATTATGACAAGGTGCTCGGAATGTGGAAAACTAATTCTAGCCTGTTATGCATCTGTCATTTCATTTCTTGGATACTTGAAGTCTGAACCCTAAACTTTATTGATTTATTTATTGTCACTTTCACTGAAATACAGTGAAAAGCTTTGTTAATGAACAGTACAGGAAGATCATATGAAGCCAAGGATGTACAGATCAAAAAGGCTTAGAGGTATACAGGTTACATTGCACAAGATGTGTCTTAGGTGAGTCCATAGGATCTTTAAACCTGTAATTAGATTTAATAGAGCGTTATTAGTAATTCTTACAAATTTAGAATTAAGGTTTAAAAGTGTGGAACAGTTATGAGAAGTGTTGGAGTTAGATCTGCTGTAGGGAGGCCATAAGAAGTCTTATGGTGTCAGCGGCATAGAGCATAGAACATTACATTACAGCACAGTACAGGCCCCTCGGCCCACAATGTTGTGCCATTTGATTAACCTCTTCCTGCTTGGCTCAGTGTAATATTTTTAAATTATAGTTCTTGCGAACAATGCAGATCTCTTCACATGATTATGCTTTTAGGAAATACAGACCCATATATAATAGTTTATCAGTGATTTAATGTGCAATGCTTTAACAGCTGGTTTGCAAGGGGTGAAATGGTACTCTTTGAAAATATTAATCCATTAAACGTATTCGCCCTTGTTTAAAAAATGGTGAAGTAGAGATTTATTATAACATGCATTTGGTGTTCGGACAATAACAGCAACCGTTAATAGCAAGCTTACGTATTAGTCATTTTAAAGATGTGTCTTTTTCTCTCCTCCAAAGTCTCATTGTTTTCAGTTTAGATTGGATTGGATTTGCTTTCAGCAGGCAGTTCGAATCATGGCCATAGAGATGTACAGCACAGAGACAGGCCCTTCGGTCCAACTAGTCGATGCTGACCATTTATCCTAAATTAGTCTAATTCCATTTGCCAACTTTTGGCCTACATCCCTCTAAACCCTTCCTAATCACATACCCATCCAGATGTGTTTTAAATATTGTAATTGTACCAACCTCCACCTCTTTCCTCTGGTAGCAGGGAAGGTAATGGCCTAGTGATATGAAGGCTGGACTGTTAATCCCAAGACCCAGAAAACGTTCTGGGGATCCGGGTTGAAATCCTGCCACGGCAGATGATGGAATTTTAATTCAATAAATATCTGGAATTTAGAGACTAATGATGACTGTGAATCTATTGTCAGTTGTTGGGAAAACCCATCTGGTACACTAATGCCCTTTAGAGAAAGAAACTGCCATCCTTACCTGGTCTGGCCTACATGTAACTCCAGACCCACAGCAATGTGGTTGACTCTGAACTGCCATCTGGGCAGTTAGGGATGGGCAGTAAATGCTGCCCAGCCAGTGATACCCTCATCCTGTGAATAATTTTTTTTAAAAAAAGCTCATTTCACGCATACACCACTCTCTGGAAAAAGTTACTCTTTAGATCCCTTTTAAATCTTTCCCTTCTCTCATAAATCTCTAGTTTTGGACCCCTCTACTCTGGGAGAAAAGACCATGTCTATTTACCCAATCCATGCCTCATGATTTTATTAACCTCTACAAAGGTCACTTAATCTCCAGTGTTTCAGGGTAAATAGTCCCAGCCTGTTCAGCCTCTCCCTATTCCTCAACTCTTGCAACCCTGGCAACATCCTTGTAAATCCTTTCTGAACCTTTGAGTTTCACAACGTCGTTTCTATAGCAGGGAGACCAGAATTGCACACAGTAATTCCAGTAGTGGCCTAACCAGTGTTCTATACAGCCACAACATGACCTTTTCAACACCTATACTCAATGCACTCGCCATTAAACGCAAGCATACCAAATGCTACCTTCACAGTCCTATCTACCTGCAACTCCACTTTCAAAAAAACTATGCACCTACTGTCTAAGGACTCTTTGAGCAGCAACACTCCACAAGATCTTACCATTGACTGTTTAAGCCCTGCCCTGGCTTGCATTTCTACAATGCAGCACCTCATGTTTATCTAAATTAAACCCCATCTGCCACTGTTTGGTCCATTGACCTATCTGAGCAAGATCCCATTGCACGCTGAGGTAACCTCCTTCGTTCTCCACTACATCTCCCATTTTGGTGTCGTCTACAAAACCACTAACCGTACGAGCATTTGTCACCCATCCCTTTATTACATGAGAAGGGTGGTGAGCTGTTTCCAGGAGGCAGTGCAGTGGTGTAGTTATTTACACCACTAGTTGTCTGGATGGCTGATTTGACATGCGGTGATGCCAACAGTGTGGGTTCAATTCCTGTGCTCGGAGTAGGTTACTTCTGAAGGACTCCTCTTCTCAACCTTTCCCCTCACCTGAGGTGTTGTGACCCTCGAGTTAAATCACCACTAGTCATCTCTGCCCTTACTGGTCCATTAGAACTGTGACAACTTTAACTTTTATTGCAATTCCTCTTGTAGAGAGCAGCTTAATAGTATACGGTCAAGTTAATGCTTCTTAAATTGCAACTAGATGTATATCAGTCATATTGTGTAATTCTGTGCTCAAAGAAATCTATATAAACTTCTATATTTTACAGAACATTATATGCCATGCTGTCAAAGAATTTGATATCTGTGGGCCATGAAGGTATGTAGCTTTGGTTTAATGTGTCTGTGTTAACTACTTTCCATTGTGTCACTTTTGAGGAAGGGTTTTGCGATGGGAAATTCAGGAGGAAAATCTGTTTGAAATTGGCATCAGAATAAAATGCATGTTAGTGACTGAAGTTTTTTCATAATTTGTAATTGCGCTTTAAACATACCTGCTTCAAGAAACAATGCTTTGTGCTTTAGGCCAATAATGATTGCAGTTGCACTGTGAAATAAAGCACTAACCTGCAAAGGCATAACCCTGTGCTGTTCACTCATCATCTTGTACAGGTCGTGGAAATGGTTTCAATGTCTGAATCAAGTAGGCCAAAGCTGATATTATGTTTTCTCATTACTTGCAAGTGATTATTACTGGTGATGTTGAATACTCAATTATTGCAATATTTTTGTTTTCTAATAGCGCATTCTTTTTAATTCTGAATGCCCTTTTAATAATGAGTGATCAGAGAATTGGGAAGTTTCAAGATTGTTTGTTTGAATTATGATGTTATATTTGGGCTTTACCTGAATAGTTTAATTTAGTTTCATGGTGTAAACATTCTTAGTTTTTGGTTTAAAACAACCAAATTGTCAGTTCATAAATGCAATCCTTCAATTTACTTATTGGTTAACTGTTGAAATATTGCTTATTTTCACTCCAAACAGCATGAGTTCGCTGATAAAATCCACCCATTTTTCAAAACTGAAGATATCTTTACTTTTCTTAGTTGAGGAAACTTGTCAGTACCTCGTCAAGTCCATTTTTGTGATAGATTGAGCTTGCCCTATTTGTCTGGATAGGATATCAGTCCCCTTTTTGTTACCACATTGACTTTACAATCATGCAGTCTTTGTGACCAATCCTGTTCTGAGACCATCACAATAAGTGAGCTCCAGCAACTTTGACTTGTTTTAGTACTGCCATTGGATTGAGTTTGTGCAAGTGTTGCTTTATAGGTAATGCAACCCCACATCAACATCGAGAGCTGCCAAAAGCATTATCTCTTGCTTCATAAATTGTAGTAGCTTTTGTAAGTCACCTCAGTTTTCTAGAAGACATTATAAATTGGAAAGAAAGATAGATATTGTACAGAAGTTAAAAATATGCTCGTATAGTACCCACAAACATTACTTGTACAGTTACTCACACCAGAGTCTGTCTCAAACACCTTGATAGATTTGAGTCACTTCTCATTAATTTATAGACTAGACGACTGGAAATAGCTTCTTTCTGAGCTATCATACACCTGAGCTTAGTGGACTCGGCATTAAGAAATCTCATTGGAGATTAGTCCTTACACTTTTAGTCTGGCATTAATTCTTTAAAATAATCTTGTTTCTCTAATTCTTCCATTTCCACGAGCACTGGCTTTGAAGCCATCTTTGTCCAAGGACTTCACAGAATTGCTCTAAGCCCTGTCATAAAGTGTGTACCACTGTACACAAACCCATAAATTTTAATGCTGGACCTCAAACTGTTTTAAAATAAATCACAGTGGCAACAGAAAATTAATTATTAACCAAATTCATGCAGCTAATTCAACACCAAAAGCCTCAACCTAAGTTGAATGATACTCAAGAAAATGAGTCATATACCCACATCATACTAGTATGCTGCTTGGCCTGCTGTGTTCATCCAGCTTCACACTTTATCTTGGATTCTCCAGCATCTGCAGTTCTCATTATCCCTCTCATACTAGTAGTGCAGTGTTGGAGCAAGCTCTAGCTTTCTCCAAATTCTGTTTTGTGATGCACGTTGTCTATTTGCCATGCAGTGTAATGCTTCAGAATTACCTGGTTACCAGAGATGATCATTAGGCCTGCTATATAGTAATAATACTGCCAATCCAAACTTTGTCAACAACAACTTTTCAATTCGATATTTATCACGCTTTCCTCCAAAAGAAAGTTAGTCCCTGGTTGGTCATTGAGCTGCGCTCATTGGAAAGGAGCACCAATACTTGATACAGCTTAGATATGACAATGGTAACTATGCAATTGAGTATAGTATACTTATCCGTGATCAAAGCCTGGATATGTTCCATAGTGCTGTCACTATTTAATGTGCAAAGTTTTAATTAAACTGAAAAATTAACTATGAAGTGTTGATCTATGATGTGCATCTTGGGGGAAGTGTGCTTGAAATCCGGGCCTACTATTCCTGGAGTCATCTCAAAGTTAAAGGTTTTAGAAAGTATGCAGAGTTCCTCAATCGACCTGTCTGTTAAACCCATCTTGAACAGATGGTACAGTGTTTCTGTACTTAATACGACTTGCTATTTATCACAAGTAAATAAAGTCTAACTACAGGAAAACAATTATGAATTGTCAATATTTAACTCTACTGGTTAAAATGCTAACCTACTTATAAGCACACACCAACACACAAAGGTGTTGTGGCAGAGGAAAGATTTTTGGAAAGAAGTTGATGGTGCTAATCTATTAAGGTTTGCTGAGATCGTTTTGCTGATTTTTTTTTTAATCTGTCACATCTCGATTGAGATATTATCATTGGAAAAAATGCTCTTTTTTTCCAACATATCTATCTTGTCCCTTTCAAATTATGTTGAAATATTCATGCTTTGTAAACCAAATTTCCCCAGTAGGGGAGGCGATGGCCTCGTGGTATTATCACTGGACTGTTAATCCAGATGTTCACGTAATGTTCTGTGGATCAGGTTTGAATCCCACCGTGACAGGTGGTGGAATTTGAATTTAAAAAAATCTGGAATTGATCATCTAATCGTGAATCCATTGTTGAATGATGGAAAAACCCCATCTGGTTCACTAATGTCCTTAGGGAAGGAAACTGCCATCCTTATCTGGCCTGGCTTACATGTGACCCCAGACCCACAGTAATGTGGTTGACTCTTAACTGCCCTCTGGGCAATTAGGGCTGGGCAATAAATGCTGTCTAGCCAGCAATGCCCTCTCACTGTGAACAAATAAATATTTTTAAAAACTTACTACTTATGATCCATTAGTAGCTTGGAACACTCCTTGATAATTTGGCAAAGACTTGCGTTCATGGTTTTATTTTTGTGTAATGAAGGTCCAAAGATGCCTCAAATAGGAACATTATTAAATAAAATTTGACAGCAAGCTACAAAAGAAGTTGAGGTAGATGACTGAAAGCTTGACTGGCGATGGAAATTTTTAGAAATGTCATAAAGAACGAAGCATGAGTGATTTGGGGAAAAGTAATTGCAGAGCTTGGGGCCCATACAATTTGACTGCATAGCTACATGTGTTTGAGTATTTAAAATCAAGAGTTCTCGAGACCAGAATTAGAGAGCACGTTGATAAGGCAGAACAATCAGTAGTGAATAACAGTGAAGTAATAATTATTCATCTGAAATAATTTCAGAGGCTGGTATTCTGTCTCCAAGTCACCCTTTATTTACTTGTGAACATTGCACTGGCTTTGACCAGCCAGCTCAGAATCAGTCCCTGAAGTGCAGGGATCAAGTCAAAGTAGAATTGGAAGGGGAAATAAAGCACTCCACCTCGGCAGTACCCACCTCTCTCTCAAAGTATCAAGAGTGCTGGTGGACATCATATGCTCCTTTTTCAGGGACACCAAGGCTCAGACAAAGCTGCAGAAGAGAGATAGGCAGTTGGTATAATTGGACCAGTTAATGGCCAGTTTGTCCAGGCCTAGGAACAGACTCACGAGGAGACCTTCTGTCCTGCCCACTCCCCTTCATACCAGGTGCCCAAAGAACCGGGCATGGGGCTGAAGTGCTACCAAAAGCCAAGGAGAAGGCCTTTGAGGTAACTAAAAAGTGAGTGTAAACACCCACTTCCCTTATACACATGGTCCATGGATTCCACAGCGCCACAAAACAGTTGGGCTGGGGGGTCCGTGAACCATTGCAGCCTGTGGTTGCACGGGACAGCTACATGCAACGCCCTCTAACCTAGATTCCCTTTGGGAAAGAGGGAGGACTCCCATGCAGAGCGCCCTCCACTGGGGCTCTCCTCTGCCCAGTGGGCATGGTAAAGCATGTCCAGGTGGTGGATGATGGAGAAGTGGATTGTGTGCAGCAGCAGTCTGTACGGGGCTCACTGTTTTGCCTCACTAAAATCCATTCTTTGTTCTGGAGGAGACTCAGGTTGTGGGGCACAGGCTTCTGGGGGAGGTGTGGGATCCTGGGGCCAAAATGAAATTCCATCTTAACAGGGGTCTACACAGACTTGATTCCACCACACACCTGAGCATCCTCCCAACTGCTGCACAGTATCAAGTCCAAGCACCACCTTTTCTTTTTTTTTGTAAGGCATTGGAAAACAGTGGCCTCATTACCTAGCACATCCCTGACCCTGGTCACCCCTGCAGCCGCAGCCATCTCTTCCACCAACCACTTGAACCTGTGATTGTGGAGTTGCAGATGCCTGAGCAACGGCTTTCTGATAATAACCGCTACTCCTGACAGAAGGTAGGCTCAGCGCAAGTCAATTGTGTCCCAGACAGTGATCGGGTCCTGGTAAAAGAGGACAACTGCAAACCCTCATGGTCAGATCCCTGTTTATATTTTTTTACTTTCTTTCTTTTATTATTGAGATTCTAATGTGTTTTTTTTCACTGCCATCTAGCAGTAGTGCTTATCTTCCCCTGCACACTTGTACGTTTTGCAGGCGTAAGACACAGTACAAAATATGTGCAAATAACTTTCATACCACCATCTGGAAGATTGCCAATGTGACCAGAGCATCCCCTGTTGATGGTCACCCTGGGCTTTGTGATTTGGCCCAGGTTAACAACCCCAGTCAAGGATGCCAGAGTCACTGAGGTCCAACTGCTTCATCAATGCATCATGCAGGATTTATGCCGTGCTGCTCAGACCTGGCAATATATTTTGGTTCTGTAATTTCTGACTTATTACCGTGTCCTGCCGTGCCTTCCTGTTATGAGGAACCATGATTATTTTAGGTGTCTGTAGCCTAGTGTCTCTGCTTTTGCCTCCTTCAAATCAATGTTAAGAGCTACTTAGTGTTTCTGGAAATGCTCAGCTGCTGTCTTAGAACTTTTCCAGAGTCTGAAAATCAGACGTGTGAGATTTCCATTTAATCTTTCCTTTCTGCTGACACAAAGGTAGAAGGATGGACAAGTAGTGTTGAGGAAATAACAAAGCTGCAGAAGGACTTGGACAGGCTAGGAGACTAGGCAAAGAAGTGGCAAATGGAATATAGTATGGGAAAGTCTGAGATTGTGCACTTAGGTTGGAAGAATAGAGGTGTAGGTAATTTTCTAAATGGGGAACAGCTACAGAAATCTGGAGCACAGAAGGACTTGAGATTCCTCGGTTAACGTGCATGCTCGGCTGGCAGTTAAGGCAACTGCAGTTTAGCATTCCTTTCAAGAGGGCTAGAATTCAAGAGCAGCAATGTACTGCTGAGGCTACATAAGGCTTTCGCCAGACCACGTTTGAAATATTACGAGCAGTTTTAGGGCTGTAGCTAAAGGTGGATGCATTGGAGGGGTCCGGAGGAGGTTTACAAAGATGATTCTGTAAGTGAAGGGCTTACTACGAGGAGCAGTTCAGGTCTGTACTTGGAGTTTAGAAGAATGAGGGAAGACCTAATTGAAACTCTCAGAATGCTGGGAGACCTGGATAGACCGGACATGGAGAAGATGCTTTCAGTATTAGGAGAGACCAGGACCCAAGGGCACAGCTTCAGAATGAGGGGACAACCCTAAAGGATTAGGATGAGGAGGAATTTCTTCAGCCAGAGGATGGTGTCTGTGTGGGACTCAATGCTGCAGAGGGCTGTGGAGGCCAAGGCATTGAATGAATCTAAGACAGAGATAAGTTCTTGATTGATTAGTCAGGGAATCAAGGGTTATGTGGAGAAGGCAGGGAAATGCAGTTGAGAAACCATCATCCATGATTGAGTTTGCTCCACAATTCAGTGGGCTAATAGCCTAATTCTGCTCCTGTATCTTATGGTCTGATTGAAGAGTTATTTTTCAATAAGTAGGCGAATCTTTCTGAACTACAGTTTTCAAGTTTCATTTGTTGGTAGCATAGTTAATTCTAAATCACTTCAGTTAAGCTTTTAATTTCTGATTTAAACATTTAATCCGAACGGACTGTCTAGTGATGCAGTGAGTGGAAACAACTTCCAGATGTCATCCATTAGATGCTAAATTAAGACCTAGTCACATTATTGCATCAGTTTTGGGTATACTTTAAGTTTTGCTATTCAAACATTATTATCTGTTCTTCAGTCAGCACCACAAGAAACAGAACAGCTGATCGTTCAGTTCATTTTTATTTAGATATTGCAGCTGTGCTTGCATACTTGGCAACTATGCACTTATAAGTAATTAGTACTGAAAAGCAACACACACTGAATCTTTCATCCAACACTTGTCAGGATAATTCTCAAGAATACCAGTTTAGGGGGAAAACTAAGAAATTAAAACTGAGTGGAGCTTTCTTTGTTTAAAACTTGAACCCAGGCAAATTGATTCATCAGGTCGTTTCCTGAGCACGAAGCAATGACTGGCTCACTGATTTTTGTTGAGTTGAAATGCATCCATGATCATCTTGTCTACAAAGAACTGAACACAGTATTTTGACATGGAACTTCCAGTATACGCTGTAGTCCTCACTGACAATACTAAAGCAGAAAATAGGGAGGGGGATGGGGTCGGGACTAAAATGTAGGATTGAGCCCGAGGAGAAAGAAGAGCAAAGATTGGCAAAGAGGTGATTACAGTTAGGCTGGGAGGTTGAATAGTTGTTAATGGGGACTGTTAGTCAATAACAGTTGGTAGTGTATAATGGCAGGCAATGTGATAACAAGGTCTGGTGTGTGGGGTGGAGTGGCTGGGACGCGGGAGAGTTTAGGCCCTAAAGTTAGTGAACTCGACATTGAGTCCGGAGGGCTGCATGGTCCCCAAGTGGAAAATGAGGTATTGTTCTTCCAGCTTGCATTGAGCTTTGCTGGAACACTGCAGCAAGCCTGAGACAGAAGTTGGCCAGGGAGCAGGGTGGTATGTTAAAAGTGGCAGGCAACAGGTAGCCCCGGGCGCTTCTTTGCGAAGCAGTCACCCAGCCTATGCTTCGTCTCCTCCAATCTAGAGGAGACCACATTGTGTGCAGCAGGTGCAGCAGACTAGATTCTGGGAAGTGCAGGTGAAGTTTTGGTTTACCTGGAAGGTATGTCTGGGCCCTTGGATACTAGGAAGGGAGGAAGTAAATGGGCAGGTGTTGCGCCATTGCCAGTTGCAGGACAAGGTGCTGTGGGTTGTGCTGGGGCTGAAGGATGAGTGGACCAGAGTGTCCCCGACGGACCTGCAGAATGTGGACGGGAGGGGAATATGTCTGGTGGTGGCGTCTTGCTGGAGGTGGCAGAAGTGGCATCTGATGATCTTCTGGATATGGATGCTGGTGGGATGGTAGGTAAGGACAAGGGGAACGCTGTTGCAGGAGGAAAGAGAAGGTGCGAGGGTGGAAATGTGGGAGATGGGTCGGACTTGGTAGTCCTGTTGACAACGGTGCTGGGGAATCCTCGGTTGAGGAAGAAGTGAACATGTGGGAGGTTTCCTTGCTGAACTTGGCCCCATTTGAATATATGCAACAAGAGAAGGAGGAACTCCGAGAATCGGATGGAGTCCTTACAGGAAATGAGGTGTGAGGATGTATAGTCCAGGTAGTGTAGGAGTCAGTGGGTTTATAGTAGATACCAGTGGCCAGTCTCTGCCCAGAAATGGAAACCGATGTCAAGGAAGGAGTCAGATAGACTAGGTGAAAATGAGGGCAGGGTGGAAACAAGAAGTGAAATCGATGAACTTCTTCCAATTCCAGAAGAGAGAGGGAAGCAGCACCAATGATATCATTGATATATCGTAGAAGGAGTTGCGGGTGGATGCTGGAATAGACTGGAACAAGGAATGTTCTACGTACCCTACAAAGAGACAGGCATAACTCGGGGTCCATGTGGGTACCCACGGCCACCCTTCTGACCTGAAGAAAATGAGAGGAGTTAAAAGAGAAGTTGTTGAGGTTGAAGACTAGCTCGGCCAAGCAGAGGAGGGTGGTGGTGGGTCGGGATGGTTCACAAATCCAATACACAAATCCTGACACAAGGGCAGGCAAACCTATACAGGCCAAAAAAATTTTAGGCTGAGGGAGAACTACAAAAGCAGACATCTATCTTCATAGAATCAAGATCCATTGTTTCCCTGAATAGTTTCCCTTGACTTTCCTTTTTTGAATCCTTCTATTGGTTTGCAAGAACCACAGGGTGTCTGTTTGATTCATGATAACTCTGACCTATTCAGTTCAAAGGCGCAGCTTGTAGCATCTGTTGTCGGAAAGATGAGCTAATTTTCTTCAGATTTAAAATGGCTTACTGCAGAGAACTGAGAGTTAGGTAGCTCTTGCCTGTTCGTAGCCCAAGCCGTTCAGTTACCTGACGACCAGTTACACGATAGGTGGGCAGAGGACTTTTGACATCGGTTTGTGGACTTGCTTTACCTTATTTGTATGGCCTTGAATGTCATCCAGCCTTGCCAGTCCCTCTGTTTTATCTTAAATGTGTGCCTCTCAATTTTTGTTTTGCTTCTAGCCCTTTAAATTGCTTGTTTCTAGTTTGAACCTGTGTGGTTCACATTTTCAAACATATCTGTTTGGTTGTTGTCACAATTTCTTTGAGCTGCTACATGCTAATACTATTGGAAAGTTTTAATAACTCTGAATTACACTTAGTTTGAAAGTTCTGGTTTAATTGAGTGAAGTTTTTTAAACAATTGCAAGCACGTGTTGAGAAGTTTTTCTGTGTGATGTAGATTCTATAAATGATCTCAATCTTGGAAAAATTACCAACCAGCTTGGGGGTGAAGATTGTCTCGTGGTAAGATTTTCTTGACTTGTTACAAGCTCTGGGCATGTTTTTCCAATAGCAGTATATGCAATATAAATTAGTTGGGGATGTAGTTTTTATGCACTTGTAAATTTTGAATATTAGCATTAGCTTTCCATCCTGAAGAAATCTAATTGGCCCAATTTTACACCAAATTTGCAACACCAAATGCTTATTTGTGATTTTTTTTATCAATGTAGATGATATGATATAGAATTTAATCTTAAGGAATTCTGATTGTGTTTAAAACCAACTGCTGAGTTTATTATGGTATTTTGGTGTTTTGTCATTCACTGTATTTAGCAATGTCTGCTCTGCTTTGTAGACGGTGATTCCAAATGATGGGAATGCTTGCACATCATGCAATGTTTCCTGTTCTCCTGCTGCAGGCAGAAGATCCAATTGCAGTGACTCTGGTAAGTACCCTGGTGACTATCTGTCTGTGTGTAAATAGGATCCGTGAACTTCTTGAATCACCAAATCTGTGCAGAGTCCGTTGGCCTCCCGCAGTATTGTTGAGGAATCACTGTTGACTTAATTGCTGTTGATTCAGCTTGTACGTAGAGTATTGATAAATAGAGGATTAGATTGATGCTCAAGGCCATTCTTTACCCCAACAACACCAACTTTGCATACAGTTCTAATGACCTGCAAACTTTGGCGGCCCAGGCTTGTGCATAGACATTTGATATTTGAAGGAGCATACAAATTGGAACAATGAGTAATTAGCAAATGTCAACAGCAGTATCAAAGAACTTAACAAAAGTATGTGCCAAGTCATGAATTTAAAAACTAGCAGCACTAGAGATCCCTAGCATCACAGATGTCCATTTCAGTTCACTGCTTGTGATATTAAGAAACGGTTGGAGGCTGTGGATATTGCAAAGGTTTTAGGCCCTGACAGCATCCTGGCAATGTTAGTAAAGATTTTTACTCAAGAACTTGGTGCATCCCTGCCGTTCCAATATAGCTACAACACTGGCAACTGATGATACTGTCAAGTGGGCAACTCATTTTTGCATTACTGGACCTGTTCTTAAAAACTGTGACATTTATGTTTTTAGATAACGACGCCTCACCTGATGAGCAGTTTCGTACTCGACGACGAAAGCGGCATCGATCTGATAGCATTTCCCTCCATTGGGATGATCTGTCTTTGTGTTTGATAAGCAAGTTGCGTCGTGAGCATGGAAACAGTGAATCGTCTGATTCTCCCAGCCATCTGGTTTGTAAAACATCATAATTTTGGAATTTGAATCAATAACTTTGAGATGAAACTTACTGGATCATTTATTTGATTCTCTAGCTGCGAAATGTAGTTATTAATCCAGGTCGAAAATCCCATATTTGAAAACGCAACCGTTTTTCAGATAAAGTGTATTCTGATAAGCCCATTTGGAAAGAAAACTTTGCTTGTCCTAAATGGACCTAAAAGTGAACTTCTTTTCCAAAGGACCCAAGAAGACCTGTAGGCATGTTGAGTTTAGGCCTTTTGGAAATAATGTCGCTTTTCATCTATTTGGGTCTCCTTTGAAAAGAACACTTGGTTTATTGATCTTTTTAGTTTCCAGGTGTGTAGATAAAGGATACCTGACCTGTACTGTACTTAATTGGTAAGAGTAGCTAAAAGTATAAAACAAAATACTGCAGATTTTGGAAATCTGAGCCGTGAGGTGAACAAAAACACTGAAGCATCTGTGACGGAAACCAGCAACTTAATGTTCTGATCAGAGATAATCCTTCTTTGAGACATGGTCATTTTGAAGAATAGACTTGTATCTAAAATACCTATGCCTTGTTAGGTATTGTCCACATGTTCTAATTTTTCACAGTACAGGGAGCAAAGTTCCAATTCTGTTTGAATTCAGCACATTTCTGCAGTTTTTGACAAGAAAGTAGGGTTACAAGCACAATCTGATCACCAGTCATCCACCTGAATTGCACAGCAAGCCTGAATGACCACATGGTCTACTCTTCCTCCTAATTCATGTTTATGGTTGTATGTAAACTCACAGAATGAAACCTGATTTAATAGACCATAGCTTTGTTTTAATGTCATTTTATTGAAAACATTCGCAAATGTGTGTACTTTTAACAGAAAGTGTTTTATTTTTAAAATAAAAATGTGAACTGTTACAATAGACAAAGGTGTTGGTAAGATTTAATTGCCAACAGCAGAAAAAGATTTGCATTCACAGCATTTCTGTTCTCCCAGCAATAGCCTTACAATTACTGATAAATCTTCAGAGTTTTACAAACTAATTGCCCAGGCTGGCACAGCTGTGACTTGCTTTCCTTCTGATTTTTTTTCTATGCAACAAGGTTCCCATTGTCTTGAATTCTTGCAGTCAGTGGTTAATGGACCATCCACCTTCCCCTCACCTCCCCTTTCACACACGTATAACATTGATAACTTCTAATCTACTTGGATTTTTCTGGGTACTCATGGGATCCTGTCTTTTAAACAACAGCACATCTTTTTTATTGTAACGTACTAAACTACTAATCCCCAGTTTTTCACTTCAGGGGTTATAAAAATGCATTAAACATGACTGAGACAAATGGATCCCTGGTCTTCTCAGTACCCAACTCTCGAGCAATGCTAGGCATGAAATTAAAGCACAAAATAATTTTTAAATGTACACATTGTTCCCAGTTTTTTTTAAAGAAAATAGTTGAAGGTCAATGAGATAAAACTCCATTGATTTTAAAAAGTTGAATGTTATATTTTCAATTTTTAAAAAATATGGTCAAGCGCTCAGTGCTGTGCAAGAGGTATCTACTTTCAAGCAGCAAGAATATGCTATCCTTTTGTGAATGTTATCTATATTTTAGATAATTATATTTTTATTTTTGCTGCTTTTCTGTTGCAGGATATTCATATTGGTACAGAAGGTGAAGATTCCAGTGATAAATTTAGTGTTGAGTTTGAAGTTGAATCAGTTCACTCTGAAGATTATAGTGATTTCAGTGAGGATTCGCAAGACCAAAGTGACAAAGAGGCAAGCTTCAAACGACAAATTCTTTCTTTTTCAACTGATGATTGAAATCAAAGATACTAAGCGTAGCTATTTTGCAGATTTATGAAGTTGCCATTTTTGAAGCTGCTGACAGTGATGAGAGCACTTTCATTGAAGAAATTGATCCAGAAATATCTGAAGCTGTAAGTTGGCGGTTTCTTTTTAGAATTTGGAGAAGCTGGCATTTTTGTTTTGCAATATTGTTATCCCTACATTTGATCTCTCTCTTCCTGCTTCAGCATTCATACATCATTAACCTTTCCCTCCCACTCCTCACTACCCATAATTCCTTTTTTGAGCAATAATGCACTAGTTTAACAGGTTACTGCTCTGACTCGGGTAACAGCTGTCCACTCGTATTATTGAACAGAGGCTAAAGGTTTTCTCTTCAAACTGATTTAATTTTTTTTGGTACTGAGCCATCTGGGTAGCACATCCTCAGTCGGGTACATAGCTTGCATTTAAGTTTATGCTAGGCATGTAGTTTTTTTTTGTCTCCTTCCGTATGTACTTCACTGAAGCAGAGATAACCAACTAAATAACAAAAGTTAGCTTGTACTTTTACTACTATGTCAAATCTGCTACAACTTCTCAGTGATAAAAGACAATAACATTATTTAGTGGTGTTTTTCTATACTTCAAACAATAGCCTTACAATAATGATATTCAATTGCAGGATTATTGGAAATGCTCCAGATGTGAAGAGCTGAATCCTCCATTGCCACGCCATTGTCATCGATGCTGGTCTGTGCGTCAAGATTGGCTTCCTGATAAACCTAAACTTCAGCATTTTGACAAGATTCAGGATGAAGGTATTGATGTTCCTGATTGCAAGAAACCACCACTTGAGTCAAAGAAATCAAACTGTTCAGATTTAATCAGTGAGGCCTCTCAATGCTCAGAGTCACAAGAAACCGAGTGCTCGGAACCTTCTACTTCTGGTAGCTTCAACTGCTGCAGCCAGGAAATTGAAAAAGAAAGTACAGGCAAGGGAGAGAAAAGCGAGTTAAGTACTGTGGGACCTCTGGAGGCTTGTGTTATATGTCAGGCACGACCAAAGAATGGTTGCATTGTTCATGGTAGGACTGGCCATCTTCTCGCTTGTTACACTTGTGCAAGGAAACTGAAAAAAAGAAACAAACCATGCCCGTTGTGCAGAGAGCCAATCCAACTGGTTGTATTGACCTACTTCAGTTAAATGTAATTATTTATTTATTTGTTTACATTTAAACTTTTCTTGAGGTGGACACTGCTTCCAAAAAAGTAAATTTCTGATTGCTACAATTTGAAGTAACAAACTATATATTGGCCAAGGTTTTAAATAATACCATAATTTGCCAAGCAATCCATCCTTTGTTTCATTGTCTTTAATTAGGTGCTTTCTAATGCTAACATTCTTTCAAAATGAACTTATGCAAATATTTGGCTACCTCTTCACTTCTTCATCCTAGTGGTGGAGAATTTTTGTGGAGTAATAAGAACTTACTGAAGAATGCGATCTTCTATTTAATAGGATTTCATGTATTAAAAGTTCCCATTTTAACTGTGTAATTTCCTCTTCAACTGGGGTTACATAAATTTCTTGCTTTCATCTGTTATGATGGTTATTTATACAAAAGTCTTGGGCTACCTTTCTTGTTTGCACAGTTCAATTGAGAATAATTATACAATGAAAATTTGCTAGTCGTTTGCTGGATCTTCAGGTTAGCTTGTACAGATTTGTATGGGTGTTGCATGCACTAGGGCAATTCACAATCAAATGAAGTATATTTAAACTTTAGTTTTCTGTTATGTATAAAACTATAATTTATTTGTTGATGTCTAATTTCTTAAAGTTTAGGTTTAGATTTCTAACTTTAATTAAAATTGCAAAGCCTCAACCTTTGAAGATGGAAAGATCCATATCTGATATTCTGAAAAGCTTTTCTTGGTGCTCCACTGCTGTACACTACGGTTTAACCAGGAGTGATGTTCGATCCATTGCACTGCATAAAATAAGGTGTTAGAAGAATCAAAGAATGTTAACAATGCTTTTAAGAACTGATGCTCTGTGTGCTTTGAAGTTGATACAAGTATTATCTTGGACCACTTGGGATATTTGCGTAGGTACTTCGTTACTGTGAATGATTGGGGCAACTTTGCCTTGATGGAAATTACCTGAGCATGTAAACCGCTGGAAAAAGGAGTCTTTTAACAAAAACTATATTCACAGAAAATTTCATGCATTTTTGTCTGCATTCCAAGTTATGGTCTTAAAAAGAACTTAATTTTTGCCTTTCTGATGAAGTTTGAAGTTTGTAATTCTTGGTACCTTGTTGCAGTGTCTCAACTTTTTTTTAACTCAAATGGCAATTTTCATTACACAGGAATTTGTCAAAGTTACTGATTTAGTGACTGCTGATTGTTACTTTGTTTGCTCATGTCAGTTCTCCTGTAATATAGTCTGTAAATAACCTTTGATCAACCATTTGTGTAAAGTGTATAAACTTGGAACGTTTACTAATGAGATTACAAAATCCAGACATATATTTAATATCTTTGAATTTCTGAATGATTGGTGTTTGTAAAGCTAGCGTGTGTTTTTTTTTTGTTTTATGTATTATGTACAGGACAGGACAACTGGGGTTTTATGCTGGCTCTGCCTGAAATAGCAGAATTTTAGAAGGTTGCTACTGTTGACTTTAGTGAACAATTGGCTGTGACTCCTGATTATCACCCAGCAATCCACATTTACAACGTGATTGAGCCTAAGTATTTCACCAAAATGAATTATTTAATTTGCAAAGGATTTTGGCCACTTGGGCAAGGAACCACAGTGCAAATGGAAATGTACCCGAGTAGCAGACGATGACTTGGTCAAGGGAAAACTTAATATCTTTCTACAATTTAGAATGTGGTAACAAATGTAATGTTTTGTTTATTCAGGCTCTTGAGAGAATTTTGCTCTGTCACATTCATGCAATTTCCTTAATTACAAAACATTGCACAATTTTTGCCTTGTTTAGAGCAGCCCAAGTTAGACTACTTGTGATTTTATTTCACCTATACTATGTTTTTCACATTTGTGAAACTAAAAGGATTTTAAATTAGGCAAACAAAAACAAATCACTAGAAAACCTTTAACAGGTATGGCAGCATCTGTGGAGAGAAATCAGTTAGCATTTTGGGTCTGCTGGCAGTTCTTTATAGCCCACTGGACCTAAAATGTTAACTCTGATTTCTGTCTACAACTGTTGTCGGTCTCTGCTGAGCTTTTCCAGCAATTTCTGTTGTTGAGTTCTTTCAGGTTTTTATCCAAGTCAGGCGGTATTGCCTGAACTGAGGTCAAATTATTGTTTAAAAAATTAGTTTTGTAAATAGTTTCAATTGCCTGACATGGTTGGCAGTTACCTCGAGCCCAAGTCTGAAACAACAACCATTCACTAATTTTGAGATGATATCTCGCGAAGCATTTTTTAAAGCCATTTTTTTTCCCCAAGAGCAAGCAGTGCATGGGATTTGAAGTGACTTTGTGCATTTGGACAATTGAGGGAAGAGAAGTTTGAGTTTAAATTCCAGGCAATATGATTTTTTTTTTCTAAGGTTTTGGAGTACATTTGTAGCTCAGGTTGTGGGTGTTGAGGTTGGTTGGCCCACCGAGTGTTCTGCAGACGTTTCGTTACCGTGCTTGGTAACATCCTCAGTGCAGCCTCTGTGTTTTCCCCACCTGGTTTTTTAAACTGCCGGGTCCGTTGCAATGGATTGCCTCACTTTTGGGTTTCCTCCATAATGGAATCCACTGCAATGCACCCCAGAGTTTAAAAACCAGGTGGGAAAACACACTGACGCTTCATCTGAAGCAGCACTGGAGTTTGCTTCCAAGCACGGTAACAAAATGTCTGCAGAATAACAAACCAGTTCGGCGAGCCCTCCAACTTCGATGATTGCCCTTCCCTTTAAAGATGTTTTTGTGTTACTAGTTCTGTATCAAACAACAATTATCAATAGAAATAAACAGCTTTCACATTAGCCATTAAAATATATTACAATTGCATCGTAACTAGAAACATCACTATTTTATGCCTGTGGAGTCAATGAATTTTTGTTTGTTTGATTTTAGTTGATTTTAGGCTGAAATGAACAGGCCTTGGTCAGAACACAAGATACCTTGAAGTGAGGAACAGACTACAGTGTGAAAAACAATACTTCTATGCTACTTTTTTAATATTGAACAGTTCCAAGAAATAATTCTGTAAAGCAGTGTTACTTTGCACTACAGTCAAACTCATTGCACATCTTTGGACTGTAGGCAATCTAGGTAGATTGGCCATGGAAAATCCAGGATGCAGGGTTAAGGTAGAGGGGTGGGATGGCCTCCTTCCACATTTGTAGGGGTTCTGTGAATCTACTGGGTAGATCTGTGTGTTGAAGAATGGAATTGTTGGATAGAGGTAATTTGGAAAACGGGCACTTCTGGATGTGCATAGGTGAAATACGTACAACTTGAACCTGTTAAATATTTGAATAATTCAAATAGCTAGCAAGCAGAACACCTACCTCTAGCCAGAAAAAGTTGCTCCTTGGGCCTCGAACATATCCAGGGCTTGGTTGGAAGAAAAGTCCAGCACAAGAACAGGGTCTTCAGCCCATCATATCTGTGCCAATCATGATGCTCAACTAATTTGCCTGCATATTGTTCATATCCCTCTCTTTCCTGCCTGTTCATGTTTGTCTAGATACTTCTTAAACATCACCCCTGAGTCTGCATGTAGTGCATTCCATTCGTCTGCCATACTGTCTTTTTAAAACAAATAAGTTTGCTTGCATATCTCCTATGGTCCCTAGCTTTTGACATTTTCACCCTGGGAAAACAACTCCAACCATCCATGCTGTCCAAACCCATCACAATTTTCTATATTTCAGGTCGCTCCCTCAGCCTCTGACACTACAGTGAGAACATTCCATGTTTGTCCAACCTTTCCTTTAAAGCTAATATACCCCTATCCAGGCAACATTCTGGTAAGGAGATGGAGGCTAGGATCTGTAGTTCCCGGATTCTCCAGCATCTGCAGTTTCAGCTTTTATGCTTCTAAGATGCTGCTTGGCCTGCTGTGTTCATCCAGCTCTACACTTTGTTATCTCTAACATTCTGGTAAACCTGTTTTCACCCTATCCAAAGTCTCTGCATCCTTCCTTTAGTTAGGTCACATTTAAAGTACTGTGTGCAGTTCTGGTCACCACACTAAAGTTGTATTTATATATTTATACATCTGCAGCATGACTTGCCAACTTTTATACTCTGTTCCCTGGCTGATGAAGGCAAGCATGCTGTACACGTTCAATACCATCTTATTCACGTATTTTGTCATTTGTGGGAGCTGTGGCCTTATTATCTCCCAAGATCCCTTTGAATGTCAACATTCCTAAGGCTCCTGCCATTTACAGTACACTTTCCTGTTGCATTTCACCTCCCAAAATGCATCATCTCTCTCACTTGCTCAGATTAAATTCAGTCATTTCTTTGAAACTTGGGCAAACTGATCTATATCCTGCTGTGTTCCTTGACAACCTTCCTCACTATTCACAGCTCTGTCAAAATGCATGTCATCTGCAAACTTATTAGTCAGACAGCCGACATTTTCTTCAACGTATACAAACTTAAATCACTGAATTCCCTTGAAGTAAATATAGCCACCTTGTTTTATTTTATAAATCAATCTCTGAATTGAAGGCTACTGATGTTAATAGTATAGTATTATAAATAATACGAAAAGGGAATGTTGCCTATGTGTTTGTTCTTAGAAGTGTTGCAGTATGGGAAGGCTGAGCAAATTGCTGTCTTTTGTCTGTGTGTCTCTATCTCTCTTACAAACTGTCTCTCTAGCCCAGATTTTCATTGTACGTAGGCTATTTTTCCAGCTCAGCAAACCTGTTCTGGGTTGATAGTGTTCCTTTTGGAGGCAGACCAATCAATCCGAGCATATGAACGGAGGCCGCCTCCTCCTTGCTCTGGTACTACACTAGTTTAATAAAAAGACAGTAAATTCAAAAACGTCCCTTCAACCTTCATGCCCCTTTCTTACCACCTGTAATGCTCTTCCACCCATTTCTATAGCTCCTCCTAATCCTAGCTTCTTGAAGCTATGCTACTTTTCCCCTATAGCCCCTTATACCACCTATAACTCTCTGGCCGACCCTCGTGTTTTCTCATTATCGAAAGTATCCCAAACCATAAAAATACCAAGAAAGCTTTGTTGGCTTAGGGACATTAGCAACGTAAATGACATCACATACCCAAGACATGCTGAATTTTGAAGTAGACGATCAGTAGGATGGCCAAACATCTGCTTCAAGGACAGAAGCCTCTCAACTATTGCATCTGAGTATCATCAAAAGAAAATGGATGTACCATATGTGTGCTAGCATGCAACTTCGTGACCAGTAGCAGCAGTTGCCAACAGTGACACTTGATAGCCTCTTAAGCAGGATAATGGCCCCTCAATGTCTGGCCTCCTTAGTTTTCAGCAAAGGCACACCAAATGAAGAAATCCATCTCCAAAAGACTTTACATGTCTATCATTTTTCATAGGAAGGATTCCAAAGAAATTATGGTTTGAATATACAATTCCTGGGCTATTAATAGAAAATAGCGTAGAATAAAATAACAAGTGCAAGATTTAGAAACCTGAAACCATGAATAAGCTATAGTCCTGAGTTCCGCATATTCTTATGATTTGTAGGAAAACAATTCACTGCTTTCTGATAATGTTCCATAGGCATTTCAGAACAGACTTCAATCTTGTCAAAGTATCTGTTATATGGTGTTATCAAATTCTTTATGAAAATTCACAAATACTCAATCCCACTACCCTCAATACTGCAACTTCAGTTCAATGTTGGATTTGCCCTTTTTTTGTCTGTTTCTTAATTTATTATGTTTACAGTATTGGACTAGGATACACATTATCTCTTCAAATACCAGATGCCTCAACACCTTTACAGCGTTATTACCAGCTGGTACTTTTCGCTAAATATTTATCACTGAAATACCTGTGCATTTTATGTGGAAGAAATCAAGCATTTCATTTTTCCCACAATCAATTTATTCAACTACATAAAATTTGAAAGTAACCTTTTAACTTAAGGAACATTTTGCAGTCAAACACCCTATTCATATATGCAATTCTTAAGGTTTTACATTAAATATATTTAATGTTAAAAGAACTAATATATATTTTGTGAATACCACATATATCAACTAGATCATAGTTTATAGTTTAAGTGATCATTGAAAATGTCAGGCTTGACGTGTGAAGGAATTCAAGCAGAAGTGTTAATAAAAATTCATTTAAATTTCAAAATATTAACTGAAGAATTTACAAATAGCAAACCTAATTTTGTTAACTGATTCTCATTTTGAACAAACATTTTTAGCCTTCACCTGCATAATGCTATTGTAGCTCCAAAGAAAATAAAATGGGCAAAGTTGACTTTATACTCAAATATGGAAAATAACATTTTTATAGTTGCTCTTCAGCAGGTTCATGAAGCAGGAGCTATTTTAGATTGTTATATTCAATAGATATCTCTTCCTTGATGAAGTCACATGTGGTCAGTATTTTGATTTCAAGATCAGCTAAGTTTGAACATAAGTCCAAGTGCTTCCTTGTGCAATGCCAATTTTTAGAACATAGCTGGGGCAATGGGATTAATACTTGGAGCTAGAAAATATACTTAATGTTTGTGTATTATTGTCGCTATCAATTAGAAACCAAACAATAAGATTTCTCTTTTAAGTGTACTGAAAGAGCAAAAATTATGAATACATTTGGCTGGCAACATGAAATATTCCTAGACGTAAGATTAATATTTCTGTTCAATGCCTTCAGTGCATACAGGGGGAAGGGGAGAGAGAGCGACAGAAACAGTGGTCTACATTTTCATATTGATGTGCATCTCGAACATGGCAATTCCTCAGTAATCCCAAATCCTTTCTCCTGAAAACATGGCAATTCCTATTTTCACAAGGGTGGGAAGTAAATTGCAATTTGTCATACTTAAATGTGATTGATGTCATACATGCTTTATGCACAATGGAGCTCGCAAGCCCTGAAAGAACTGTCAAAGAGCTGTTCAAAAAATGTGTGGAGTTCAAAAAAGTACTAGGTATTTTAATCTCCCTGTTGACAGAAGCCATTATTGGATATGTACTACATGACTGATTTTACAACCTATAATTTTCACAATAGGGTGCCTGTCAAGAAACATTTATTTTTGTAAAAGTTTAGATGAGGGCATTTCAATGCATTGAATTGCTATTGTATCAGCAAGGAGTTTTTTAAAAACTAGTGACATGATCAGTAGCTAGATAACTTCATATCAACGTACCTTCTGAGGTTTGCTCATTTTGGACAGTATGCAAGTTGGCATAGAAAGAAAGGGATTCATTCATGGGATTTTGGACTTCTTAACTAAAGAATCATTTTATTGTTCATCCCTAACTGACCTTGAGAAGATGGTAAGGAACTTCCATCTTGAATTACTGCAATCATTGGGGTGTAGGAGATATCCATTGTTTTGTTAGGAAAGAAGTTCCAGGATTTTGATCCAGAGACGGGAAGGAATGAAATTCCATGATGGTTTGTGGATTGGGGGGGGTACTGAAGATGATAGTGTTTCAATACATTTGCTACCCTTGCTCTAGAGGTCAGGAATGTTGAAGCTGCTGTACAAAGACGCTTGGTGTGATAATACAATGCATCTTCCGTGTTGATGGCATTAAAAGTGAAGAGTGGAGGATAGGTTAAAATGGGCTGCTTTGTCCTGTTTAGTGTTAGGCTTTTTGAGTGATATTGAAGCTGCACCCATCCAGGCTAGTTGAATAATCAGCTTTGGGGGAGTCAGGTGGTGATTTTTTTTTGTATTATCATTCACTCGTGGAACATGAGTGTTACTGGCTGGTCAGCATTTTGTGGCCTACTGCACTTGACTGAGTGAAATGGCATAGCAAGTCAGAGGGCAGTTGAGTCAATCACATTGCAATGGGTCTAGAGTCAAATGTAGGCCAGACCTGCTGAGGATGGGGGATTTCCTTCCCTGAAGGACATCATTGGTGAGCTAGATGACTTTTTCCGACAATAGTTTCATGGTCATTAATGATTCTTAATTCTGGATTTTATTGCTAATTGAATTCAAATTCCACCATCTGCAGTGGCAGGATTCAAACCCAGATTCCCAGAACATTATCTGAGGGTTTCTGGATTAATAGTCCAACAAAAATACCGTGAAGCTTTCACCCCTCTGTTCTTAACCTCTGACTTGCTGTTGGAGCTACAATGTTTGTGTGGTTGATCCAGTTCAGTTTCTGGTCAGGGCTAACCCCAGATTTGATAGGATGGATTCAACAATAGTACTGCCATCAAATGTCAAGAGCTGACAGATTGTCTGTCTCTTGTTGGAGGTAGCCATTGACTGGCATTTGTGTGGAATGACTGTTACATACCACTTGCCAACCTGAGTCTGGAAAAGTCCATGTCTTGCTGCATATGATCATAAGCTGATTTAGTGTTGACTAGTCACATGGTGCTGACGAACATTGGCAATCATTAATAAATATCCCCATTTCTGATTTTATGATGGAGAAGGTCATTTATGCAGCAGCTGAAGATGGTTGAGCTTAGAACACTGCTCAAAGGAACCTTTTGCACTGGTGTTCTTGGAATCAGTGCTGGAGCCACAATTATCGACAATACACATTAATTACTTAGATGAGTGAAGTGGATGTACTATAGCCAAGTATGTGGATGATGCACAGGTAGGTGGGAAGGCACCTAGTTATGGTGACACAGTCTGCAGAGGGATGCTCAGAGGGTTAAGCAAGTGAGCAAAAACTTGGCAGATGGAATGTAATGTGAGGTTGTGCACTTAGGTAGGAAGAAATAGAGGAACTGAATATTATTTAAATGAAGAAAGACTTCCGAAAGCTATAGAACAAAGGGATTTGGGACTCCTTGTTCACAAATAACAAAAAGATAGCATCTAAGTTCAGGTATTTGAGAAGGCAAATGGAATGTTCGCCTTAATTTCAAAGGGAGTGGAAGTAAAGAGTAAAAATAGGAAGATTTTACTCAAACTATATGAGGTCATTGATGGCAGCAAGACTACAGTGACAGTTTTTGCCTGGTTATCTAAGGAAAGTCATACTGGCGTTGGAGGCAGTCTGGGAGAGGTTCACTAGACTGACGCCAGGTATGTAAGAACTGTTTTATGAGGATAGATTGAGTAGATCGGGGTCTGTGTTCAGCATGTAGAAGACTGAGAGGCAACATTGTTGAAACATACAAGATTCTTAAAGAACTTGACTCCAAAAGGTTATTTCCCCTTGTGGGAGAGTTTAAGACCAGAGGGCATAATCTCAGAATAAGGAATCATACATTTAAGACACAAATAAGGAATTTCTTCCTGGAAGGTTGTGAATCCAGAATTTTGAAGCTTGGTCATTAAGTTTGTTGAAGGCTAAGACAGACCGGTTTCTAATCAGTGAGGGAATGAAGGGCTATGGGTAAAAGGCAGGAAAGTAGATTTGAGGGTTTTCAGCATCCACAAGGACTGTGGTGAACATTCCTAGTGATACTGTCATCAATGGATGTATCTTAAAAAGTAGATTAGTGAGGACCTGCCACAGATCAGTCCAGCAGCAATGTTCTTTAGGACTCAGCCACCTCAGTAATTAGTGGTGCTACTGAGCCACTCTTGATGAAGGACACTGAGTGCCTTCTCCTCCCATATAACCTTCAATGCTTTTGTTTTCAAATTAGTGTTCAGTAGGAGGATTATTGATTCATCAGCTGAGTTAGGAGTGGGGGTCAGGGACGGTGGGGTGGATGGTAATCAGCAGGAGGTTTCTTTGTTCATGTTTGACCTGATGCCATGTATTACCACTCTCCTCACTATTATATACAAGTTTGTGTTATCTGCAAACTATTGGGCTCTGACACTTATAGTCAGGAAGAACAAGCCATGGGCCATGAGTGTAGTTTGTATGCTGTACAATCTGTAATGTCTAAAGGCGATTTTAAAAGGAGATCATATTCTGATTGAAGAATTCCAATGGTAATGCTGTCCTAGTTGCCCACACAAACTCTGCTTCTCATCGACTGTTACTACTTCTCCCGATTGTCAAAGTTTGCACATAACACAAACATATAGCAAGGAGTGTAATAATATAAGCCCTTTAGGACGGTATTGATTGGTGAAATAAGCAGACACAGTATAATAGAAATATGGCATTATAGATTTTGAGAGGACGAAGAATTGAAAGAGCAATGCAGGCAATATAGTTTTAAACTGGACATACCACCACTGGTCTATGGATGTATGTATATTCACAAGTCCTTTGAAGATGACAGGGCAAGTTGAGAAGCCCATTTAACAATGTGGAGAATTTTGACTTTATACTGGTTAGAGGCATTCAATACAAAAGCAAGGAAATTGTGCTGATGCTTTTTTGAACACTAGTTTAGACCCATCTGCAATATTATGGTGAATGTGTGGTAGCCATGTTTGTGGATGAAACAAGAATGGATGGGAAACTAAATGAAGATTGTGATTGTATAATCAGTCCAAAGATGTGCAGGCTAGGTGGATCAGCCATGCTAAATTACCCGTAATGTTCAGGGGTGTGCGGGTTATAGGGGGGTGGGTCTGGGTGGGATGCTCCAAGGGGCAGTGTGGACTTGGGGGCCGAAGGGCCTGTTTCCACACTGTAGGAAATCTAATCTAATCTAATCTAATCTAATCCTACTTTAGCTTTAGAGGTACAGTGATTTGCTACATTTGTAGCAAAAGAGAATGTGGAGGAACTGGGATTATTCTCCCTACAGCAGAGGAGATTTGACAGAGGTGCTTGAAAGCATAAAAAAAATTTGAGTGAGTGAGGAAGAAAGGTTTCCAGTGAAAGAATAGTTGATAGTCTCAGGACGTAACTTGCTGTTACTGTTTTCATATTTCTGTTGACTGTGAATTAAGCTGAAAGTTATGATCTGAATTGGTGATAATGGGAACTGCAGATGCTGGAGAATCCAAGATAATAAAATGTGAGGCTGGATGAACAGAGCAGGCCCAGCAGCATCTCAGGAGCACAAAAGCTGACGTTTCGGGCCTAGGCCCTTCATCAGAGAGGGGGATGGGGTGAGGGTTCTGGAATAAATAGGGAGAGAGGGGGAGGCGGACCGAAGATGGAGAGAAAAGAAGATAGGTAGGGAGGGGATAGGTCAGTCCAGGGAAGACCAAAGATGGAGAGAAAAGAAGATAGGTGGAGAGGAGAGTATAGGTCCGCCTCTCCCTATTTATTCCAGAACCCTCACCCCATCCCCCTCTCTGATGAAGGGCCTAGGCCCAAAACGTCAGCTTTTATGCTCCTGAGATGCTGCTGGGCCTGCTGTGTTCATCCAGCCTCACATTTTATTATCTGAATTGTCCTGTTTGAAAGGATAGCGGAAGCAGCATTTGAAGGGGACCGGGATAACACCAGCAGAGCTAGGTTGAAATGAGGGCAATTGGGCTATTTGGGTTAGCTCAATCAAAGAACTGATGCAAGTATAATTGGTGAATTGACCTCCTTTTGAGGTTGGTTGGTTTGCCGAGCTGGTTTCTTGTTTCGCATGTGTTTTGTTACCACGTGAAACAAGAAGCCAGTTCAGCGAGCTAACCAACCTCAACACCCACAACCTGAGCAACAAATCTACTCCAAAACCTTATTAACATCCTCCTGTCTCTCTTAGTTCTCCATTGGCCAAATGACTTCCGAGATCTTTGTTATTGTAGCATCATAAATATTACAGAACAACTTCTTTGAATCGGCGATGGGATTTTGCTTCTGTCAAAATGGCCTTGATAAAATATTTCTGATTGCAAGTATTGCACAGTATCTGCCTACCTTGACTGCTGTGAATATAATGGTAGATGATGCATTCTGTGTCTCACCTTAATTTGCACCTATTTTTCTCTTCCATCACCATTCACAACTGCTTTGTATTTGCACTGAGCCTCTTCCAGTTGCTCCTCTGCCTCTGTTAAAAGTACATTTTAAAAAAAATCCAACACCTTTCAATTCAGAAGAAGTGGTATGAGACTCAATGTTAACTATGTTTATCTCCCCACAGATGCTGCTCAGTATCTCCAACATTGTTGGTGTTTGTTACACCAACCTGCTCAATGCAATGCTCCATTGCTCACTCACTGAGCCTATACTCAGTTAATAGTTAATAGATAATAAAATGTGAGGCTGGATGAACACAGCAGGCCAAGCAGCATCTCAGGATCTCCCCTTCCCCAACTGCATCCCTAAACCAGCCCAGTTCGTCCCCTCCCCCCACTGCGCCACACAACCAGCCCAGCTGTTCCCCCCCCCCGCCACCCACTGCATCCCAAAACCAGTCCAACCTGTCTCTGCCTCCCTAACCGGTTCTTCCTCTCACCCATCCCTTCCTCCCACCCCAAGCCGCACCCCCATCTACCTACTAACCTCATCCCACCTCCTTGACCTGTCCGTCTTCCCTGGACTGACCTATCCTCTCCCTACCTCCCCGCCTATACTCTCTCCACCTATCTTCTTTACTCTCCATCTTCGGTACGCCTCCCCCTCTCTCCCTATTTATTCCAGTTCCCTCTCCCCATCCCCCTCTCTGATGAAGGGTCTAGGCCCGAAACGTCAACTTTTGTGCTCCTGAGATGCTGCTTGGCCTGCTGTGTTCATCCAGCCTCACGTTTTATTATCTTGGAATTCTCCAGCATCTGCAGTTCCCATTATCCCCCCCCCCCCCCATACTCAGTTAACTCCACTCGTACCTAACCAGTGTTTTTAGGACATATAGTAGGATGAGGAGTCAGTGATATAATGTTAGCTCCATTATTCCTCAAGCTTCTCATTCTTAGAATCATAGACTTTAACAGTACAGGAGAAGGCTTTTCAGCCCATCATGTCTGTACAAGCTCCAGAAAGAGCTACCCAACCAGTCCTACCTTTGTCACCCTCTAAATTCATAACTTTCAAATATATATCCAGCTGTCTTTTGAAACCTCCTATGGAATCTACTAGGGAAAGGGAGTCCTTTTACAGGATGGCAGCGGGTGACTAATGGAGTTTGACAAGGATCAGTGTTGGGACCACACCACGTTATACATTAACGATCTGGATGAAGGAACTGAGGACATGGTTGCTAGATTGAGAATTGGATTTTATTGTCATGTGTATTAAAGTACTGAAGTACAGGAGCATAGTGCAAAGATATAAAGTCTCCACTCCTGGTGCTATCTTAGGTACAAGATAGAAAAATAAAGAAATGAAGTTAATAGTTCAGCATTGCAGTCGCTCTTAAGTGCTTAGCCAAGCTGTGCTTCTTCCCTGCTCTGGCTCACTCTGTCCTGCAGATGCCAGGAGATCTCAGGCTGTCTGCTCTTGCCTCTGTGGCAGATGCCAAGTTTGCAGCCGACGCAAAGGTAGATGGAGAGACAGGTAACATTGAGGAAGTGGGGAGGCTGCAGAAGGACATGGACAGGCTCAGCAAGTGGGCCGTGGCAGGTGAAATCCAGTGCTAGAAAACATGAGGTTATACATTTTGGTAGGAAGAATAGAAGTGGAGTCTATTTTTTAAAACAGGGAAAGGCTTTGGAAATATGAAGTGTGAAGGGACTTGGGATTCCTAGTTCAAGATTCTCTTACAGTTAACATGTGGGTCCAGATGGTGGTTTGAAAGACAAATACAAGAGGGTGAGGAAACAACGGCAGGGATGTCCCGTTGAGGCTGTTTAAGGCTCTGGTCAGATGCATTGGAATTTGAGAGTAGTTTTGGGCTCCGTATCTAAGGAAGGATATGCTGATGTTGGAGGTGGTCCAGAGAATGTTTATAAGAAAGATCCTGGAGATGAAGGACTTGCCATATGAGGAGTAGAAGGACTTTGAATCTGTGCGTTTAGACTTTACCCAGGTCTCTCAGTAAGTTTCAACCAGATGCCTCACCATCCTTCTAGAGTAGAAATAGAGAGGATGTTTCCACTAGTTGGCAAGACTGGGACCTGAGATCCCATGAGTGAAAGGACAATTCTTTAGAACTGAGGTGATGAATTTCTTTGTCGGACTTGTTGGACCTCATTGTCTCAGAGGGCTGTAAGGCCAAGTCATTGAGTGTGTTAAGACTAAGGTAGATAGGCCATTTTATTAGTAAGGGCATCAAGGGTTACGTGGAAAAGGCAGGAGAATAGGCTTGAGAACTATAACCAATGATTGAATGGCAAAGAACATTCATTGGGCTGAATGGCTGAATTCTGCTCCTTAAGGTCTTGTTTGAGCCACCTTCAGTGGGCTGCTGCCATTAGACACACATTGCCCTCTTGTCCCTTTTGTTTTCTCTGTGTTGCATGAACCATAAGACAGCATTTCTGTGAGTGGAAGTGGTTGGGACCGGTAAGTGGGTTGGCCAGGAACTGCCCAATGCCAGATAGCCTGATGGTTTGCCAACACCACTTTCTTCCCCATAACAAGTTAGTTTCAAGAAGGTAAAAGATGGATTATCTACCTTGCCTGCAAGAGACAGGTTGTCAACTGCATAACTAAGAGAGTTTACAAAGACCTCTTTCCTGTGCTGACAGGAAATTTTCAGTCATGAGGTAGGCAAAATACTGTGGGCAAAATATAGCTCATCCCCTTAGCTACCACGACTATTAGCCCAGCCACAGCTGCCCTTCCCAGAACACAGCCAGGCAGCTGTGGCCCTTTTTATTAGTTCAGGTTTTGTTTTGTGGTCCTTGGAGGATTGAGCTCTATCACCCTTTCTGTTTCTTCCCCTCCAAACCACTACCACCACCCCCTCCCCCCCCCCCCCCCCCCCAAAAAAAACCCGACGCTGTGCCTCAGGAGCCTAATTGGCTAATCCTGGAAAAAAACTGTACCTTTTGAAAGTTCCTATTGAACCCACTTTCACCATCTTTTCAAGCAGTGTATCCTGGGTTCTAAAGGATTGCTGCATCACAATTCTTCTCTTTATAGCTCCTTTTGTCAAATATCTTAAATCTGTACTCTGCCTTTTGGCTCTCCAGCCAGTAGAAACTTATCTCCCTTTAAAGTCAACCAAACCCATCATAATTTTGAACACTTATTAATTGCCCAGTGCCAGTGTCATCCCTGGGCACTTGTTTGGCAAAGTGATGTCACTGGACTAATCAGTGCTACAGGCGAATGATCTGGGGGCGTGGATTTGAAATTCACCATGGTATATCTGGTATGAAGAATGAAATAAAGCTTGTTTAATGGAGATTATGTAACCACAATTATTATCTTTTTTGAAAAAAAAACTATATGGTTCACATCCTTCAGGGAAGGACGACTGCTGTTCTTATCTGGTCTGGCCTGCATATGATTCCAGGCCCACAGCAATGTAATATTCTTAACTGCTCTCTGAGCTGTTAGGGATGGACAATAAATACTGGTCCATGAAAGAACTTTTTTAAAAAGCACTCCTATTACCAGTGTTGTTCTCATGAATGAATCTCCCACCTTTTGTGATGCTTGTCTTTTTAACATTGCTTCTTGTTTTTCTGACCTATAGTTGTATTGTGTATAGTTGTAATGTAACTTCTTCTTTTCTCCATTCTGTAACTGAGGATTGTACCTAGCTATTCTGTACCCAAGATGGCACCATGTGTTGGTGACATTGTTACACTGTAACTAATCTTGTAAGTGAAGAAATTATACCTAGGTAGCTTTGTTTTTAAGATGGTCTGTAGGATGGTACTTACAAACTTCTCACTGTACTCAACTGAGTTCATGTGACAATAAAGTTAATTCAATACAGCTCGCTTTTTAGACTCTGCAGCATTCAGCTCAATGCTATTTTCTGAAACTGCAAGATTCCTAGTTGCCAGCGATACTATCCTTGCAAACTGGAATAGCTCACCAAATCTGATTCTAAATTTCAAGATTTAATTTCTTGCTGGTTTTCCTATAGCTGTAACCTCTCATGGCCATACAATTATTACTGCTGTCCTCCATCCACACCAGCCCTTCCATCACGGAATTCTCCGTTCCCCCAGGGCTTTGACGTGTTGCAGATACTTCAATACTTAAGACAACTACGTGCCACTTACATTTGCTTAAAAACCCTCTTTAACTTTTTATTTGACCCTCCTAATATTTGACTGGGTGACCTTTTTTTTTTCAGAATTAAACGCTGTGCACAAGTGCAAGTTGTTGAGATATACCAGTTGGAATAACTGGTGAATCATAGTCAAAAACTTTTCTCATAACATTTTAAGTGATCACTAAAATAAGAATGTTTTGGTTGTCCCACTACCATCTAGAAGAAGGGCAGCAGATACATGGAAAACCATTTGATATTTCACCTGGGGAGCTGGGTGGCTCAGTGGTTAGCACTGCTGCTTTTAGAGCCAGGAATACAGGTTTGATTCCACCCTCTGGTGACTTGTGTGGAGTTTACATGTTCTCACCCTGTCTTTGTGTTTCCGCAGGTGCTCTTGTTTCCTCCCACAGTCCAAAGATATGCAGGCTAGGTGGAGTGGCCATACTAAATTGCTTGTAATATTCAGGGAATGTGTAGATTAGATGTGTTATGCAGGATGGGCCTGGGTGGAATGCTGTGAGAGGGTTGGTGTGGATTTGTTGGGCTGAGGGGCCTGTTTCCGCACTGTAGGGATTCTGTGAACTCTTTGACAGCCCAAAGCCCTGAATATTTTCTTCACCAGCTTAAAATCTATCCACCCTTAACCTGTCCATCTTTCTACTCACTTACCTGCTCCACCCTTTCCACTGACCAACCACAATAACTCCCTACTTGAGTCCACCTATCTCCTTCCAACCCCCCCCCCCCCCCCCCCCACCAAATCAATTTATTTCTCGGCTCTCTTCCTGCTCCCCTGTCCTGACAAAGGGTTTCAGTCTGAAACGTTGACTTTCCAGATTCTCGGATCTATCTGATTTGTTGTGCTTTTCCAGCTCCACAGTATTGGCTCTAGCTTTGATCACCTGCAATCCTTAATGTCTTCACTAGCCCCTGCAAGTTCCTTTCCAAGCCATCGCCATCCTGGCCTGGAACTATTACATTGCCCCTTCGCTGTCACTGGGTCAAAATCCTAGCATTCCCTCAATGACATGGACAGTACATGAGCTGCAGTGGTTTAAGGCTGTTCGTCACGTTTATCATCCGTTCTGAAGAAGGGTCACCGGACCCGAAATGGTTATTCTGCTTTCTCTTCACAAGCTTTTCCAGCAATTTATGTTTTTGTTTCTGATTTCGAGCATCAACCTTTCCTTTAATTTAGGCAACTGAACACAGCTTCTGTGATAATGGGAACTGCAGATACTGGAGAATCCAAGATAATAAAATGTGAGGCTGGATGAACACAGCAGGCCCAGCAGCATCTCGGGGATGCTGCTGGGCCTGCTGTGTTCATCCAGCCTCACATTTTATTATCTTGAACACAGCTTCTAAAGGGCACTTAGTGACATGTAACAAATACTGGCCTAGCCAGCAGAACTATTGAGTGAAACAAAATAAGCTGTAATCACTGAATTTACTATAAAGTTCTTACTCTCCTCTTTGAACAATTTTATATAGTATGGCTGAGCAACTCTTGTGGCATGATGGCAATGTCTCTGACTCTGGGTTTGAAAACCGAGATTATGTCTCACCTACTCAAGAGGTGTGTGATAAAACATGTCTGACCAGCTTGATTAAAAATATCCACACTGTTGTCGACAGTTCCATTTCTTGGAACCAGGTGCAATATTCTCTGATACTGAAGCCAAAGTGAAGAAGTTACTGTTTGTTGAGTTGGACTTACTTTATCATTGTCACTACCAGACTGGTCCTGCCATCTCAGGATACAATGTATGAAGTGAGACTTGATAGGTTAGGACAACATTCATTGGCATTTTTGAAGAATGAGGGAGGTTATCATAGAAATATGCACAATTCTAAACAGGACTTGACAGGTTAAACACAGGAAGGGCATTCCTGATGACTAGTGAGTCCGGGACCAGAGGCCACAGTCTAACGATACTGGGTAGCTTCAGGACTAAGATGAGAAGAAACTTCTTCACCCAGGGAATGGTGACCCTGTGGAATTCTAAATTAAATTAGCTTTATTGTCATGCGCTCAAATGAGTACAATGAAAAGTTTATACGATGCCATATTACGGCTCCATCTTAGGCACGAAGATACCTGGGTACAAATTCTTAGGGGAAAAATAAATTAGACGTGTAAGAAGTCCAACATTGGTGGATCATTGGTATAAGTTAGAAAAATAAAGAAATAAAACATTCAGAATAACAGTCTTTCCAACCCAGCCCACGCTTAGCCTCCAAAAACTGAATGAGAGACCTCTACTTGCCTGTGCAGATCCACCAATGCAGGAGTTGCCATAATTTATAATTTAGGTGCCATCTCTTGCTGCTGGGCCCACCTCGCTGTGGCCACACAATTAGGGGTCCCCAGCTCTGCTGCTGCCTCCTCACCAATAGCCAGAAGCCCCCACTCTGGGCCTAACGTGACCAGGAGTCGCTGGATCAGCTGCTATGGTAGGCTGTTATGATGCTGAGGTCCCCACTTTGGCTGCAGATGTTGCCTTGCCTGTGCCGCCATCTTAAGTCTGCTGCCACCGATTGTTGGAGGGGCTTTCGTTCTGCCGGTGCTGAACACCAGGAGGATGCCCTTGCTGATGTTGTTGCCACCACCATCTGCTAAGAGAAGTCACGTCCTCCACTTTGCATGCAGCCCACGTGCGCTGCCACATCAATGCCCCCCACCAACCCACCACTGAAAAGAAAAAGAGTAAAGAAAAACAATATGAAAGGAAAAGAGCCGAAGCAAAAGAATAAAACAACGAAAGAAATCAGATGGGAGCAAATTCGGTCACAGGGAAGTTATGGCCAAAACATTGACAAGAAAGAATTAGATAGTTAGTTATTAGATTTAAAATATGGAGAAGGCAAGAGCAGGGTACTGAGTTGGATGGTTAACCTTGATCATACTGAGAGGCACAATAGGCTTGAAGGTCAAAAATTTTGATGGACCATGCTCAAGGGCGGAATAGCTTACTGTTTTATATGCTCCTATACTTAAAAGTATTTTCTTCTAGTATTGGTGCCAAAGTAGAAGACATTATCCCTCATGATTTGGGCTGACACAAAACTGGCAAGGAAAAGATAGTTCTTGGCCAAATTTTTAGAAGTTGCAAACTCTGGGGCAGTAAACCATCACATTCATGCTATTCTGTTCTTTGAGGATTCAAACTATAAGAAATGTATATCTATAATGCTATTGGAAAGTCTACTACATTTATAGTGTTTTTTACAAATATAAATAGGAAGGCAGTATCCTTAATCTTTAGGCATGATTGTGATCATTTTTCTGTATACTGAGAAATATCAACAGAGTCTTTAAGACTTTATAACCTTTCAACAGTAATCTAGTTCACTTTGTATTTCACAAAAGCCAAAACTGCTGATACTAGGATATCTAAAAACAGAAAATTCCAGATTCGGTATGTCTGACATTACCCGTCAAGAGAGGAAATTAGTGTTTCAGAATTGTGACAAAACAGAAATGTAATAGGCTTCAGCATGAAAGGGAAGAGAGTGGGAAGATCAGAACAGGAGGCCTGGGATAAGGGGGGGTGGGGGCGGAGAGAAGAAATTAAAAGGCAAAAGGTTTAATTGTGCTTGTCTAAAGCTAATAGGACGAGTAAAAAAACAAATTGCCATTTACACTTTCTCCATTAGGCAAGATGCTGAATAACTGCCGTTTCAAAGATAAGATAAAGAAATAAAAAGAAAACAAACAAAAATGAAACAAAAGGGGTAGAGGTTAATCTATCTGTTGAGTCCAACAGGCCAAGCAGCATCAGAGGAGCAGGAAAGCTGACGTTTCGGGCCTGAAGAAGGGTCTAGGCCGAAACATCAGCCATGCTGCTCAGCCTGCTGTGTTCATCCAGCTCCACACTTTGTTATGTCAGATTCTCCAGCATCTGCAGGTCCTACTATACCTGTTGAGTCCAGAGTCTTTGAAGTGCTCGTTGGAAAATTGAGTTGATGTTGATCTTACAGATGCTGGCAGCCCCAGAGAAACTCAGCAGGCGAACCTAAAGACTGGTCAAAGAAGACTTGAAACGTTATCTCTGTTTCACTCTCCACAGATGCTGCCAGACCTGCTGAGTTTCTCTGGCATCCTGTGTGTGCTTCAGCTTTCCAGAATCCACAATATTTTGCATTTGTTGACTTTATGTTCAGTTTCATTGAATTACTTGAGGAAACTAAGGACTGATAAATGGTTAGCACTGCTTTCTCCTAGTGCTAGAGACTTGGGTTTGATTCCTGCATTAGGTGACTGTGTACAGTTAGCGCACTCTCTCCATGTGTGCTGCATTTCCCCTAGATGTCCCAGTTTCCTCCTACAGTCCAACATGTGCAGTTTAGGTGGATTGGCTGTGGACAATGCAAGATTACAGGGATAAGGTAGGGCCCGAGTGGGATGCTCTTCAATGGATTGGTATTGACTTGATGGGCCAAATGGCCTGCTTCTGCATTGTGGTGATTCTATATTAAAAAAGATAAGTGCAGGATCAATGTGTAGCATTAGAATGACAGGTGAATGATATCTCAGCATCATACTATGATACTGAACGGAGAGACTCCATAATACAGTCAGTCAATCTGTGTTGGCCTCCCCACTGGAGGAATCCACACTAAGCAGTGAATACAGCAACAAGACTATTTTTACTTTGTGACTCTTGCTTGATGCAAATTCCTCTACAAAAGTATTTACAGGGAAACCTTTTTGTTATATTGCCAACCTATGACTGATCAAAAATTAAGTAAATGGATATTGAAGTGATTGAACCAATTCAATTGAGGAAAATAAATGATCAGGAAAGGTGAATTCTGTGTTCAAGTTTGTAAAGATAATACAGATGGAAATTTATTGTTTGAGGTATTAGGAATAGATTCGTTTGGTGGTTATAGAGGAAATAAGGAGTATGAGACCGGGATGAACAGATACTACTGATTTGGAGGATCAGCACTACTGTAGACCAGTTGCACCAAACAGCCTGTTTCAATATATAATTAGTTCCTTTATTATTAAGTAGACACCTTACAAGATAGTCATTAAATCCACCACAGAGTCCTAATAATCTCAGAGCACTTATGCGATGGGCTTTTAAGGCTCTAATAATTTTACACTTAAAACTACTGAAATACCAAGTATGCGGATTTGCAAATTGAAATATCAGTATTTTGTTGTCGCTTTCAGTACATATTCTGTTTGGGTTGTAATTTTTTTCACCTTTTTCTTTCATATTTTTAATATGCACTTCCCTTTTTATTTTAGACGGTTGAATAGTCTTGCTGTCTTCCCTTGAGGCCAGCCACTTCCCCAAATGAAGAGAGGAAGGAAAACGATGGAAGGTGAGTCAGGATTTTACAACTTAACAAGTTACAGAGTGGCAGGTTTGGCCAACTGTTTGCTTCCTCAGCCAAAGAGTGGTGCATGACAGAAGGTGCATTCTAATGCTCATGGATGGAATTTTACAGGGATCTAAGTGACATGGAACCATGGCGAGATTTGTGGCAGAATTGGATCACTAAGGCCCATCTCAGCACTGGGACCATCTTGCTACATCGTTTATGCATTTGCCTGAGTGGCAAGGCAAGTTTCTCACTTTACAGCAGCAAGTTCCCAATAAAGGGGAATTGTTGCTTGTGGAACTCCTTATTAATGGCCCAACCAGCTTCATATTCTCACAAACTCAATGTGGAGAATTCTCAATGTGAAGGTGGAGGGGGTACCTGGGACTGCAGCTCACTGCTGGCTGTGAGGAAACTCCTTGCTGCTCGGCACAAAATAGTATCTCACAGGTACCAGCCACAAGTGCCCCTCGTTGGAGAGATTAAGGTCCAATATTTGCCCCATCCACCTCATGACCATCAGGGCACTTCTCAAATCTATTTGCAGGATGCTGAAGGGAGAACAAACTCAGAATGCAGGGCACACCAGCAACTCGCATTGAGAAACTGCTTTAAGGATGCTTTGTGCATATAGACATGCACCTAACTCATGGACAGGAGCATTTTAGGCTGTATCACAGGGCTGCTAGCTCGCTTGCTTAACACTGATCCAATGCTCACAGCATCCGTGCCTTGCTTTGCCAGTTACACAGTCACACAGCCAGGCAGCTGGCCAGCAGTCCTCAGTGAAGGGGATATCCACCTTGCTGTACTGCAGTATGCTACATCAATCTCTCACCCACTCCACGTGTCAGCAGCATGTACAGCAAGCACCCTGCATGTGCGGCCAGGAAGCAAGCTTGCCTGAAAATCTAAGGGAAGCATTTCATGAAGTTCATGGAGACACCTGTCAGTCAGGGGGTCTGAGCAGTAGGTTAAGGGCAGCCTCCAATACCAGCCCAGGGGATTGCTCATAGTAAGACATCTGGTTGAGGTGTTCCCAATCAGGGGCTCAATGCATCTGCAAAACAGACTGAGCCACACTCAGTCCTGTGGCTGTATAGTGCACAGTCTAAGGATTAGGGCTAAAACAGTCAGCAAGATGTACACCCATCACCCAAGGGCATGGGTACCCTGTTGGGCTGCTGGATTAGCTCACACAACATTCCATGATAATTCCATCCACAGAAACAAAGAGGAAAATTGTGGGACCGTGGGGGAATCTAGGAGGTCTGTTGTCGGGAGTAGAGTCAGGAACCTATTCGGCAGAATTGGGAGCTGTAGGCAAGGAGAGGGAATAACAAATGTGAATGGAACGGTTGTCGGGGGGTGACATGGTAAATGATGTATGGATGGGGGGTCATGTGGGTGGGAGGGTCATCTACAGCCAGGAGCCCCCTGACTTCAAGGAGGGCACAATGTATGACCACACCTGGCATGGTCACCTCCCAGGGACTTGTTCGGAAAGCTGGATAGGTGTGGGGTCATGTCAATGGCTTGGTTGAAGTCCTGGGGCACACTGAATTCTGTTGGGTTTTCAGGAAGAGTTAATTAAGAAGGGGGTCTCGATGTTCTGGGCCTCACTGACACATAGATACAGGGGCTGGAAGTCACTGAATGAAAGCCGCTGCCTTAACTGCTGCCTTCCATTCAGTTGGAAATCAGAAGTACACAATGGGGGAGAACTCAGCCTGTGAAGGAGGTTATTGATGCAGGAAACAGTGTGACGTACAGACCCATGTGTTCTACAGGACACAGACTATTTCATTCACTCCAACTATTTTGGACACAGAGGGCAATGAAAGAATAGGGATATTATAATGGTGTTGGCAGGACCATTGGCCGTGTGCACACCTTTCTCCCCTTGTTCCCAGATGCTGCAGCAGGCTTTCGACACAGACATTGATCCATGGGACATCCTGTATACACAGGAGGTTAGGCAACATGCAGTTACAGTTGGAACTGCACAGAGAGACATACAAACAGATGTGGGGCTGAAGCAATGAAACATATACAGACATCAGAATCCGCGTACAGTGTATTGTCACCCACACCACCATGGTGCTGACAATAGGTGTTCCTTCCTCCTCTCTCTTTCCCTTTATGTCTCAGTTTAGTCCCTGGTTGTGCAGCTGAGATGAATGGAGCCTGTTCCATTCCCCCACCCCCACCTCCTACCTACCAACGTCATCCCCACCTCCTTGATCTGTCCATCATCCCTGGACTGACTCACCTCCACCTACACTCTCATTTACTGGTTCTGTCCCCGCCTCCTTGACTTGCCCGTCTCCTCTCCACTTACCTGCTCTTTTATCCAACTTCTATCCGCCTCCCCCCCCCCCGCCACCTCTATTTAGTTCAGAATCCCCTTCCCCTCCCCCATTTTTGAACAAGGGTCCAGACCAAAAAGTCAGCTTTCCTGCTCCTCTGATGTTGTTTGGCCTGCCGCGTTCATGAGATTCTCCAGCATCGGCAATTCCTACTATTTCTGATATACTGAGAGTCATCTTGCCAGAATCAATGGACCCTCCTCAGCATGAGTTTCTGAGGATTGGAAGGGGACAGGCAGGGAATGAGCGGAGGGCCTAGTCACCTCTGGACTGTCCTATGAGGAGACTGCTAAAGGAGTCGTGTGTTGTTCTTCCTCGGTCTGGGGCCTTTCTGGTCTCCTTGTGAGGATGGGGTAGCTGGAGTACTTACTATTGCCCCATCCCTCTGACACTAGGTTATAGAATCCCTACAGTGTGGAAACCGGCCCTTCGGCCCAACAAGTCCACACTGACTGTCAGAGCATCTCACCCAGACCCATCCCACATTACCCACCTATTCTACACATCCCTGAACACCACGGGACAATTTACCATGCCCAATCTATCAAGCCTGCACATCTTTGGACTGTGGGAGGAAACTGGAGTACCCAGAGGAAACCCATACAGTCATGGGGTGAATGTGCAAACTCTACACAGACGGTTGCCCAAGGGTGGAATCGAACTTGAGTCCCTGGTGCTATGAGGCAGCAGTGCTAGCCACTGAGCCACGGTACCGTCCCTAAAGCCTTCAGTCCTGAGGGTACTGAGAGCCATTGCGTCCTACGTCCCTGTCTGCTGTTCCTATCTCTCTCTCAGCATGGTGGTGAAGTCCCAGATTGCTGACTCCGTAGGGTCATCTCCTGCGGGGGCTGAGCAGGCACTTGGCCTCTGATGGTGGGCTGGTGCATGGTAAGATGGGAATAGTATCGAATGTAAGGACACCATAGGGACACAATAATTTGTCAATGCGGCAGATTTGGTAAGGTTAGACCTTAAAGATAGACTCCCTCCAAAAATCTTAACACAACTGGAAAACGCTAATGTTCAGCCTTAAGTTATTGAACTGCTAATCAAAGTTTCTGGATGTGAGTTTGCTCGCTGAGCTGGAAGGTAAGTTTTCAGACGTTTCGTCACCATTCTAGGTAACATCATCAGTGAGCCTCCGAAGCGCTGGTGTTATGTCCCGCTTTCTATTTATCTGTTTAGGTTTCCTTGGGTTGGTGATGTCAAACCAAGGACAGGCCAAACGGAGACACGCACGAGAATTCCTGGAAGCATGGCATTCCAACCGGAACACCATCAACAAACACATTGGCTCCAAATCAATCTACCATCCCCTGAGAAAAAGAACAGGAAATGACATCACCAATGCAGGAAACTCAACCTGAGCTACAAATCTTCTCAAAAATCGCTGCTAATCAAAGTGCCAGACACATGTTCAAATCCTACCAATTTCAAAGCCCACATCTCAAAACAGAATTATATCAACTTGTTAAATAAGAAAATGCAATGTACAGGGCACAGGGCAGCAAAATATGATGTAGTTCCTGCAATTATATAATGTGAGTTTAATTTTAAAATTTTACATCTAAATCCTCCAATTTCTTTACAGCAGGTAATGTTTACGATGGGAGATTGGTATGGTTTGTTTGAGGGACGGAAGGATGGTGGAGATGGAGGGCCTTTGTCAGTCCTGAGGAAGGACATTCTGGTGATAGAACGAGTGCAACAAAGGTTTTCCAGACTGATTCCTGGGCTGGTAAGACAGGCTTATGAAGAGAGACTGGATCACTGAACACTACATTCTCTGGCATTTAGAAGAATGAGGGAGGATCTCATAGAAAACCATAAAACTCTAACAGGACTTCTAAACTGGAGGAAGGTCAATTTTGACAGTATTAGGCAAGAACTTTCAAAAAGTTCATTGGGGGTGAATGTTCACAGGTAAAAGGACGGCTGGAAAATGGGAAGCATTCAAAAATGAGATAACCAAAGTCCGGAGTCAGTATAATGAGGTGTAGAGCTGGATGAACACAGCAGACCAAGGAGCACCAGAGGAGCAGGAAAGCTGACGTTTCTGCCTTCACCAGAAAATGCATCAGAAAAATCCGTGGTGGGAAAGTTGTTAGAAGGAATCCTCAGGGACAGGATTTACATGTATTTTGAAAGTCAAAGGCTGATTAGGGATAGTCAATATGGCACTGTGTGTGGGAAATCATATCTCACTAACTTCATTGAGTTTTTTTGAAGAAGTAACAGAGGATTGAAGAGGACAGAGCAGCAGATGTGATCTATATGGACTTTAGTGAGGCGTTCAACAAGGTTCTTCTCGGTAGACTGGTTAGCAAGGTTAGATCACACAGATTAGAGGGGGATCTAGCCATTTGGATACAGAACTGGCTCGAAGGTAGGAGAAGGAGAGTGATGGTGGGGAGTTGCTTTTCAGACTGGAGGCCTGTAACCAGTGGTGTGCCACAAGGATTGGTGCTGGGTCCACTGCTTATTGTAATTTAAATAAATGATTTGGATGTGAACATAGGAGGTATGGTTAGTAAGGTTACAGATGACACTAAAATTGGATGTGTAGTGGACCATGAAGACGTTTACCTTAGCGTACAACAGGATCTTGAACAGATAGGCCAATGGGCTGAGGAGATGCAGATGGAGTTTAATTTGGATAAATGTGAGGTACTGTGTTTTGGAAAAGCAAATCAGGGCAGTACTTATACACTTAATGGAAAGGTCCAGGTGAGATGCCCTTTGGGGGGTCGGTGTATACTCAATGGGCTGAATGGCCTGCCCCATATTCTAGGGATTCCAGGAAATATCAAATGCAGGAAGAATCTTCCTGCTGACTGGGAATTCCAGACCAGTGGGTTACAGTCTAAGGATACAGGTTAGGCCATTTAGGATTGAGATAAAGAGAAATTTCTTCACCCACAGAGCAGAGAACCTGTGGAATTCTCTGCCACAGAAAGTGATTGAAGTCAAAGCATTGAATTGAGTTAGATAAAGTTCTTAGTGTTGAAGACATCAAAGGGTATGGGGTGAAAACAGCAACAGGAGTTGGACGATCAGCCATGGTCATATTGAATGGTAGAACAGGCTTGAAGGGCCGAATTGCCTATTCCTGCTCCTAGTTTCTATGTTTCTAAGTGACAGTCTTTGCCAATGTTGTTCAGTGTTTTTTGTCATTCAAACTGGCAGATTGGGTTCTGTAGAATTTCCACAGGGTCTTTTCCTGATGAGCAGTCATAACAGTGACAGAGGGAAGCTCCAGAAAATGGCACAAACAGTCACCTACCCTGTCCATTTGTCTATCACCAAAGTTACAATTGGAGATCAGGAGAACCTGCATGGAAACTTTACTCCATTTGGTTCAATAGTCACTTTTATATTTTGAGTTCAGATCCAATTAATTGCAATTTTGCTCTTTTCTTGCAAGATCCATTTCTGTTTCTTCCTGGTATAAAATTACTTCTGTTGCTGAAATTTTCTTTCAATTACCTCATCAGAATACTGGATGACCATTTGATAAAAGAGCATCCACCTTAAGTCATTGAATCATAGAATCCCCACAGTGTAGAAACAGGCCATTTGGCCCAAAAGGTCCACACAAGCCTTCTGAAGAACACCCCAACCAGACCCACCCCCTAACCCTTTCCCTGTATTTCCTACAGTTAATGTACCTAACCTACACATCACTGAACACTGGACAATTAGCACAGCCAATCCACCTGACTCGCACATCTTTTACTCTTTCTTCCTCCATAGATGCTGCTGGGCCTGTTTCCAGCATTATCTGTTTTCATTTCAGAATTCCAACAGCTGCAGAATTTTGCTTTTGTTGAAGTGTCAACTTTTCCTTCCAAAACTCTATGGGCTGAAGCATTACCATGGAAGTTGTCTATTTGTAAAATATGTTCTAGGATGCAAGCTGTAATCCATATTTATCTAGTGCTAGGATTGTACTAACCCCAACTATAACATAACCGATGTGTGTGCATTGAATCATAGAATCCCTACAGCAAGGAAAGAGGCCACTCGGCCCATCAAGTCTGCACCAACCCTCTGAGGAGCATTCCATGCTATCTATGTAACCCCGTATTTACCACAGCTAATCCACAAACCAGTACATCCCTGAGCACTGTGGGCAATTTAGCATGGCCAGTCCTCCGAACCCGCACATCTTTGGACTGTGGGAGGAAACTGGAGCACCCAAAGGAAGCCCACACAGACACAGGGAGAATCTCCAAAGTCCACACAGTCGCCCGAGGGTGGAATGAAACCGGACCACTAGTGCTGTGAGGCAGCAGTGCTGACCACTGAGTCACAATGCCACCCTCCTCCTGCCCTCAGAACATACTCTGATTTGATTTGATTTGATTTATTATTGTGACAATTGTGACATACAGCAAAAAGCATTGATATTGTGCGCTAACCAGACTTAAGTACATTAGGGTAATAGAACAGAATGCAGAATATAGTGTTACAACTACAGAGAAGGTGCAGAGAAAGATCAACTCTCATATATGAGTGATCCATTGATAAGTCTGATAGCAGTGGGAAAAGAAGCTGTTCTTAAATTGGTTAGTATGTGTTTTCAAACTTTTATACCCTTGGCCTGTTGGAAGAGGGCAGAAGAGAGAATAATCAGGTTGGAAGGGCTCTTTGATTATGCTGGCTGTGTGAGGTATTGTGTTATGATTCTCTTTACCAGCTCACTCACCAGCGCACTATGTTTACTATACCACGTTTCCATTCACTCAACCATAAAACTATGTTAAACTAAATTAAAGATAACAAAGTGTGGAGCTGGATGAACACAACAGGCTTAGCAGCATCACAGGAGCACAAAAGCTGACGTTTCGGGCCTAGACCCTTCATCAGTCTAGGCCCGAAACGTCAGCTTTTGTGCTCCTGAGACGCTGCTGGGCCTGCTGTGTTCATCCAGCTCCACACTTTGTTATCTTGGATTCTCTAGCATCTGCAGTTCCCATTATCACTTAAATTAAATTAAACATCCCTTCCAACCATTACTGCTTCTATACACCTTTCAAAATGCTTATTGACCCCATGCTGCAAGCAGCATTTATACCTATTTCCGAGTCAAAGTCTATCCCTGAATAAGTGATAACACCATAACCTACTTAGAATAATGCCATCCCTGCCATAGCGTCTCCATAACTCACTCAAAACAATGGAAAGATGATAATATTAATTAGCCCTTAGCAACCATCTCTTGGGACCTGAATAGGTTGCAGAACATCAGTTTCCTCCACTAGAAGGGTCTAGACCCGAAATATCAGCTTTCCTGCCCCTCTGCTGCTTGGCCTGCTGTGTTTATCCAGCTTCACACCTTGTTATCTTAGAACATAAACCCAGGTCTCCTGACTGAGAAACAAAAGCAGGAGAGAATGGATAGGCTGGGACTTTTGTCAGGGGAGTGTAGGAGGTTGAGAGCTGACTTCATAGAGGTTTATAAAATAATGATGGTAGAGATAAAGTGTCTTTTCCCTAGGGTGGGGGATTTCAAGACAGGTGCATACTTTTAAGGTGAGAGGAGAAAGATTTTAAAAAGACGACGGGCATTTTTTATTTACAGTGATTTGTACGTGGAATGAACTTCCAGAGGAAGTGGTTGAATCAGTGCTGAGGAAGGGTCACTGGACCCAAAATGTTAACTCTGTTTTCTCCTCCACAGATGCTGCCAGACCTGCCGAGCTTTTCCAACAACTTTGTTTTTGTTCCTGATTTACAGCATCCGCCGTTCTTTTGGCAGATGGGACTAGTCTAGCTTGGAATTATGGTCAACCACATCCTAAGTAAATATAAAGGTAGAAGGAAACTATTTCTCTACACAATAAAATTCTTCTTCACATTGCAATCTTTCTACCGCAAGGCAGGAATCTTTGTAAGGGCACAATTTACAGACTGTGCACTGTACCGGTCTCCACATTCTCAGGGAGAATCATGAGGTTTTGGAATGCTCTTCCCGAAAAACAGCTTTGGATATTTTTAAGGCAGAGGTAGATAGATTCAAGTTTAGTGAAGGAGTGAAAAGTTATCGGGGGCAGGCTAGAATGTGGATTTTTGGTGGTAATCAGATCAGCCACTGCCTTATTAAATGGTGGAGCAGGCTCGAGGTGCCGAATGGCTAACTCCTCCATGTTCATATGTTATAGAGGAACAGGTGAATGTACACAAAACATTTACAAGGAGGATATCTGAACTGGGAGGATACATTGTAAGGAAAAAAATAGAACAGATAGAAGCTCTTTTTTTCTCGAAATTAAGATTCTGATGAGTTAACTCAAGGGATAAGGTTTAATAGAGTACGCATAGAGAAGGTGTTTCAAACAAGGAGTCTAAAACTAGAGATAGTAAGAACTGCAGATGCTGGAGAATCTGAGATATGGAGAATCTAAAACTAGAGTTCAGAAATTCAAAATCATTACTAATAAATTCAAAAAGGAGTACAAGAGCAACCTTAAATAATAGGAGATAGTAAACTTAGTATATTTAAAGGGGAATCTGCATTAGTTCCTGAGGATGAAAGAAATACAAGATTATGCTGATAAAATTTTTTGAAGTAGAATGACAGAAAACTCATGTGGAGCATGAGTGAGAGAGTAGACTAGAGACCTGCAGACTGTGAATAGATATGGGTTCTTTATCGAAGGAAAGATAGGCTGGCATTGGAAGTATTCCAGATAAGGTTCACTTGGCTTATCCTATGTTTGGAGGGACTGTTTAATGAGGAGAGGGTGAGTAAGGTGGGCCTGTACTCATTGGAGTTACGAAAAATGAGAGGTGGCCTTATTGAAACGCACAAGATTCTTCAGGGTTCAACAGATACAGAGATGCTGTTTCTCCTTGTGGGAGCGTTTAGGACCAGACGATGTAGGCTTTTATTCCCACTTTCTGTGGTCCATTGGATTTACTCTATCAATAACACAAGACATTTCTAACAATGAGATCTACACAATATTCTTTATTAAAGCAAAGTACATTACAAAAATACTCCAACACTCTTACCCATACAAAGCTTACAATCACATTTACATGGACTTAGCAGAGGATCAGACCAAGAACAGATGATCATCCTGCTCCATCCCCACCTCCAGGACTAATTACATGACCATTTACGCTAGCTTTCTTATATCCTTCTTCATTACAAGTTTGGCTGTGCATTCAAACTTTGACACTATCCAGACTCCAGGTCACTGATCAGTTTGACCACTGGCAAACATCCCAGATATGTCATTTTTCCATAGAGATAGTAGGAACTGCTGATGCTGGAGAATCTGAGATGACACAGTGTGGAGCTGGATGAACACAGCAGGCCAAGCAGCATCAGAGGAGCAGGAAAGCTTGATGTTTCGGGTCGGGACCCTTCTTCAGAAAAGGGTCCCAACCCGAAACGTCAGCTTTTGTGCTCCTGTGATGCTGCTTGGCCTGCTGTGTTCATCCAGCTTCACACCATGTTATGTCAGTTTTCCACAGCTGGTTTGATCAACTGATCTGATTCGATTTATGATTGTCACATGTACCTAGGCACAGTGAAAAGTTTTGATTTGCGTGCAGTACAGCAGATCATAATGTACAAAGACAGAAAGATTATAGGGTGATCAAACAAAGTGAGGAGTACAAAGTTACACCTGCAAAGAAGGTGCACAAAAATCAAGATCAACATTAGATTTGAAATTTTAGAGGTCCAATCAGAAGTCTCGTAACAGCAGGGAAGAAGCTGTTCTTGAACCTGTTGGTACATGTGTTTAAACTTTTGTATTTTCTGCCTGACTGAAGAGGTTGGAAGAGATTATAATGGGGGTGGGAGGGGTCTTTCATGATATTGGCTACCTTTCCGCAGCAACAAGTAGTATAGATGGAGTCAAACAATGGAAGGTTGGGCTGTGTGATGGTCTGGGCTGTGTTCACAACTTTCTGTAGTTCCTTACAGTCCTGGGCAGAGCAGTTGCCGGACCAAGCTGTGATGCACCCAGATAGTGTGCTTTCTATGATGCATCTGTATATGTTGGTGAGGGTCCTTATGGACATGTTGAATTTCCTTGGTCTCCTGAGGAAGAAGAGGTGTTGTGCGCAACTCCTTAGGATTTTCTGGTTTCTCCTTAGAAAGGTGCTTACCTCTTTTTAGCTGTCTCTATTTCAAAACAAGCCTTTCAGAGTCACTGTGACAGTTCACTCCCAGTACAGAATTTAACCTAAACACACACATTCCTTCAGCAAACAGTGACCTTTCTAATCATTAGGTCAACATCAGGCTTCATATGTTTTTCCTTCTCATTTAATATTCACTAACCCAGCAAACCAGTTTAATATCTACAAGGCACAATCTCAGAATATAAATTACCCTTTGAAGATAGAGGATAGTAATTTATTCTCTTAGATGACAGAGAATCTGTGGAATTATTTACCATAGAGTGCTGTTGAGGCTGGGTCCTTAGCTGATTTAGATTTTCAATCAGCAAGGGAATCCATAGTTGTAAAGTTTCCAATACTTTTCAAATATATTTTGGAATAACACATGGATGAAAGGGCTGAAAGACCAACCCCTGCTCATTTCTTACGTTCCTCACTGTGACACCTCTCAAATCAGTTACATGCAGGAATTGCTATGAGTATTCCTTCTTTTTATCTTTTGTAGTACTTGTACTTGGGTTAAGGTAGTTGAGAAGTTCCCCAGTATCAGGATGTCACAATGCAATCAAAAGGCCTTTACCAAAAGTAACATGCTAAATGTGTGACAATACTGTACAATTCTAGAACTTCAATCTTTTATATTAAAGTTGATTTTACCACTATTTTATAATAAACATTCAGGAGTCATCAGTTCTGATTTAGTTTGACTGTCACACCAAGTCTCAACAGATTTGTTTGCAACTCGATTTGGTTATAGCTTATACTTATAGCATCAGAACATCTCTCGCCATTATCTAACAAATTAAAACTGAGAACACCATAATTGACAGCCATAAAATTATGTTTTGCTGTATTCCGCTAGCAGCGCCAATGTCTTGTTGTGTAGCAACATTATAAGATGATGATGGGTCTGTGGTAGTGGTGTTCACGTGAAAGTCAAAGACCATTGCAGAGAAATTCTCCAAGTTATTTAAAACTTCCAACTTCTTTACATTTGATTCAACCTTTGGCCCAGTAATCTTGAAGAGAAAAAGATACAAGATTCGGTTTGATTTCTATTATATCACAATTGACAACAAGATACTTTCCTTTGAGATGGAGTAAATTATGCAACACATGACTTAGAACAATTTCAATAACTGAATCTGAAAACTTTGTGTCAGTTTGCTTTGAACGGTTAGATTTTAAAAAACACAAAAAAAACAAAGCAGAAATGCGAGGGCAAATTATAGTTTTGTATAAAACAAAGACCTTTCCTTATAGTAACAAATCTTATGATTTCTGTGTTAAATTTGAAAAAATGTATATTTTATCCTGGTTGCCAGCTATTTATTACTCACAGTATCTATTAAGACTAGCAGCTGATGTTACAGGAATTGCATACAGGTGCAGCAGGTAATGGTATGCTAGCTTTCATAGTGAAAGGATTCAAGTACACAAGCAAAGATGTCTTGCTGCAATTAATTGGATAGTGTTAGTTTGAGAAAGGGGGAGATTCAATGAGATCTGAGTGCCTTTGTACATAATTCGCTGAAAGTAAACATGCCAGCAATGAAAAAGATAAATGGTATCTTGGCTCTCACAGCAAGAAGATACAAGTACAGATGCAGTGATGTCATGCTGTAATTGTACAGGGCCTAGGTGAGACCACACCTGGAGTATTGTGTGCAGTTTAAGTCTCCTTATTTGAGGAAAGAAGTTCTGGTGAGGGAGGGATTGCGCAAAGGGTCTACCCCAGATTTATTCCTGGGATGGCAGGACTAAGATATAGGAAGAGAAACTGGATCAGTTAGGACAACATTCATTGAATTTGAGAGTAATGAAAGGGGATCTCATAGAAACCTATAAAATTCTATCTGGACCAGACAGTGTAAACACAGGAAGAATGTTCCCAATGACTGTGAAGTCCTGAACCAGGGGTCACAGGGATACGCAGTAGGCCATTTAGGATCAGGATGAGGATTAATTTCCTCACCCAGACAACAGTGAGGCCTTGTCATCATTTAGTACAGATGTCTGACCCTTGCTTGAATTCCTTTGTCGGTTCTAAATTTCTGTACGTTCTCTTTCTCTTGAGGATTATCATAGAATCATAGAATTTTATAGCACAAAAGGAGACCATTCAACCCACTGTGTCTGTACAGGTTCCCAAAAGAGCTACCAGTCCTACTGTCCAGCACTATCTCTGTAGCCCTCTAAATTCACCACTTTCAAACATATATCCGGCTGTTTTTTGAAACCTCCCATGGAAACCACCTCCACCACTCTCCCATGCATGAGTTCCAAATCCGAGAAACTCTTGATGTGGAGATACTGTTGTTGGACTGGGGTGGGCAAAGTCAGAAGTCATATGACACTAGGTTATACTCCAACAAGTTAATTTGAAATCACAAGCTTTTGGAGTGCAGAGATAGTAGGGACCTGAAGAAGAGTCCCAACCCAAAATGTCAGCTTTCCTGCTCCTCTGATGGTGCCTGGCCTGATGTGTTCCTCCAGCTCCATATTGTGTTATCTTTTGGAGCAGAGCCCCTTTCTCAGGTTCCTCACTGCATCTAATGAGAGGGCTGCACTCTGAATGCTTGAGATTTCAAATAAACCTCTTGGACTATATTGTAGTGTTATGTGGCTTCTGACTAACAACTCTTGCATAACAGAGTTTCTTTTGTTCTCACTCCTAGCTCTCTCGCTGATAATCTTGAAATTGTGAACCTTACCAACTAGTAGAAACAGAATATTCTTCTTTACCCTGTCAAAGTTGTTCATAATTTTGAATACCCAACAAGGTCACCACAGTTAACTCTTCGTTCTTCCCACAGAAGTTGCCAGAAATTTCACCAGCAATTTTTGTTTTTGATTCAGAATCTCCAGCATGTCCTTGTTGTGTTTTATCACCTCTTAATCTTCTCTGCTCCAATTTATCCAAACTTCCCTCGTTTCTAAAATCCCTCATTCCTGGTATGATGCCAGTAATTCTCTTTTGAACTCTCACCAGGGCTTTAACATCTTTCCGTAAACAGGGAGCCCAGAACTGAACGATGTGGCCTGACCAATGATTTATAGATGGCAATATTTATGTGACGTGTGGGGCCATGGAGAATGGGAGCCTGTGGTGTTTTAATGGCGCACACAAGGTGGAACAGGCATCATGGACCAACAAATTATTGTGTTTCCTGTACTTCCACATTCAAGTCTGCAAACGTCATGTCAAAGTGTCCAGTCGCATTAAAGAGCTGCAACCCACAAATTAAAGCTTTTTTTTTCAGATTATAACTATGCATGTGTTTATGTATGGTACATTGCTGTGGTAACCTTAAAAGAGTGCACACTTTTGGGAGCTGGTACAAACATGATGGGCTGACAGACCTCCTTCAGTACGGTAAAATTCTATGATTCTGTGATAAATTCTCGAGAGAAACAGTGCACACATTGGGGAGGTGATGGCTGAGTGGTATTATTGCTGGATTGTTAATCCAGAGACCCAAGGAATGTTCTGGGAACATAGTTTTGAATCTCCCCATGGGAGATGGTGGATTGTGAATTTGATAAAAATCTGGGATTATAAGTCTAATGATGACCATGATTGTCAGGTTCACTGATGTCCTTTAGGGAAGGAAACTGCCATCTTTACCTGGTCTAGCCTACATGTGATTCCAGACCCACAGCAATGTAGTTGGCTCTTACCTGCTCTCTGGGCATTTAGGGATGGCCAATAAACAGCCCAGATTCTGTGAATGGATTAAAAAATAAGTCCGTTTGCCTTGTTTTGTTCAAATTGCAACCAGGCAATCTTGCTTGATTTGAATTGATTGTTGAAAATTAGACTTTAAAATATATTGCACTGTAGTGAATCTCAAGATCTTCTTTATATTCAAGACTGTTTCAGTGTAAAGTGCTGCAAGCTAGTGTGCATATAAATGTTTTCCAGAAATAAGACACTGCATATCACTGAAGCTCAGCACACTGACAGCTAATTCTTTGAGTAAATAGAGCAGACCTTGTCAGCATAGTTTCTTGAATTGGAAATACAATGGCAAAGAAATGACAGTTTCAAAAACCCAGTAGGAACACAACAGGTTGAAGAGCCTCCTATGTTGCAGTTTTCTATACAGAGGTCATCAGATCTTCTCTCTTTTCTTTAAAAGGGCTTGGGACCTTAAGGAGCTTTTAAAAAACATCTTGGTTATGATTTTCTGAGACTCTGATGCCACTACATCCAGACTTTTATACGAAACCACTCAATGAATGCAAAACTCTCCCAGGGTCATAAAGGTTCAGATCATTCTACCTTCCGTGTACCCAGTTTATTTACAGGTATTTTTTAAATCCTAAAGCATACGGCACAAAGTTGGTGCTGAAACTAGAATAAATGCATTGTCCAGCTGTGCCTATTACCTGTTTGAATGGCAATCCATCTTTATAGAAAGATAGACTGAACTGTCTGCCTGCGTGCCTGTCTGCATTTACAATAAATACAACAATATACAGCAAGGTAGATATGACTGGACACAAGTAATTAGTATAAATTGAGCTTACATTCACAGTATATGATCCAGGTAGCAGAAGTCTGTAATATTCACCCCATTCATTAGTTCGAAAAGGATACTTGTTTTGTCTGCCTTGAATCTCTACTTTTGCATTTTTTATGGGAGTACCATCCATGTTCAGGACTTGCCCTTTAATACCTGTATAAACAGAAATGATATTCAATAACTATAAAACGATCACTTTTTGGTAACGTTCAGCCCTAAGTTCAGGGAATTTCAAGGAGAGTTTCTCTTAGAGATATCTCTGCTGCTTACCTTATTATAGATACACTACATAGTACTGTAGAGTTATGGAGGTCCACAGCACAAAAAAATGCCCTTTGTCCTATTGAGTCTGCACCAGCAAAAAAAAAACCTAACTATTCTAATCCCATTTTCCAGCATTTAGCCCACAGCCTTGCATGCCTTGACATCACAAGTGTACATCTAAATACTTCAGAAATGTTATGAAGATTTCTGCCTCTATCTAGCTCTCCCCCGCAATGGAAGTATTCACTGCTCCAAGGACCTTCAACAATTTGAACTAAATTTAAGTTCCAGCCATGCTTAGGTCAAACACTGTCGGCACTATCGCTCGCAATGCGTTCCTGCACAATTCTGTGCTGTGCTTGGAACCGTGAACTGTGTTCAACTCTCAATTACTCCCTTCAAATCCAATGAAAAATCTTAAAACCCGTCCACAATATGTATTGTAGCTTAACAGTCTTGCATCAATCTCTTCTATATACTTATATTTATTCTTTACATATGTTCTAATTTTGTAAATTTAAAAGTAATTGGAAGTGAAAATAGCTTGGCAGCCTCAACGGCAGTATGCCAACAGTGAAGGAAGCATAGGTCTGGATTTTCTTAAAAATATCACAGAAACCGTGAGATAGAATGTCTGCCACATGCTGCCCTGAGCCTGCAGTGGCTTCCATATCTTTGACTGGGTCAGCAGTCATGGATTGAACAGGGAAGTCTCCCAGAGGGAGATTCTGTGCTGTCACAGTCCCTGAAGAGGAAGAAACTATAAAATAAGAGCAGTTTCACTCTCCAACACCACAGGCTTTCTCTGAGTCTTGATCTGGGGAGTACTTCTGTTGTGTCTCAAAAGGCAAGTCCATTACTAGTTTAGGGATGATTACCACCTTTCTCTTATAGTCCCTGAAACCACTGAGTTCAGTGATGAAGGCCAGGATGTATACTGAATTGCAATTTACATGCAGTGGACCTTTGAGGGGGCCATTGATGGCCATTGTCCCAAAAATTGCAGGGAGAGGTTGTCAATATATCCAAGATGGCTGGAGACGGTAGATGATTTTCTTACCATCCAGTTTCCCCGCTCAAACTGCCACTGATTGTGCTGGAGGAGATAGTAAAGGGAAGTCCAGGTCAAGATATGTTGAAAGAGTGGCGCATTTGTATTTCCAAAGAGGGGGGAGTGGATTCATCGTTAACAACTTGATAAAATTACTGAGGAGGCAGAATATCCAACTAGTTTCAAGCTCAAAAATGAGAGTTTAATGTACATTTTGTCACCACACAAGAACAGCAAGAAGATACTCTCCTCAGAATATCACGAGGAATGAATGGCATTTGAGTAAATACAAGCCCAATTATAGATTACAACTATAACATTTCTATGTCATTAGAAAGTTCTACTTTGTCTGGGTACAAATACCATCTAGGTTGAATATTCTGTCATATAAGGGCTTGAAAAAGATGAAATCAGAAGACTGTAGTACTGTGATGATTAACGAGATTATGGGGCACAGTAGATCAAAAGTTAGCACTGGTGCCTCACAGCACCAGGGACCTGGGTTCGATTTCAGTCTCAGGTGACTGTCTGTGTGGAGTTTGCACATTCTCCACATGTATGCGTGGGTTTCCTCCGGGTGCTCTGGTTTCCTCCCACAGTCCAAAGATGTGCAGGCTAGGTGGATTAGCCATGCTACATTGTCCATAGTGTCCAGAGATGTACAAGCAAGATGGATTAACCATCGAAAATGTGGGTTTATGGCAATAGGGTTGGGAGCTGGATCTGGGTGGGATGCTGTCTGGAGGGTTAGTGCAGACTCAATGGGCTGAATTGCCTCTTTCAACTTTGTAAGGATTCTATGATTCTATTACATTGTGAGAAAGAGACAGACTCAGAGAGAAAAGCATTTTGGCTTCACTAGAGTCAGTCATGCTTCTGTAAAGCTGCATGTAGTTGCTAGGTGGACTAACCAAACACACAACATATTCAGTGACTCTTCAGAACTAGAGCCAGAGGAAAAAAGTAAGCAGACAGAAAAAAGCGGCACCAACAGATTTAAATGAGCTAGCATGTTAAATAATGACAGTATGATTTGGTCGTTGAAGTTGTTCATTTTGTGACAAAATAAATTTGATGCACATTATAAACTCAGCTGTCTACACTATTGCGGTTACCCAAGAAGATGAGAATTTGTACATACCAAGATGACTAAGTTTGAGGAAGTTAATCAGGGATTCTTGATTCTCATACCAAAATTCCTCCAAATATGATACTGGTGGATTTTTACAACACGACAGCTCTACAGTTAGCTCAAAGCACTGTCCCCAAATATAGTTGAAGTCTTGCATTCCCCCTAACAGAAAAAAATTAAAAGGTTGATTTCATTTATGAATAACATATTCTGAATGATATTTACTTCATATTTTTCCTTAAAAATATCCATGTAAACCTACATTAAAAGCTCACAAGTGGTTAACAAATGATGAAAATAATTATGTCCCTATCTTATTCTGCAGTCACATCAATAGTAATGGAAAACTGGCTTTGCAATTGTAGTACGGAAATGGGAAATGAATTAGGGATATGAATTTGTGGGTAATGTGTTTCATTTAAAATCCAGACAGTTCTAGTAAGTGCAATCAGGAGGGAAATTAGTTATAACGAGTAGGAAAGTCCCAGATTTAGCTGAGCTAGCTAATCTTAGCCAGTGGTAAAATTGGTGAAATGGTAAAATGCTCTAAGTTAAGGAGGGGAAGTCTAGCCAGAATTCCGGAAAGCAGACAAGGGTAGGGAGGGAGAAATGTCTTTGGTGGTGGGGTCGGATTGCAGATGGTGGAAGTGTCGGAAGGATGATGCGTTGGATCCGGAGCTTGGTGGAGTGGTATGTGAGGACGAGGGGGATTCTCTTTTGGTGGTTATTGCAGGGATGGGGTGTGAGGAATGAGTTGCAGGAACACGGTCGAGAGCGTTCTTTACCACTGTGGCAGCGATGTTGCGGTCCTTGAAAAACGAGGACATGTGAGATGTAGAGGAGTGGAATGCCTCATCCTGGGAGCTGATGTGGCAGATGCGAAGGAATTGGGAATAGGGGATGGCATTTTTGCAGGAAGGTGAGTGGGAGAAGGTGTATTCTAGGTAGCTGTGGGAGTCAGTGGGCTTGAAATGGATGTCTGTTTCTAGGTGGTTGCCTGAGATGGAGACAGAGAGGTCCAGGAAGGTGAGGGAGGTGTTAGAGATAGTCCCGGTGAACTTGAGGTTGGGGTGGAAGATGTTGGTGAAGTGGATGAACTCTCTCCGGGACTCCCTTGTCAGCTCCACGGTCCCCTCCAACCCCACCACACCCAGCACTTGCCCCTGCAACCACAGAAAGTGCTACACCTCCTCCCACACCTCCCCCCTCATCCCCATCCCAGACCCCAAGAAGACTTTCACATCAAGCAGATGTTCACCTGCACATCTGCCAATGTGGTATACTGCATCTGTTGTACCCGTTGTGGCCTCCTCTACATTGGGGAAACCAAGCGGAGGCTTGGGGACCGCTTTGCAGAACACGTCCGCTCGGTTCGCAATAAACAACTGCACCCCCCCCCCCCCCCCCCCCCCCCCCCGCCACCGTCACGAGGGAGAGTGTGGAGCAGACAAGGGAGTCTGCTTGAGAGAGTGGTCCCTCCGGAAAGCAGATAAGGGTGGGGAAGGAAAAATGTCTTTTGCAAATTGCTGATTGCAAATGGTGGAAATGTTGAAGGATGTTGCGTTGGATCTGGATGTTGGTGGGGTGGTACATGAGGATGAGGGGGATTCTGTTCTGATGGTTAATGCGGGGAGGGGGTGTGAGGGATGAGTTGCGGGAAATGTGGGAGACACGGTCGAGGGCGTTCGGGAAACCGGTTTAGCAGCAGACTCAATACACACTCAAATTGCGTTTGAGCCTTTGCAAAACTAAATTTATTACACCTGATTAATAGTTAAAACAAAAATCACCAACATTGGCTTTACATCCCATAGGGTTGAACAAGGTTCTACTGGACTACAAAACTATATTTCAGAGTAATCTCCAAGAGGCAGTTGAAGTATTGAAAAAAGACATGAATTTTGACTTTTTGTCCCCCCAGTAATACGCAAATGATTAACCTACATTTTATAATTCTCCATCACTGTTCTTTGCACTAATTCTGGGGTAGGAAATAGAGATAGTTCACAATATGATTTATAAATAATTAGCTACAAGGTTTACCTGAAAAATAATACCAGTGAGCTCCATTGGTAATTCCATCCTTGAAATACGGGATGCTTACACATTCATCACCATTGAACATGGATCCATGGCTATAAGAATAATTCTTTGCAAGGTACACAAAGACATCATCATCAGGACACCTGCTGTAGCCAGAGGAATCCATGGCTTTCGCAGAGAGAGAAACTCAAGTTTAGTTGTGCAGCTGAATAAACCTCAAGAACAAACACAATAATCTGTTTCAGACAGTCAGTGTGTATCACGGAGTTAATGCAGTTAGATTACAAACACATCATTGCAAATTCCAGGTCATGGGAAGCATATCTGCATTGGGAAGCAAGATTAGGACGCTCCTGTCGGAGCTCCTCTGCTCTACCTGTTCTTTTTCTTCCCTTTTCTTTTTTTCTTCTCTCTCCTCAGCACTGGAGGCGAGTACTGGTGCAGCAGTAGGTGCTGGCAGCAAGACTCTGAAACAGTGAACCCCGGAACACCGGCAGCACCGAGTCCTGGTACAGTGTGTGGGCTGTCAGCCCCAGAGCAACGCAGGTAAGCAGCCCCATTGTAGCGTGCAGGCAGTGAGTCCTGGGTGGAGACTGGCACAGAACTGGCACATACCTTGGACCAGCTGAGTGCTGGTATAGAGCAAATGGGATCTGGTGCTGGTGGTCAGGCCATGCGCAGAGTCCTTGTGCTAAGCTGCTGCACTGTAAAGTCTGTTTGAAATTTCCTACCTTACTGTAATGTCAACCCTTTCATCCTATTTTTAGATAACAAGGTGTGGAGCTGGATGAACACAGCAGGACAGGCAGCATCTTAGGAGCAAGAAAGCTGATGTTTCGGGCCTAGGCCCTTCTTCAGAAATGGGAGAGGGTCTGGGCCCAAAACGTCAGCCTTCCTGCTCCTAAGATGCTGCTTGGCCTGCTGTGTTCATCCAGCTCTACACCTTGTTATCTCAGATTCTCCAGCATCAGCAGTTCCTACTATCTCTGAATCCCATTTTTAACTTGTCTTTCGACTCTTAAGTAATACAACTACTTTTATTCCATTGCTGTATCTAAGGGTTGTACCTGGTCCTTGTACCGAAGATGTTGCCGTAAGAAGGCAGACATTGTAAAATCTTTTCACTGTACTCCTACAATGGGGCACTTGTGATAATAAAAGGATGTTCTATATTTTAAGAATGGTGTTGGATTTAAGGCATGGCTAGATGATCAGAGAAGTTGAAGGTTGGATCTGGTAGTTCAGGCGCAGAAACCCTTGGAATTACTCCAGATGCAATGATGCTGTGACCTTACTTTAGATTACAGGTTTTGGCTCAATAGCCAATCTGCTCTTTCGACTTGGCTGGCCCAAACTATTTCCATAATGCCCTCCCAATCTCCTAAACATAAAGGGTAGAATTTTGTCTGGGCAGTCCCAAATCTGGGAAAGTGGGTTCCTATCAATCAGGATTCCTTCTTCAGAACTGATGAATTCATACTGGATCGAAAACATTAACTCTGTTTCTCTCTCAACAGATGCTGCTACACCTGCTGAGTTTCTCCAGCATCCTGTCTCTGTTTCAGATTTCCAGCATGCACAGTATTGTGCTTTGGTTATTATAGGATGTGCTTCTTTTTCTTTCATTGTCAGTCAGCATCACTGAGCAGGAACATGAGGCAGACTGATCGTCATGTGGGTGCTCATTTTGACTGCTTGGTAGCTGACTCATCCTAACCGTGCTTCAGGGAGAGCTCCAGTGTATCATTGAAGCATTTTCTTTGTCCTTCCTCAGACCTTGATTAGTTGGCAGTGGAGAAAACATTGTGCCTAATTCTTTGAAGTGGATTTACGGGAGCTTTGCTTGCATGCTTGTGGAGGTGGCTTCAAAGAGGAGAACCCTTGCAGAAGCCTGAGCATAACTAGGTGTAAGTCCAGGACCATGGGGCATCATCACTGTCCACAGATGCTTGACAAATTAGTGATCAGACTTCAATGATACATTGAATCACGACACATTGGGGTTTCCATCTGCCACCATTGAGACACAGATGTCTTTTGCCTGTTCTGGCATTGATGACACTTTGGATTACTATTTAATGGCCCAGTGGCTTTGTTACTAGACTACTAATCCAGAGACACAGGGGGAGCCAGCTGTAAATCTGGCCATGGCAGATTGTGGAATCTAACTTCAATAAAAATCTGAATTTAAGAGTCTATTGATGACCATATCGATTATCAGGAAAGACTCAGCCAGTGTCCTTTAGGGAAGGCAACTGCCCTTAACCAGACTGATCTTCATGTGACTCCAAACCCACAGCAATGTGGCTGACTCTTAACTACCCTCTGGTCAACTTGGGATAGGCAATAAAAACTGGCCCAGACAGCGACACCCACATCCCGTGCATAGTGAAAAAAACTGGATTCCAGTTACGAATTAGAGTATGACTGACTTCAAAGTTTTGACTGCGCCAAACAATAGTATTCAAATTCTTAATGCAGTAACACAAAATAGTAAACTCCCAGCAAGTGATCAACACAATGTTAATAACTGAACAATTAATTTGCATCCTTTTAAAAATAGACAGTGTTTCAGCTACATTACCTGGCTGTTTAAAATAACACAGCGTGGGGGCTAGGGAGATTTTAAAGCTATTGCCTACCTGTACTCACTATCACCATCCCACCTACCTTCCCCAGCACCACCCCTCCTCCCTATTTATTTCAGAGTCCCCAACCCCTCCCCCATTTCTGAAGAAGGGTCCCGACCCGAAACGTCAGCTTTCCTGCTCCTCTGATGTTGTTTGGCCTGCTGTGTTCATCCAGCTCTACACTGTGTTATCTCAGACTCTAGCATCAGCAGTTCTTACTATCTCTTACCTGTCTGTTTGTTGTCATATGGATAGCTGGCTACAAGAGCCCCGCCATGCAAACTTATAGATAGAACGAAAGTTTCATTCATTATCCAGCCCATTACTGCTTTGGTTTCTGGTTCAAATCGTGAAGTCTTATCTTCAATCCAGTCCATTACTGCTCTGGTTTCTGGTTCTAATAGTAACGTGTTATTTTCAAAGGCATCAGGAAAGTTTCTGTTCAAATCAACTTGCTTTTTATTGTATCTGAGTAAGGGGATGAAAGATAGAAGCATCTTTTAGTCAAACACAACAATATTAACATCATAAAAACAAAAAACTGTGGATGCTGTAAATCTTAACAAAAACAGAAATTGGTGGAAAAACTCAGCAGGTCTAGCAGCATCTGTGAAGAGAAAGCAGAGTTAATGTTTTGATTCTGTTCATCAGAACTGGTAATAGCAAGGAAAACGTAGTATTAGAGTCAAAGAGATGTACAGCACGGACACAGACCCTTTGGTCCAACTTGTCCATGCTGACCAGATATCCCAAATTAATCTAGTCCCATTTGCCAGCATTTAGCCCATAACTCTCTAAAGCATTCTTATTCATATAACCATCCAGATGCCTTTTAAATGTTGTCATTATACCAGCCCTCATTCCATTGACTCCATCTATATTTCCCGCTGCCTTGGGAAAGCAACCAACATAATTCAAGAACCCTCCTTTATTACACTGTTTATACTCTTTTCCATCATCTTCCATCGGGCAGGGATACAAAGGTTTGAAAACACATACCAACAGATTTAAGAACAGCTTTTTCCCTGTTGTTCTCAGACTTATGAATGGACCTCTCATATATTACAGTTGATCTACCTCTGTTCCTTCTCTGTAGCTGTAACACTATATTCTGCATTCTGTTCTATTACCCTGGTGTACTTATGTAAGATATGATTTGTTTGGTTAGCATGCAAAACAATACTTTTTACTTTATCTCACAAAATGTGACAATAATAAATCAAATCAAATTTTTTGTCCTGGATTACTATCAATGATCTCCTTATCTGCCTAGCCCTTTCATATCTTTCTCTCTCTCTCTCTCTCTCTCTGGGCTCATCTCCACCTTTCCACTCACCTCTCTTCATTCTTGCATCATCCCCCCACCCCAAAACTCCCTGGCTTCAGCATATTTACCACCTTTTCTCAGCTGCTATCTGTTCTGAAGGGTCACTGGACTCAAAACATTAACTCAGCTTTCTCTCCACAGATGCTGCCTGATCTTCTGAGTTTTTCCAGTAATTTCATTTTTTTTAACAGCACTATTAATTCCTTCTGGACAAATGATTAAGGTTAAAAACATTTTCTTTACAACAACGTCAGTGGAGCGCCTTCATTTTAGGTTTGAAATTGCTGTAAAAAATAGGCAGCTAACGGAAATAGACATCTCACACAAGTGAGAAGTTCTGCAGTGATTTTAATAAATTGTCAATCTCAAACGAAAATCATAGAAAACAACTGTTAAAAAAAAAGCACAGTATTCAAGACATCAATTATTGCGAATTTCCATTGGAGAATAGGTCAGAATTTTTACAAGATCAGTTAAATGTCCTCATTATTACTGAAACAAATATTCAATTGGGAAAGTACACCAGTCTTTTCTAGATTGATTCAAACCTAGACCAACAGCCATTCAAAAGAAATTGAGTTTACATTAGTTGATTCTTCCATGACTTTCAGAAAAACAAAGTAATAAACTGCATCTTTCTACATATGACTGTTTCCTGCTTGTGTTCCCCTTATTTATTTGACTGGAATCTTCATGACTTGCATTGAGTTCATTTCCATAATCCTACCTATGTCAACAGTACACCTTCTCAAGCGATCATAAAGGAGACAGCTAACCGAACGGGCACCTCTACGTTTGCCATCCAGTTGGGAACCACAACTGGGTTTGGAAGTCAGGGGTTCAGGGCAGTGTAACCCACTGGCAGCACCTACTGTGTGACCAGAGGAAATGCTACTGAGGCAGGCAGCAGGGACCTTAGGAAATCTGAGACGGTTGTGAACATCCATCTTCACAATCTCCACATCCATCAGATAACAACAGCACTCCCTTTTTTATATGCCGGCATCATTGAAGGCTACCACAAAAGCAAAGCTCTGCAGATGCTGGAAATCTGAAATAATAACAAAAAGAAAACTAAACTGGCGAGCCTCAGTAGATCAGGGAGCATCTTTGAAGAGAAACAGAGTTAACATCTCAGGTATAATGGGAACTGCAGATGCTGGAGATTCCAAGATAATAAAATGTGGGGCTGGATGAACACAGCAGGCCAAGCAGCATCTCAGGAGCACAAAAGCTGACGTTTCGGGCCTAGACCCTTCATCAGAGAGGGGGATGGGGGCAGGGAACTGGAATAAATAGGGAGAGAGGGGGAGGCGGACCGAAGATGGAGAGTAAAGAAGATAGGTGGAGAGGGTGTAGGTGGGGAGGTAGGGAGGGGATAGGTCAGTCCAGGGAAGACGGACAGGTCAAGGAGGTGGGATGAGGTTAGTAGGTAGTTGGGGGTGCGGCTTGGGGTGGGAGGAAGGGATGGGTGAGAGGAAGAACCGGTTAGGGAGGCAGAGACAGGTTGGACTGGTTTTGGGATGCAGTGGGTGGGGGGGAAGAGCTGGGCTGGTTGTGTGGTGCAGTGGGGGGAGGGGATGAACTGGGCTGGTTTAGGGATGCAGTGGGGGAAGGGGAGATTTTGAAACTGGTGAAGTCCACATTGATACCATATGGCTGCAGGGTTCCCAGGCGGAATATAAGTTGCTGTTCCTGCGACCTTCGGGTGGCATCATTGTGGCAGTGCAGGAGGCCCATGATGGACATGTCATCAAGAGAATGGGAGGGGGAGTGGAAATGGTTTGCGACTGGGAGGTGCAGTTGTTTGTTACGAACTGAGCGGAGGTGTTCTGCAAAGCGGTCCCCAAGCCTCCGCTTGGTTTCCCCAATGTAGAGGAAGCCGCACCGGGTACAGTGGATGCAGTGTACCACATTGGCAGATGTGCAGGTGAACCTCTGCTTAATGTGGAATGTCATCTTGGGGCCTGGGATGGGGGTGAGGGGGGAGGTGTGGGGACAAGTGTAGCATCTGCTTTCCGGAGAGACCACTCTCTCCGTGACTCCCTTGTTCGCTCCACACTGCCCTCCAACCCCACCATACCCGGCACCTTCCCCTGCAACCGCAGGAAATGCTACACTTGTCCCCACACCTCCCCCCTCACCCCCATCCCAGGCCCCAAGATGACATTCCACATTAAGCAGAGGTTCACCTGCACATCTGCCAATGTGGTACACTGCATCCACTGTACCCGGTGCGGCTTCCTCTACATTGGGGAAACCAAGCGGAGGCTTGGGGACCGCTTTGCAGAACACCTCCGCTCAGTTCATAACAAACAACTGCACCTCCCAGTCGCAAACCATTTCCACTCCCCCTCCCATTCTCTTGATGACATGTCCATCATGGGCCTCCTGCACTGCCACAATGATGCCACCCGAAGGTTGCAGGAACAGCAACTTATATTCCGCCTGGGAACCCTGCAGCCATATGGTATCAATGTGGACTTCACCAGTTTCAAAATCTCCCCTTCCCCCACTGCATCCCTAAACCAGCCCAGTTCATCCCCTCCCCCCACTGCACCACACAACCAGCCCAGCTCTTCCCCCCCACCCACTGCATCCCAAAACCAGTCCAACCTGTCTCTGCCTCCCTAACCGGTTCTTCCTCTCACCCATCCCTTCCTCCCACCCCAAGCCGCACCCCCAGCTACCTACTAACCTCATCCCACCTCCTTGACCTGTCCGTCTTCCCTGGACTGACCTATCCCCTCCCTACCTCCCCACCTACACCCTCTCCACCTATCTTCTTTACTCTCCATCTTCGGTCCGCCTCCCCCTCTCTCCCTATTTATTCCAGTTCCCTCCCCCCATCCCCCTCTCTGATGAAGGGTCTAGGCCCGAAACGTCAGCTTTTGTGCTCCTGAGATGCTGCTTGGCCTGCTGTGTTCATCCAGCCCCACATTTTATTATCTTAACATCTCAGGTCAATGGCCTAAATGTGGTGGTGGATTGTTAAATAGTCACCTCTTTAAGATCACACAGTCACCAACCAAAATGATAGACTCTGTTTCTGCGCAGATGGCCTGTTGAGCTTCTACAGACATTTTTATGTCTATTTCAAGTTGTTTATTTACACCATAACAAGGGGAGATGAGTATGCCCTGCACATGTGCTGAAACAGTGTCAGAGGCAAAAAAAGGAGAGGGGCTTTTGAAATGTAGCTTGTAACTCGTCACATTATCATTTTCAAATAGACAAGACAGCCTAAACTAATGTTTAGAATGCAAACAAAAGCAGTTATTATAGAGTAACATCAAATTGAATCATGTTCGTATTGACTGTTTCCAAAAACGTTAAACCTCATTCATCTGTAATGTGCCTCCTGTTGTGCAGCTTTGTCCACAAACTCCATGTGAAAATGCAGCCTGGGGGCTGTATGACTCTTACAGAACTGTAATCCACTCTGTTAACAGCCACTAAGGCCCTCACTAACTGACTTAATGACCTGCCCACCACTGCTACATAGGTAGTGTCCCTACCTCAAAGCCAGGACGCCCAGGTTCAAGGTTCCATCTGCTCCAGAGGTGTTTAATAATATCTCTGAATGGGTCCTGCCTAACAGTGTTACCTTTGCTGCTGTGTCACCGCCTCCAGGAACCATGCTAGAAAGCAAAACATATTGGGAAGCCTGCCCAACACTTTCATTTCCTAAATTCATCTTTCCCTGTCTCCAAAACCAGGGGAGGCAATGGCCTAGCGGTATTATCACT